>NC_083610.1:18150094-18469260 GCF_029168945.1 Cannabis sativa
TGTAAATATTGAGGTTGGTTTCTCTCAAACCCAATCGCTTCACCGGTTTCATCTATGTGAAATCACCTTAGGACTTCAGTTCCTACTTTTACCCTATCTGTAGGTTGATCCTTTCTGCAGTGTTAGTGCTGCGCATGATATTGGAGAAGATGTCCGTCATCAAATTCACAAATCCCATCCTGAAGTGGCTGAAGTTTTCATACACATAGGTTATTTTCATTTTCTTACTTTTCCTTTGATAAACATCATGAGCAGTTATATTCAATAAATTATCAGTATAGCTAAAGTGTTCATCCCAAAGACTTCTGAGCATGGGAAATTGGAGTTGCTTTGTTTTACATATAACCATCCGTAGAATCTTAATTGTCAATGTTATTCACTTCAGAGATTCTGATTTCTATTATGTAATATTATACATTCGGGTTGCTTCTAGATCCTGCAACTTCTCAAATTTCCTCAAGTGTAAACCACCAACAAGAAAACTCGAAGAGGACCACATGTGAGAAAAGTGACGAAATTGAAGCTGCAGTTTCTAACATCATCACTGACAAGTTTCAAGAGGTATGTTCGATGCATTATCCAGAGAAATGAGCTTTGTGGTTACTTTACTATATTAATTTTGACTGTTTGGTCTTCAGAACATGGTGGTTGAACACATAACTCGTCACTCACTGCAAGGACAAGTGCTACTCCAAATTGAGGTTTCGATGCCGCCCTCCATGTTCATTCGGTAACAATCTTCATAATATCTTTTGATTTCACGTGCAATTTTTCTCTTCTCATATGATAATAATAACTAACATTTTGTTTATTCTAGTGATGCAATGGAGGTAGCAAAAAAAGCAGAAGAGGAGATTTTGAAAGCACACCCAGATATCGTTCATGTCAGCGTTCAGCTGCGTCTAGGGCGACCAATACCACAATTCAACGACGACAATAAATAATTTTTATTTTCAATTTTTTAATGGAGGAAAGCTTCTTGGCGGCGATGCTACAATAATGTAACAATGTAATTGTAAATTTATAAAGGACCTAGTATTCAGGGTAATTACCATTTGGAGAGTTTCATGTTAGTTTTTTCTGTCATTTGTAACAGTTTATATCACCTTTGCCCTCATTGGTTTCTACTGTCTATTATACCTTTGTATTCACACTCTATATTCAATAATAACAGACAAAGGTATTTTCACAAAAATGGTGGGTTGTACTACCTCTTATCAGATTTGGCATACCTTTGGAAACGCATTTCACTACTCTCAAATCCATGCCGATATTTCCCTATTCAAATCAGAACTCTCCTTCAATCATCCAAAGACAAATCCAATGTCTCCCAACAAATATCTTCCAAAAATAAAATACTATATTGACCAACTTGCTTGTGTTGGGATTCTGTTATGACTATTAAAAAGGATGAGCAAAAAGATATAATCTAAGATTATAATCAAACCATTTATGCTCATCTAAAACAATGCAATATCATCGTATTTAAGCCATCAAAACAAATTATGAAAAATAGTCTTACCTTGTAATAATGGTAATGAATTCCTATGCCTCTTTTGTGCTTTTCATATTCCTTCAATCTCCACATTAAAAAAAAAAAACAAAGTGTATAAGAGTTTGATAAACACTACTATTTCATTCTATCAACACCCCTTAGCTACACCCATCTCTCACCACCATAAATAGAGGCATAAACTCTTATTATTAGATATTATGGGCCAATTTCCCAATGGATTGACCAAAAATGTTTTTGGAGCGTATCCATGAGTCCCGAGCGTGTTAGTTAGTACATTATGTTTATTTTATTATCGCCTAATAGTAATACTATGCATTACCGATTATATAGTTATCATTATATATTAATACTGATACTGAATGAACAACACTTAATTTTATTAATCCAAATTCTAACAATGTCGTTTCAAAATTATGCTGATGCCCTTTTGAACAGCTTACCTTCATAAGAATTGAGCCATATCAAGAATAAACAAACTTGAAGCTCTTCTCATTTATCAAGAATCAATAATGAAAAAACTTTCTTAATCTTGGCATAATGAAGACTGCTGTAATTTTGGCTAGTCAAAATTCAAATGACAAATAACTTCAGAAAAAGATGAGGCCTATTTCACATTGTTGGTGTAGGTATTTGATTAGAACCTAATAACTCTTCCAACACGAGTAGTGTGATTACTATGATCGTTGCCTATGAAATATAATAGAAAATGGTATAATTGATGATATTATTGCAAAAGTAATTACAAGATTTGATCACTTTTACTTGACCCAACTACAAGCCCAATTCTCACTATCTTTTATTTCACTAATTCTTGATACTCATACTTAAATATTTACACACACTGTTTCAAACCCACTTTATTAGACACTATTTTGGATACACACAACAGTCAACAAGAAGGGCCCAAAGTCTTATATATATGGATGGTGAAGTGCTAGTAATTAGGAGTTTACGTCAGTCAATTGCAACCCGCGAGCACTAATGTATATTTTTTTTTTCACAGATAAATAAAAAGATTAAATTTAAAATTCAAATTATCGTTAAAAAAAATATTGTAATTTGAACTTTTTATTTTTATTATATATATAAATTATATGATATTATTTTCAACTCGCCCAATATAAAAATTGAGTGAGTTATATTTTCGTTGGGCTTTTCAATTTTCATTTTTTCATCGGGTTATCACAATTCAGTTTAGATAATTTGTTCGGGTTGAACGGTTTACAAAAATGTATGTAAAGTTCTAATAGATAGTGCTACTTATTATATCTTTTTTTTTTTGAAAGAGTGCTACTTATTATATCTACAAGAGACTTCCTACACATTTTTTCAATTGAAATCACAATTAGAAGACTATTAAAATTCAATGCCACTGTCACACTAACACTAAAGTCTTCAGTGTCTTGAACCTCATAAAAGTGTTGACATTGCCATAAACGTCATCTTTCATGGCAAAATATTCATCAACCAGGTAATTCCAAAACGTTCCTTTCCAACTTCCAAGTATTTCTAAACATAATCACATTTTACTGTTAAGCAATCTTATAAAGATGATCACCCCTATACAAGATAGCATTTGGGCTGGCAGCCTTCATCTATCTCAAATGCTCTCTTGTGCAATAAATGCAAAGTTCATTGGCAAGTGGTCAATAGGATACTTGTATATTTGCTCCTACTTCTGACTTGGATTGAACTCTCTAAATTACATTTAGCAGTAAGATTATTTGAGCTTTAAAGCCATATTCAGTGTTTGAATCTCTAACCAGCCGTTAATGATTTGGGTTACTAAAAAGTAAAAACATACAGCTACATATTTCTTTAACAATTCTTTCACAATTAAGTTACTAGTAAATTTCCTTCCACTTGTATGTATCTTTAAAATTGTACATTTAAGTACCAACTAAAACGAATGAGCTACTTGTTAGTCAATTCATAAAATCAATAGTCTTTGAAAGAAAGAAGAGAAACCAAATTTTAAAAAACTAACATACGAACATGGCATTTGATTTTGATAGTTTTTTCAAAAAATGAGTCTAAGAAAAATTGTTTCTTATACAAATACAATCACCCATTTTATTAATATATAGTCATACTGAACTGACCCAAAATAAAAGAAAAAAAATCTTTTAATTTTTAGAATGCAAGCATTCAAAAGAAGCAGAAAAAACAAAGAGTGAAAGAAAATACCAATAGATATCTTTATATATATATATTAAAAAAAGTTAAACCATTGATCAGATAATTGTAGTCTGATAATTTAGGGTCTACACAAAGATAATTCGGAAGAAGCTTATCATCACATCAATGGTTATACCCATCAAATTAAGTTAAAAATTATATACATATATATTATAAGAAAAGAAAAGTAAGAAATTGATTGAAGGCTCAGAAGGATCCATTGGTGATTTTGTAATCAGGGAGAGAAATCTCCTCATAAAATAGGTAGAATTTCATCATCATTGCCTTAACACAATTCAAAACAAAAAACAAATCAATCTACATATTACTTACTTGAATGTTGGTTAGCAGCCAAGCCAACCGAGTTGGTAATAATCTAATAGAATGGTGTAGATATATATATATATATATATATATAGATAGAGAAGAGAAGGGCTCCCATTTAGGGTTAGGGTTTGTCGTTCCATTCCATGACTACCGTATACGACGGCGCAACGAGTTAAAAATCTACATAACACCAATTTTGATGGGCTTTCTGTCTTATGATTTATAGCCCATTTGTTATAGGGTTCCACTTTCTTTTCTAATTTATACCAATTTTATTATTTTTGGGGAAATTAGTTTGATAAATATGAACCTTTTTAACTTTGTGAATTTTTAAAATAATAATAAAAAGTGTCAAATTATTCTTTTAAATAAAATTAGAGAAATTACTTCATATACTATTTTTTTTTTTTAAATTTACGGTTTGAGTTGCTCCGGTAATTTTTGTGTGAGTTGTTATTTGAATTTTAGTTACGATTTAAATTGCTCTATTAGTTATTATAGGAATTTTTATGTTGAATTTCATAAAAATATATATATATAAAAAAAATTATTTTAAAGTATAAAAATGAAAAACCCCATAAAATTATGTTGTGGTAACCAGTTTACCATCATATTACTAACAAAGTAAAAACAAATTAATAATTATTACTTGTTACTATTATTAATTTAAAATGGCATATTTTTTAAAATAGAAAAGAGAATGGACTAAAATTTACCATATTATTCATTATTTTAAACTTATTTTTATTTATTTTATATGTGTATAAATTAATATTATTGAATAAATATATACTTTAGAATTTATTATTTTAATGAAGTAGAGAAAAAATAAACAAACTAATGTATAGTGTAATGTAAAAATTTGAAATAAAATAAAAAAAAGGCTAATTAGGATTTTTGCTCCCTAAACTTTGACATGTATCAAATTATGCTCTCTGTACTTTTAAGGTCGTTAAAAATGCCCTCTAAATTATTGAGATTGTTGGATTTAAGGACTTTTTTCCAATTTTAGTAAAAAAGTCTAACATGGATGAAAGTCCAGGGGCCATGATTTAGTACATGTCAAAGTTCGAGGGGCATAATTTGGTATATATCAAAATCTGGGGAACATGATTTAGTATATAAACAATCAATGAAATAGTAAAATTGAATAAAATTAGACAAAAATCCTTAAATCCAATAATCTCAATAGTTCAGGAGGCATTTTTAACGACTTTAAAAATTTAGGGGGCATGATTTGATACATGAATCCTATTATTCACTTTTAAGTAATTTTATTTAGCAATGATCATTTTTTCTTCCTATTATAAATCCTTTCAACATTTTCTAGAGCACCTAAAGGTAGTAAGTTATCTATATTTATTCACAAAAATAAAATAAAATTTATTACTTACTTACCAAAAAAGTGAATAGTAAGTGTAATATATTTTAAAATATTGGTGTTAATATCCATATGAATGAAGTTGTTTTTGTTTGCTTAGGTTGGTTGTGTAATATAGTTAGATTGTAATTCGTAACATATGAACTTGATTGAAAAGAAGACATCTCTTGTATATAGTTAGCTAAAAATGGGCTTTAGAAAAGCCCACTAGAGCCATAGCCCAACTTCGAGTTAAATATTTTGTAAGGTTTACCATGTCTCATGTGAAACTGTCATAGCATTAATATTTAATTAAATTGTAACCTTTGCTTAATTTTTTTTCCTCATATATCTCCCCAAATGGAGGACTTTTCCATCCCAGAATCTCCATGGGAGACTTGTTGCTGAAATGTGTGATTGTTCATCATTGGAGGCATTCTGTTTTGTCTCATTACTTCCAATTGATGATGATCATGCATACCATTCGTTGGCCTTGACTCTCCAATGCCCATGAAATCAACCATTATTCTATCACCATCACCATTGCCACCACCACCACCACCACCACCACCACCGGTCTCTGCGAACCTTGACAACCCTGTTATATTCCTCTCTGTTGAAAATTTTCCATGCATGGAACTAGAATTAGTACTACTATCTTCTTGTTCTAGAATAGTAGTGGCACTAGTATTGTTCAAGAACATTTGACTATACATTCCCATGTCATGGCTATTATTAGGACCAAAAGAATGTGGTAATTCTTGTTGACTTTTATGAGTAGGATTGAACCCTCCTTCTCTACCGTTGATGTCAACCATGCTGGATGGATCTGATGGTTGAGATTGAAAGTGGTGATCGTAAGCAGGGTTAATATGATGGAGTTGCATCTGGGCCTGGGCCTGGGCCTGTTTGACATGAGAGAGTTGGTCATGATGAGGAGGAATATGTGGGCCAGCCATGCTACTAGTACTACTGAAGCTCTTTTGTATCATAGGAGAGTTTATACTGCTACTGCTTGCTGTGGCTCCCATTTGGGCCGCTTTTTGGAGTAGGGCCGTGGCAGACATATGGGCCGATCCAGCTGCAAGAATTGGGCCGCTCGCATTTTTGTTGTCTTGGAGGTAATTAAAGCCAGAGGAGCTATTGGAGCTAAGCTGGAGACTAGAGGCTGAAGATGTGGAAATGCCTCTTGGGCTTCCGAAAAGTGGGCCTGAGCTGGTGGAAAACATGCCTCCAGGGGCCATATTGTTCATGGGCTTATTATAAGGCATTGGGATAAGCTCTTGAGGAATGGACTTGAAATCAGAAAGCCCATTAATGGATGTGTTAGTAGTCAAGGGCATTGATGGCATAAGATCCGGCATTTGTGTCTGTTGTGATAATAAATTTGGTCCCATATTCATATTGTTGTTGTTCATTAGTCCTTGGTTTACTTTGTTGTTTTCTTCTGCTAATGCATCACAAAAGGCCCTGTGGGTAATAAAGCTGTCTCTCCTGTACAAAATAGTGGGGTTTTGCATGAGAATGACATAATTATATGTATATAAATAAATTATAAACAAAATTGTTTATTTAAACATCCCAACTACACACATATTTCTTTTATAAAGACCATTTCATATGACATACGCATATGTTATGAGTAAATTAAAAAGAAAAATATTTGTCATTATCCAATTACTAATCTAGCTATTCTGAAAAGATAATTTGTATTATTATATTATTTTAAATTATAATACAATAAAAAGAAGAAATTGAAAAGTTGGAAGACAGAGGAGAAAAAAAAAAGTACATAAATTTGTCGGCCATTTTCTTTGTAAATAATTAATTTCACACCACATATTCAAACTTCATCATAAACATTTTACTAACTTCGTTTGTGGCCATATCTAATGATTTCCCAATCAAGATATATCTATACATATCTAAAAGTATTCCATAAAGGATGGCATGCATGCCATATATGAATTGATCAAAATATTTAATTAAGAACAAATTTATTATGTTATATATACCTGGAAAAAATAGTACCACAGTCACATTTGTATTCTCTAGTGCCACAAGTCTTCTGATGAGCCTTCCAATCAGATTGAACAGCATATTTCTTAGAACACTTATCACATTTCCATTTTTTCTCACCATGCTTTCTGCTGAAGTGTTTTTTGATGCCAGTGAGGTCACCTAATGCTCGGGTCGGGTTATGGTGAACACATGTGGGCTCGGGGCATATGTAGACCCGTTTCTTCACCTCTGTTGTCGTTCTCTGCCGAAGCTTCCATGGAAGATTATGACCTCTTCTGTGTAACTGAAGATTTTGGTCTCTTTGAAACCCTTTGTTGCATATCTCACACACAAAACGGTTCGTTGCCATTAATGTTGTTGGTGATAGAGCTATAACTTCAGCATTTGGATCTAATATATATATATAACAAAAAAGATATATATATATTTATATATGATCAATTAATTAATTTATTGCATGCACAGTCAATAATATTATATCTATTTGGCCCATTAATTTAATTTATAGCAGTACAAAACAGTGACACATATCAATATTTGGCAACAAAAAGAGAGAGAGAATGAAAGTGAATTTTCAAGCTGCAAACAGTACTTTTCCAGCAATTATTGCACAATATAGATCTCAAATCAATAATTGATCAACTTTTTCTCTCTCACAATAATTATTATTATTATTATTTATGCTTAATTAATTCACAATAATTTAATCAACTAATCTCTTTATTAAGAAAATATGTGAAATTCATATATATATTGAATCGATTAATAATAATTACCTGGAGTTCCTGGAAGATTTCTTTTCTTCTTAGGCAAGAGTACTGATTGTTGTTGTTGATGATGAGAAGAAGAATCGTTGCTATTAGTACTACTAATTGGTATCTGTTTTTTCTGATGATGATGATTATTATTTCCCTGAATAACTTCTTCATCTCCAGTAGTTGTAGTACTACTGTTAATAATATGAATATTATTATTATTATTATTGTTCCCTGAAGAGAAACTTCCTTCCTCACCTGCTGCTGTGATATTTGACATTTTTGAAATGAATATTAATGACCACAAAATATAGGTATTGATAGTAGTGATGATAATAATTAAGTATAGAGACTATAGTTTGTCCTAGTAGACTCTTCTCTTGTTGTTGGTGATGAAATTAATTAATTAATAATAATAATAATAATCTAACTAGGTAGCACCCTCAAATCAGGAGTTTGATATTGGTAGAGGAAGACAAAAAACCATGGAAATTAGCTCCTTCATTTCTGGTCATGATGATGATGATGAGGAGGGAATAAGCTAGACCAAAGTATAATATTATTACTACTAATAATAATCACTAATTCACACATCTATACAAGAAGAAGACTTTTATGAGTTTTTACACATTGGAACTTGGTGATCTTTGGCCTTTTATATATTATATATAGTGCTCATAAAGAGACAATAGCTATATGCCTACGTATGATGATTGATGCCCTTAATTAACTTCCATGTAATTAATTTTCTTAATTTATATAATTAGATATCATTTTGGTATGAATTTTGTTATTTACTTTATGTTTAGTGCTATTATTATTCAATGATTGTAAATTGACTTCAATATTTAATAATATAATTGTTTAATTTTTGGATAAAATTTCATTATTTATAATCTAATTATAATTATTAATTACATTTTTTTTAACAAAATTAACTTTATATATAAATATGCATACTCTTCTTTCAAATAAATAAATAAATAAATATGCATACTGTATCCAATAATTATGTCAATATTTTATTGGTCCATATATTTCTAACTAATGGATCCTAATTCAATAGTTCTGATAATTATTTTATTAAAAATATTTATTAATTATAATGATATATATGCGTTAACTTTTTTAATTAAGTTACTTTACAAATTAGACCTTATATTTATTTTGTAAACAAAAAAAAATATTTATTATAATTTAACAAATATTTAAATAAAAGATTATCACACCATCTATTAGTTAAAAATATAATTAATTATTACATCTTATATTATATAAAGCTCACTAATCAGATTTTTTATTTTATTAAATGATAAATTAAAATATATATTTTTTAAAATGAGAAAATAGTACTTTAAACTCAATTTTTTTTTTCTTCTTATAATCAACGCGAAGTAAAATTTTAGCACAAACAACTACCAAAATCTATATACATATATATACATATATATATAACAAATTTGGTAATAACATATTCATGTCAAGCTATTGATAAGCTTAGTTTTGACAAAGTTTTGTAGTATTTTTTAAAAAATACATGTCTAAATTGTCACTTAATTAATAAAATAAAGAGAGAACTATAATATAAAGGTAAAAATAATATTATCTAATAAATAATAATTCACTTAAAAAAAATCATGCCATCACTTAATTATTTATTTCGAGTATAATTTCATTAAGGCGTGTGCCCCTGAGGAAGCGGAAGGAAGTCTCTCTTTAAGTAGTCACCACAAGTAGCTAGCTAGCTAGCATGGGTTTCAATGGAGAGAGATGCCAAAAGGGTCAAAGTGTCATTATTGAGTAATTTGATCGATGAATCAAAGCGTAGTGAACTATCTATTCATTTTGTTTCATATGAAATGAATTTGAATGCTTTGATCTATACTCTAATTTAATAGGTGGATAATTAGTAATTTTTCTCCTCGAACTTTGACATGTACTAAATTGTGCCCCATGAACTTTTTTGGCTGTTAAAAATTCTCTCCGAACTATTGAAATTGTTAAATTTAAGGACTTTTGTCTAATTTTAGTAAAAAAATTCTAACATGGATGAAAGTTCAAGGGGCATGATTTAGTACATATCAAAGTTTGAGGGGCATGATTTGGTAGATATCAAAGTCTGGGGAGCATAGTTTAGTACATAAACAATCACTGAAATAGTAAAATTGAATGAAATTAGATAAAAGTCCTTAAATTTAACAATCTCAATAGTTCAGGGGGAATTTCTAACGGCCAAAAAAGTTCAGGGGCACAATTTAGTACATGTCAAAGTTCGGGAGGAAAAATTACTAATTAGCCTTAATAGTTCAATGGATTTGTGAAGTTTGATTATCTTATTTTTAATTTTTTAAAATTGTTTAATGAGTATGTATTTATTTGGTATTTGTGTTTTATCAAAATTAAAATTTGATATACAGTATACTTTGAATAATATTTATGTACATATTTAATGTTGAATTTAAATTTAATAATTAAACTTTATTAATATGATCGAATTGTATTTAGTTATATGTGTAAAGATTAATAGAAGAGAGAGTAGAGGAAATTTTTTTTATTTTACATTGATTGAATAGTATTAGCTAGAGTTTATATACATGAGCTGGAGTAAAACTAGCTGAGAAGAGAAGCAAAATAATTGGACATTCAGTTACAACAACGAACAATGTTTAACAAATAAATA
The DNA here is from genome assembly GCF_029168945.1 of Cannabis sativa. NCBI lineage: Eukaryota > Viridiplantae > Streptophyta > Magnoliopsida > Rosales > Cannabaceae > Cannabis > Cannabis sativa. Next base: position 18,160,933 of record NC_083610.1, read on the forward strand.
ACAGAAAGTTAGTTAGGTGAAACCAATTAACTTAGCTTCTCTTGACAGCCCCTGTCAAATGAAGTGTCTTCTGGAGAAGAGACACTGAGTTTGCTTTTGAGAAGAGGAAATTGATTTCTTGATATTGGCTTTGTGAGGCAATCTGCTACTTGATGTTCAACTGGGACATACTGCACTTGAATCTCTTTGTTGATCACTTTGTCTCAAATAAAATATAGGTCAATTTCTATATTATGGTTCGAGCATAAAGGATGGGATTGGTAGCAAGCATGGCAAAGCTATTGTTGTCACACCAAATCATAGGAGGAGCAGCAATAGGGACATGTAATTCAGTTAATAGATCGATTACGGACCCAAGTGATTTCAGAGACCATAGCTGGAAGACTTCTAAACTTAGCTTCTGTTGAAGACCTTGAGATTGTTGGTTGCTTTTTAGACTGCCATGATATTAAATTTTTACCAAAGAAAACACAAAACCCTATTGTTGATCTCCTATCATCAAGGTCTGCTGTCCAATCAACATCACAATATGCCTCAAGTTGAAAATTGAATACTTTGTGCAATTGAAGTCCATAGTCAAGTGTACCAGCCAAGTACCTTAAGATCCTCTTTACTGCATCCCAATGAGACTGTAGGAGATTATGCATAAACTGACATACCTTATTGAAACTAAAGGTAATATCTGGTCTGGTGATTGTTGCATATTGCAAAGCCCCAATAATGGATCTGTATAGGGTAGGATCAATCACATGATCACTTTCATGGTTTGAAAGCTTCACACCACTATTCATGGGAGTGCTATGAGTCTTGGCACCTTGCATCTTAGCCTTGCAAAGGAGATCTTGTATGTACTTTTTTTTTTGAGAAAGTAGCATACCAATAGCTGTAGACAAGGCTTTAATGCCAAGAAAGTAATTCAGTGTCCCAAGGTCTTTAAGAGCAAAAGATTTATGTAATCTGGTTATCAAGGCAGAGACTTGAGTAGCATTAGACCCTATTATCAAGATGTCATCAACATAGACTAGAACATAAAAACAGCATGTTGAATCAATCTTGACAAATAGAGAATGATCTATTTTTGCTAAAACAAAGCCAAGTGAGAGTAAATCAGAAGGCAGTTTATCAAACCAGGCTCTTGGGGCATGTTTTAATCCATAGATTGTCTTCTGTAGTTTGCATACTTTGTGAGGAGCTGATGGATCAACAAAAATAGGTGACTGAACCATGTATATTTCTTCTTGCAGATCACCATTTAGAAATGCATTATTGACATCTAATTGCCTTACTGCCCAACCTTTGGTGAGAGCAATAGTTAGGACAAGTCTGATGGTGACAAGTTTGATGATAGGGCTAAAGGTTTCATTGAAATCAAACCCTGCATGTTGATGATATCCTTTTGCCACAAGTCTTGCTTTGAATTGAGTGACACTTCCATCTTCATTTTCTTTAATTCTATATACCCATTTATAACCTATGGGTTCTTTGCCTTCAGGTAAATTGACAAGGATCCAAGTTTTGTTCTTTAAGAGAGCAAGATGCTCAACATCCATGACTTTAATTCATTTTTCATTTTACATAGCTGCTCGAACAATTTTAGGATACAGAGATGCCATTAGTACTTTAGGTTTTCTTATTCCAGACTTGGATCTCACATTGAATGCTGATTTGTCACTATTGGCAGACTGCTGGGACCAGATGCTGTAGAAGTGTTGGTTAATCCAAGAGCAGTAATGTGTTGCAAAACTGGAGCAGCAGGGGACTGAACTGGTGGAACATTTGTAGCCTGTGGTTCTGGTGGTTAAACAGAAGCAACAAGTGTTTCCGTTTGAGGAAAAGGTTCAACAGTTGGTGGTATAGATGTAGTAAGGGTATTGGTGGTAGGAGGTGGAATGACAGTAGAGGTAGATGGAGTATGTGAGTGAGTCATGACATGTTAGGTAGGGCCATGAACAATTGTTGTTTGAGTAGGATGAGTGATATGTGGAGAGTTGTACTGAAGTAAAGGCAGAACACCAGTTGAGGATTGAGTGGGAGATGATTATTGAGAAGAAAAGGATGCTTGAGCAAAAGGGAATATATTTTCATCAAACAATAAATCTCTTGAGATATATAGTCTACCATCTTTGGATAAATACTTGTACCCTTTGTGGGACAAACTGTATCCTAAGAAAACACATGGAGTAAATCTATAATTGAGTTTAATCCTATAATAAGGCCTAAGATTGGGATAACACAAACATCCAAAAACTCTTAGCATAGTGTAATCGAGTTTGACATTGAAAAGTAATTCCAATGGAGTACTAAGATTTAATTTGGATATAGGCACTCTATTAATTAAAAAGACAGCAGTACGATAGGCCTCATCCCAATATTTGAGTGGTTAGGATGCTTGAGCTAAAAGGGTTAAACCATTCTCTACTATATGTCTATGTTTACGTTCAGCTACTCCATTTTGTTCATGTGTGTGAGGACATGGCAGCTTGTGAATAACCCCATGTTCACTTAAAAGTTTGGTAAAAGCTTTGTACTCCCCACTTCAATCAGATTGTAGCTTTTTGATTTTGCAACCAAGCTGCAATTCTACTCGTGCCTTAAAGCTGATAAAGGTTGGTAATGCCTCACATTTTGTTCGTAACATATAAATTCAGGTGTGTTTAGAATAGGCATCAATAAAATTGATGTAATATAGCCACTTGATGAAATAATAGGGGTAGGGCCTCATAGATCTGAGTGCAATAATTGTAAGGGTTCAGTGTACTCAGTGGTGGAGATTAGAAAATGAAAATTATGATGTTTGCCTAAACAACATGAGTCATATAATAAGAGAGAGTCTAGTTATGTCTAAGTTAATTACTTTATATTTTTGAGACCTATCTCATGAATCTTCTCTATGAGTGGCCCTATGGACTATAACAATCTGTAAGGATTATTGACACCACGTATAAAAACCTTGTATGTTTTATTTTTTTACACTTCTATTTTTTGTTAGTTTTTCTATTTTGCAGTTACAGAGTCAAATTCTGTAGCTATAAAATAACTGTTTCAATACCATACTTATTATTCCACATTTAATTAATTAATTAATTAAAAAACAAATTAGTAATATTAAAATACAGAATTTCATTTTGTATTAATAAGGGTCACTAAACTCTTAGTGGAATCTTATTTTTTCTATTTTGTTATTATTATTTAATCTTGCGTGATGTTTCCTTATGTAAAAGAAAGATTTGCAGTTGGTCTACCATTGCCAAATGATTCTAACTACCCTTACTAGAAGGTTAGGATGAAGACCCTCATCAAATCTCAAAATGAAAAAGTCTGAAAATCTATTTTAACTTGTTGGTCACCACCGGCTAAAGAAGACGATGTAGGTAATATCAAGGTAAAACTTTAATTAGAATGGTCAAATGAGGAAGATAAATTTTCTTAATTATAAAACTTTGCATGCTATTTTTAATGGTATTGGTGAAAGTTTTATTAAATTAATCTCCTCATGTGAATCGTCGCGAGGTCTCTATCTCATTGTCTCTCTAATCTTGCAGGTAGTTCGACTACGGTTGTCCGAGAATGACAATATTTGTGGTTTATAGTGTAATATATAATTGTACATATATATATATTGTGTTTTAATATTTATGTGGTATCTTAGATCTGTATTATATTGTGTAATATTGAGATTTGTGGTATTTATTATAATTTTTATTGTGGCTAAGATCTGGGTTCGTAAAGGCTTAGATCTAGATTTGTTTTTTGGTGTAACAGTTTAAAACCGTCGACAATATTAGGTTACTATAGCCGATGTTTTAAAATTGTTGGATATGCCTATTCCCGACTGTTTAAAACTGTCCGCTATAATGCCATTTATTGCTGACAATTTTAAACAATCAAGAATAGACATACTCGATTATTTTTTACTGACGCCTATTCCACTTAATTTTACAATAATCAAATAGACGTCGGTTATAGAGAAAGTAATACCATGCTTGACTTTTTTAATTGTCTAAAAATCTATTTGTTTTTTAGTAGTGATGATGTAGATGTTAGTTAAGAATGACTAACTATTTATTTTTTATATTATTTATCATCAAAGTAAAATATATTAAATTACATAAATAAAAAATAAAGTATAAGAGCCCTTTTTATAAGTGATACCTCATGATTGGTTAATGGTATTTTCTAAAAGTTATTTTTCAAAATTATATGGAACTTGATACTTAATTACACCAATAATAGTATGACATCGAGAAAAGTACTAAACTTTAGTTATACTTTTTAACATTTCTCATAAAATATATAATTACTTACGTGAAATTTTTTTTTATATTAGTAAAATATTGATACCTTAATTAATGTTGGCAAATTTCTTACATGCAGTATTGAATCCCAAAGTATAAAGACGATTTAAGAATTTGTGTTATAGCCATTTGAGGTTTTTTGTGGAAGTTCATTAGAATATTATATTAGTACTGTAACATCCCCGATTCAAGCCTTTATTGGGCCCTTACACCCACAAAATGATGGCTCTTATACACGAGTACGTCACTCTAGCTACTTCTTGGAATGACGACTGACCCTACAAACCAACACGAGTGTTTCCAGCATGTTTTGTCCTCACTCGCACGCTTCTTGGGAAAACTTCCTAGGAGGTCACCAATCTTGAAATTATCCCAGGTCAAGCATGCTTAACCGTAGAGTTCTTCCATGATGGGCTACCGAAAAATAAGATGCACCATGTTGACATAGGGAGTACCAATCAATCCATTATAAGCCCTCTTCAACTGTGTAGTCCCATACCTACACAGTCTTAAAATCATCCCACTTGACTTTCCCCAGGCGGTGTGGAATTGCACAACTTACCCGATATTTCCCCTTACGGATCATGAGACTACTGACTGTCACAGTCACCCCTTACGGGGTCCAACGTCCTCGTCGACGACACTTTCGGCTGGGTCAAGGCTCTGATACCATTTGTAACATCCCTTCTTCAAGCCTCTATTGGACCCTTACACCTAGAGAATGATGGCTCTTATACACGAGTACGTCATTTTGGTTGCTTCATGGAATGACGACTGACCCTACAAACCAACACGAGTGTTTCGAGCGTGCTTTGTCCTCACTCACACACTTTCTGGGAAAACTTCCCAAGAATTATCCCAGGTCAAGCACGCTTAACCGTGGAGTTCTTTCGTGATGGACTACTAAAAAACAAGATGTACTTTGTTGATATAGGTAGTACCAATCAATCCATTTAATCCATCTTCAACTGTGTAATCTCATACCTACACAGTCTCAAAATCATCACACTTGACCTTCCCCAAGCGATGTGGGATTGCATAGCTTACCCTGTATTTTCCCTTATGAATCACGGGACTACTGACTGTCACAATCACCCCCTTACGGGGTCTGACATCCTCATCGACCATACTTTCGGCTAGGTCAAGGCTCTAATACTATTTGTAATGTCCCCACTTCAAGCCTCCATTGGGCCCTTACATCCACAGAATATGATGGCTCTTATACATGAGTACATCACTCTGGCTGCTTCCTGGAATGACGACTAACCCTACAAACCAACACAAGTATTTCCAGCATGCTTTGTTCTCATTCGCACGCTTCCTAGGAGGTCACCCACCTTGAAATTACCCCAGGTCAAGCACGCTTATCCGTGGAGTTCTTTCATGATGGGTTCCAAAAAATAAGATGCACCTTGTTGACATAGGTAGTACCAATTCTCTTTTAAGTCATCTTTAACTGTGTAGTCCCATACCTACACAGTCTGAGAATCATCCTACTTGACCTTCCCAGGCGGTGTGGGATTGCACAGCTTACCCGATATTAAAATTTATGTTCATTGTTTAGGAACTATCAATATGATGTTACAATATAATTCTAGTTTATGAAATAAATTTAAGACCAGTTGAGATGTTTTGTTATTTTTTCTATTTAATTAATTGGTATTTTATATACAATTTGAAGTGTAAATTAGTACATAAATATGGATAATAAATTATACATGTTTCTAAGTAGATTAAATATGTTTTATAATCTGTATAAATGATTAAGAAATATACTAGCTTCTGATTTTGGTAAATAATTACATAATTGTATATTTTGTTAATAAATAGTATTTTAGTAAAGTTTCACGTAAAAAGTATTTGTATGAGTTTATGTTTTACGTTAAAGATGTTCGTTTGAGTACATCATATGTGTTGGTGTGAATTATAATGATATAAATGATTGTGTTTGGTGTGTCATGCAAGTGAAATTGGCCTATGTGCTGTGTTTGAAGTAAGATTTTATTGTTAATCTTAGGTTATGCTTGAATATGTTTTAAGTGTTATTCTGTTATTAGATTTAGGATCTTGTCCTCAATAAAGAAACTCGGTGAGAGGTTCGAGGAAGAAAAAAGGATATACTTAGAAACTGAGGTAAGAAGAGTGGACATCTGTGCAGAGTGTGTATGTTGAAACATATGACTTTATTGTAGGTTTGATGTTCATGTACTTATAAAATTTTATATTATGAATTGTTATTTATGTTAGTATTGTTAGTATGTGATAGAGATAAAAACTTTTTACTGTTTGTGTGAGAATAACACTTATAGGATAGGTTTTCTGCTACTTGTGTGAGCATAACACTTGCAGGTTATCCTATCATGGGTGAATATACAACTTGTGATAATAATGGATTGCCCTATTGGATGCCGAGTGTGAGAACAGCACAAGGCGGGGCATGTTACACTTCATGTCTGATCAATATGAGTGGGAGTAGATTATCGTATGTGAGGATAATGTGCGATAAGATACTATGTATTATGTATGTGAGAATAATGTTTTATGTTGATATATGTATGCAAGCACAGTATGGATGATTTGATGTTGTGAAGCTGTTATATTTATGGTTATGTTATCTAGTTGGGGAGTTATGCCTACATAGCTCTTCTTACTGGGCAGTAGCTCACAGGTACTCTGTGTGTAGGTAAAGACAAAACTAAATAGTGAGGATGGCGAGCTCGAGGCATGGATTACATGTTAAGGGATTGTCACAATATTTTGGTTTAAAAATATCATGTTAAAGATTATGGCTCGAATACTTTTGTAAAAGTTAATGTTTAAAAATTTATAAATTAATCAAGTGTTTTTATTTTAAAATAATGAGATCTCATACTTAGTTGTTTTTCCATAAAGAAGTCTTTAATTGTCTTTATCTTAAATTATTTTATATGGACTATCGTGTGTCTCGAGAAATCGAGATGTTACAATATGGTATCAGAGCCTTGACCCAGCTGGAAGTGTGGTCGATGAGGACGTCGGACCCCGTAAGGGGGTGATTGTAACAATTAGTAGTCTCGTGATCTGTAAGGGGAAATACAGGGTAAGCTATGCAATCCCACATCGCTTGGGGAAAGTCAAGTGTGATGATTCTAAGACTGTGTAGGTATGAGACTACATAGTTGAAGAGAGCTTAAATGGATTGACTGGTACTACCTATATCAACGAGGTGCATCTTATTTTTGGTAGCCCATCACGAAAGAACTCCATGGTTAAGCGTGCTTGACTTGGGATAATTTTAAGATGGGTGATCCCCTGGGAAGTTTTTCCAGGAAGTGTGCGATTGAGGACTAAACACGCTGAAAATACTCGTGTTAGTTTGTAGGATTAGTCATCATTGAAGCAACCAAAGTGATGATTCGTGTATAAAAACCATCATTATGTGGGTGTAAAGGCCCAATCAAAACTTAAAACGGAAATGGTACAAGTACTTCTCAAAAAATGAGATAAACAAGTATTAAATGGTCAAGATCTTTTTTTTTTTCTTGAAATGGGTAAAGATCCGTTTCAAAAATAAAAAATAAAATAAACCATCAAGATAAATTTCAAAATAGTTTGCATTATTTTCAAGGAGAGATGTAAAATTTATGCTATTTGACACAAATGTGGTAATTGTGTCAAATTTGATAAAATTGTTGACAATTTTTGTGCAAAATAAAATATAGTTTAGCAATATATACCGATTTACATCTCCATGTTTAGCATTTTTATTGTAAATGCAAATAAGTAATACCAAATTCAAATATATCTCACCAAGCGAAAAATGTATTACAATAGTGTGCTAAATAGTAATATAAATTTACACACATTTAAAATATAATACTATTTTTTTCTCAAAAAAATATAATACTATTTTTTATTTACTTTGCTATGGCATTAAATTATAAATAATTTATATATGTACATATATATTTTTTTTATTATTTTACATAATAAAACAATAAAATTATTGTATCTTACATTTTTAATAACACATTAATTAAATTTTGCATAATGTTTTGCAATTATATATTAAAGTATAAGATTAAAAATTGATGTAAGTGCATCACAAAGTTATTTTTTTGTGTTAAATGTATTATAATTTGTACATTTTCTATTGGAGTAGGTGATGGTCTTAATTAGCTTATTATTGTCCATACTGCCTAAATTATCTACACCACGTCGCAAAAAAAAAAAAATGTGGGTTGAAATTGTGCGTTGTGATTTATATTTTATTTACAAATCACATAGTATAATACGATTTACGATTTTGAATTTAATAATTTGCAGTTCAAATTTTTAAGTTAAATATTAGTCACATATATAATAGGTTAATTAGGATTTTTACTCCCGAACCTTGACATGTACTAAATTATGCTCCCTGAACATTTAAGGTTGTTAAAAATGCTCCATGATGTTAAGGACTTTTGTCTAATTTTAGTAAAAAAAGTCTAACATGAATGAAAGATCAGGGACATGATTTAGTACATGTCAAAATTCGAGGGGTATGATTTCGAAAATATATCAAAATGTGGGAGCATGGTTTAGTACATAAACAATCACTGAAATAGTAAAATTGAATGAAATTAGATAAAAATCTTTAAATTTAACAATCTCGATAGTTCGGGGAAAATTTTTAACGGCCAGAAAAATTCAAGGAATATAATTTTGTACATTTAAAATTTAAGGGTAAAAATCTTAATTAGACTATATAATAATATATTGTTGACATATATATATTGTTGTCTCTGTGGGATAATGAATTTGTATTTATTCTATATTTAGTGCACTTTTAAATTGGTTTCAATGCTATTTACGTGTAGTGGTCTTCTTACTGTTTGATATGAAAATTTAATGCTAATGTTATATGAAATATTCTAATAAAGACTAAGAGGTATGTAACTAGTGATTGAACAATATATAAAATTAATTTTACTACTAAAACAATTGAATTTTTAAATATTAATTATTCTTTTTCTTTAAACATTAAAAATAAATTAATTTGTATTGTAAAACCATCCACACCCAGTATAATTTTTGCAGTTTTGAAATCTTACTGCGATTGTGGTTCGAAAAATTATAAAAACCTTATGTGTATAATTTATAATTTGATCAAAAATACCTAAATATTTTACCATTAATTCGAAATAAATAAAACTCGTCATATATAATAGTTTTAATTAGATATTTTGTTGTTCTTATTATTATATATACTGATTGGTGCCTAGTTCAAATTATAATAACTATTAGATATACAAACGATCAAAGACAACCGAACAAGTCAGTGTCTGATGTTTGAATTTATAATTGTTTTCAATTTTGACAAAATTAATAAAATATCAAATAATGACACAAAAAGATGCCTGTTGCTGCTTTGTTTTCTAGGTTGTGTTTAATAATATAATTAGTGAATAATGACATTAGCTAATTGCAAAATATTATATATGAATTGGTCATCAATTTTAAATATTTTATTAGTGAAATATTATTAGTATTTCTTGAGATTATTAATTTTTAAAGTTTAAAATTATTATATGTTACTTTTGAGTACTAATAAGTAATTTCTTTTCCAGGGGAAACAACAAAGCAGCCGTGGGCTATAATATGGGAGAACTACGTATACATGTTATTATATGAATAGTATTTATATGATGAGTTACTAAGTTCTGAAATTCCAGTCAAACAATTTCAACAAAAGAAAGACATTTTTAATTAATTTATTAACAAATAATAATAAACTAAAACTTCTTAGCTAGCTTGGGAATTATCGATGAAGATCGATGTTTTTGATGAGTTTATAATTATAGCTAGGAATAATAATATCAACACAACAATGTAAAGACAATTATATGCATATTCCAACATTCTACGGCATTTTATTCATATCAACTCTCTCAAATATTTTATATTATATATAATAATTAATAATAAAAACAATTAGATAATTAATTACTTATTATTATTATTATTAGCACTTGACTCGGTTTGCATTTGCCTAGCTATATTGACATGATCGACAAAGAAATACCATAGATAAATTCAAAGGAAAAGACGTACGGCTTTATATATATAAATATATATTTGTATTATATATATACACATTTGTAGTCTTCCTAATAAAGATTATTAATTTATAAACATGGTGCATGCAAATAGTTATAAATAAAAACCGACAAATCAAAGCCTATTGTTTGATGAAGACATCAATTTTTAAATTACCAAACGACAAATAAACAAATATTTAACTACTTGTATAGAAGAATAACTACTAAGCAATTTACTAGTCAAAGGTTATAATTAATTCGTTTTTCAAGTTTATTTTTTTGACGATTGATTCTTTTGTACATGCATGCATACATTTATATATATATATATTTATATATATATATATATATATATATATATAAATGTACAAGGGCTTTATTGTCTATTTAAATGTGCAATTAGTTTCCATGTATGCATGTCAGTGTTATGTGTTCAAAAGACATAATTAATCTTATTTAAATTAAGATTAGGCAAAAGGCATGGACTTGGCACCATCAAATTCAAGTTCACTTGAACACAATTATCTTTATGTCCTATTACAGAATTTTTTGTTTACAGGTTCAAAATGGTGGGTCGGACTTGATAAGAGGAAGATATGAATACAATCCAATAATATACAAATTAGTATGTACAAATGACCCTTAACTGCCATTGAGATAAGATTAAATAACCACTATTCTATTTCTATGAATAACAGTGAAATCAATGGTAAATGGACAGTGAAGTTCTGTATACCGAATTCTTGTCAAAATTGGTACACAAAAATGTACTTAGAGAATAAAATTGACTCGTAGATTAGATAAATTTTAACTATCGAACTACATAAAAGTCATGTCTTTCTTATTTAATTCATATACATTCCAACATTTATTATTCCTTACTGAATTTGAAACATTAATTATCTAGTCTCATTATTGTTAACGAATTTTTAAGTTAATAATTTGGTACTTTCTTTGAGAGTCTTTGATAATTAAACTCGAAAACACATCCCTCTAACCAATTTCTTTTACCATGGAGAACAATCCACATGATGTTCATGTCGAACAAGATGGAACCACTCATAAGCCTAGGAAGGCTCCTCAAGGAACCTAACCTGCAAGTACTGCAAAGCAGAAAGTGCCCCCTCCAATTATGCCTCTAAAAGGCCTCTCATTGGTGCCACCAAGATGAAGAGAAGGGACAGTGGGGCCTATGACCCCACGAGATATGTCCCAATTGTCGAATTAGAGAATTTCCACTCGGAACAGAGGTTGGCCAAATCCAAGCAGAAGAATGTAAAACTAGAACATGAGGCGCCCGAGGCTTGTGCTACCGCAAACAATGCACATGCAAATGAGGCGGAGCCTCAAATGCGATGTCCATGAGGGAGGACTTAGGGATCTCAAACTAGGAGGAATCAACACATCCCCCGTGAAAATAAGAACACACAAAACTCAACTTGCCTTCAGGATCAACAACTAGGGGCAACAAGAGATGTGCCAATTGATCAGAGAAGAAGGGAAACGCGACCAGACATTCCCGAACCTTCCAACAGGAACAAAGGACCACCTCCATCGCGAATTTTCTACCTTACATCTCTAATCAGACATCCACCTCTCAGAGATGCCTATAGATTGACCAAAAGTTGCATGCCATACATATTTTCTCGAAGAGTGCCAAGGCAAGAAACTCATCCTCACAGGTTGATTTCGGAGAATGTTAGTGATAGACGAAGGAGTAGTCAATCTCGAAGATAAACACATCTAGGTCCAAACTAGGAAAACTGTGCACGGAAGATGTAATTCTGTTAGAATTTATCTCCTAAAAGTAAGTATTTAATGGATAATAAATTAAAGGACATATAAAATATAATTATAAGATAAATGATACTTTAATAAACATAGTGTAACTATTAAACATATGATAATTCCTTATTCATATGGAGAGGGTATAATCTTATAAGGACATACAAGATAATTAACGGTATGAATAAAATAAGTTGGTAGTGTATTAAAGCAATGAAAATCTTTAACATGGAACTAGTAAGTATGGTTTACTATACACTATACTTCTAGTGTATGATTTTAATTCGAATCACATATGAGGATAGATATGTAGTAAATGTGCTATGTATAATTAGATTATACACAACTGGACCGATATGTAATTACATCTTTCATTAACATATCGTTTACCATGAAAGAGTTATTCATATTACAATGATGATCATTAGAAGATCAGCCTTAATTATGAGTATACATGAACTCCTGTTTGTGTTCATTGAGTTCTTTCATTCACATGTTAAAGTTTCTCAGATAAGGTGATTCTTACAATTTATATTTTAGGAGCTCAATAACATGAGTGGTTGAGAACATGTTATACAAAAGTGAAATGTAAACTTTCCTAACAGATCAAATATTAGTTCTCTTATAGTGTTAATTTAATTTGGAAATGCTAACAGTTGGATCCAATCCAAATATATAACATAAATTAACTATTTACATTGAATTAATGGTACATAAGGAGTCAAGAGATAATTAGAAGGGTAAAATAGTAATTTTGACCAACTTGAATTATGAACTACTTATATTGATTATTGGAGGGCAAACTACTTATATTGATTATTTCAATGGACTACAAATTATAAGAATTCTGTAAATATAATTTTATATTGTAAAAGAGTGCAATTTCATATTTATAGGGGAGTAATAATAGAGTAAATAAATTAGATTATTCTATTGATGAGATCGATAATAATCAAGTGTTTATTGGAGCTTTGAAATATAGATTCATGGTCCCCGAGTCACTTCTATATAACACTGTATAGGGGAATATTTTATTTGATGAGTAAATTTAAGTGAGAATTAATTTTTGTGAAAAATAAATTCTTAAGGGGCAAAATAATAATTTATGAAATCTACAGATGGGTAACTGAATCTCATATTTATTTTACGATCTTTATATTGCGACATACCCTTAGTCAAGGATGTGCGATCACTCAATTTAATATTGCATGATGAATGACCACTTATCATGCCTCTTTATGGCTAAATACTTAATGTCGATATGCTAGTTTCGACCAGTACTCTTATAGTTCTTAACCATAAATATTGTTACTGAATTTGTTGTAAAATTTTCTTAATGGCCTAATGAAACTGTAATTTTGAACTCTAGGCCTAGTATGAAACTCTATAATATACCATACGAGATGTATCCTCAAAACAATAATTGAATCTGACTTCTATAATAGAAATAACAATTAAGATTTTCCACAATACAACTTACTGGTAATCTTAAGGAAATAATCAAATATTAATTATAGCCAGTGAAATAACAATTTGTTGGTTGTGGGCGTCAGTACCCAACCGTTGAGTGTTTTGGTTAAAGTAGCTTCGTATTAAGTCGACAACTTCTTGGGTGCGACGGTCTTGGTCGTCTTGCTGCCTCCTTATTTCTCGAGCATGATCTTCCAGCCAAGATTGGAATTCTCTCCTTTGGTTAGCAAGACTTTCAGTTAAAGGCCACTCTAGCTTGAGTTTGCTCTTGGTGCACAGTTTAGAATTGGCCTTACATTCGGCCTATCACATCTCGTAACTGATCCATCTTGGGGTCAATTCCTTTGATATCCACATGGGGTTCATTTTGTGGCCTAAAGATGTCAGGGCCTCGACCAGTTTGAGCTTGACTCGTGCCAGCAATAGGTGGGACAAACTTTCCAGTATTACCCCTTCTGGTGGCGCCGTTAGTAGCATCGCCTCCTGCGGTGGTGGCGTTGGTGGTACGCCCAGTGGCAGTAGTTTGGCTAGTTGTCCCATGACCAGCAGTAGTCTGAGCGGTGGTGTATGGGTGGTGGATGTATCACTGTTCCCCGAACGCAGAGGTCGTTCAAGATTGCTTGTTGATGGAACTTGCTGGGCATTATCCATCTCCTCCTCAGGTCGTTCTTGAGATCTTCGGGTCAACACCATTTTTTTCAGTAAAAAACTTCAAGATTTTGGTTAAAGCTCTCAATGAAAATACTAAAATGTTGATTGGATTTTTAGTCAACCGACGCGGAGTCATAATAAATGAGATTTAAACCAAAATTGTAACAATAAATATAATTAATGACACCAAAAATTGCAATAAATGTAAAGAAAGACACCAAAATTTAAAGAGGTTCGGCCCCAGATGTCGGTAATAGCCTACTCCCCTTGTGTTTTATTAATCAAGGTTGCAAAAGTCAAGAACAAGCTCTTGATTGCAAAGAATGAAAAAGTGTTTGTTTTTTTTTTAAGTGCTCAAAATCGTGGATCCCTTTTCCAGGCCATGGGTGACCCTTTATAAAGGAGAAAAGGTTGGTGCTTCTCGCTTCAGAAGACGCGACCAACGCAGAGCTATCTCAACCGTCTCCTTGATTTTTAGAGGTAGTTGAAGTTTGTTTTTTATGATAACATCCCGCTATTTTCGTGAGTTTATAACTATCTTTGAACTTCTTGTGGATTTGAACATTTGAACTAGTCATTGACGATGAGGGTCTCCCAAGGTTTGATACGGTCGTTGACCACCTTCGGGAATAGAAGCTAACACATGGGGGTGACATCCCCGAGACTCAACCTAAGGGGCGTCAATAATCATCTTAGGGTGATCCCCCAAAACCACTTGTATGTTGTGGGTAGTCATAGTGTTGTGTGGATGTTCTCATCTACCTTTAAGAATGTTCTTTTGTCTATGGTGGGGGTAGTGTCATCTACCCCTTAGACTAACTTGGCATGTAGGTGTGTGGTGATTGTTCATTTCACTTATGAAGGTGTTAGTCCATCAATTTTCCTTCTTGGAGACGCCCCCTTACTCAAGCTAGGGGTAAGGGTGACTATCTGATTTTCATTCTAACGGTCATGACCACCCTTCCCTTCATGACTAACGGTCATCCAAATGGTCATGACTTTACATACTTTTCATTAATTTAGTCCCAGTATTTTCGTGCCACATGTTGTTACTCTTCACATCATCGTCGTTAAAATTTAGGTAAACAGGTGGTGTTTGGTAACACTTTATTTTTAAATTTTTTAATCACAAAAATAAAAGTAAAATTTTTGTTTGATAACCATTTTTGTTTTTTCAATTTTAAAAATAACAAATAAAAGTGTATTCTATATATTTTATTTTTATTTTTATTTGTTAATTTTATTTAAGTTGGGTCCGAGGACGGGACCAGGGGCAAGTCCAAGTCTGGGGCTGGATCTAGATTCGGTTTTCAAGGTCTAAATTGGGGTAGGATTTAAAAATATTAATTTTTTTTTTTTAAAAAACTGTTTAAAAATTTTTGAAAGTAATTTTTTTTAAAAAAACAATTTAAATTCTTAATTAAAAAATTAAAAAATTAAAATAATTTTATAAAACCTAATGTTATAAAATATTTTTACTTTTCTATTTTTAAAAATAAAAACTAATTAAAAAAAAACTCTACACATGTATACACGGTCTCAAGCTCTTCAAATAATTAAATTTTGACAAGACAACAATTCAAATTTGTCCACGCAACAAAATCTTCTTCTAGCAATTATTTTTTAATAACTCAAAACTTATATTTTTAAGTGAAAATTACACTTTTATGAGTTTTTATTCAATGCAAAAATATGGTTTTTTTTATAATAGTCATTTTAGGGGAAAAATTCCTAAAAAAAAGTTAGAATGAGAAAAATAGTTTAGGTAATCAGTTACTTTTTAGAATAATCATTTATCTCCTTAAGGTAAACAATTACCTTATATTATTTCCGCATATTCTTAACCTTTTTTCTTTCCAAAAAATATTTTTTAGAAAAAAAAAAAGATATCTTTTGCAAACTTTTACCATAAAATGGTAAAAATAAAAACTTAATATTTTAAATATGGGGTTCGCCTTCAGGTCTTAGGGCCCAAGGGGAGGGCCTTGGTCGAATGACTCAAATAGCTTACTTCTCTTTGGTTTTATTTTTAGATAAATGCAACCCAATTTGGCTTCCCATTTAATGTCTTATTTGAAAACATTATCACGTGGGCCTAAGCTTTGAACCTACACGT
This sequence comes from Cannabis sativa, assembly GCF_029168945.1. NCBI lineage: Eukaryota > Viridiplantae > Streptophyta > Magnoliopsida > Rosales > Cannabaceae > Cannabis > Cannabis sativa. The sequence continues at coordinate 18,177,309 of NC_083610.1, forward strand.
TATTGAAAATGTAATAATTACACATATTTTAAAAGTTGTTTAGTTAAATATGATACTTTTAAGTTTTAAGTTTGACTAATTTATATAGTTTTTTTTTAGGTATTTTTATGGTATTTGATATGCCACATATATATATATATATGTAAATTAGGTTTTCAAATCCCATATTTAATGTTTTTATTTATTTAGATAGTTTTATTTGTCACTGATGTTGAAAAAGTCAACAGAGTTTGTTGTCGGCGCTGAAAATCACTGGAGTAGCTGCTGGTGACAAAAAAGTCGTCAGAGTTGCTGCCGATGCTGAAAAAGTCATTGAAATTAGCATTATTGCCGGAAAAATCACCGAAATTTTTTTCTTGATGAAGAAACTATTTTCTTAGTGATTTTTCCAACGACAATACTAATTCCAACGACTTTTTCTGACACCGACAGCTACTCCACCGACAGCAAACTTCAGAAAAGTCGTCAGAAATTAGAATTGTCGTTGGAAAAACTTTTTCGGCATGATAATGCCAATTTCGATGACTTTTACGGTGCCGGTAGCAACTCCAATGACTTTCTCGGTGCCGACAGTTACTCCGACAACTTTTTCAGAGCTGACAGCAAACTCCGACGCCTTTTTCGGCATTGGTGACAAATCCGGCTAGGGGTGTTCATAAAAACCGATAAACTTTAACCGACCATACCGTAACCGAATTTTCAATTTCACGTCATCACCGAATTTGGCGGTCGGTTTCGGTTTCAGTTTTTTTGACATGGCGGTCGGTTTTGGTTTTTGAAATAAAAAAATGGTTAAACCAAAAAACTGCAATAAACCGCCCAAAACCGCCTAAAACTGCCAAAAACCGTCCAAAACCGCCAAACCGAAAAATTGCCAAGAACCGTACGGTCAGTTTTATACGGTTATAATTTCTAAACAGTCGGTTATGATTTTCGTAAAATAAAAATCGTAACCGACCGATCGGTTATAAAATTGTAAAAACCGACCATAATCGATCGATTTTCACCCCTAAATTCGGCGATCATTGTAGTTTCATTTGTTTTATTTTTTTAAAAAAAAAAATATGAAGGGAATTTTAATATTTTTTTTATGGTAATTCAATTCCATATATATTAAGTTTTTATTTTAAATACCATATTTTTTCTTATTAAGTTTTTTTACTATATTTATCTAAATTAATTTTTTTTTCCATATTTACGTAAATACCTCTTTTTTAAAAAGGATTTTTACATAAAGTTGATATAATGACATATATTTACTTTTTTAAGGACATTACGAATTGTTACTTTTTTTCTCTTTTTAATTACATTTTTTTTCCACTTCGTTGAGTAACATGAAAACAACCTAAAAAGAACATGATACAAATAAAAAAATATGGTTAATAGAATAGGAAATTAAATTAATAAAATAAAAGGAAATATAATAGTGTTTATGAGGTAAATACCATTTTGAGTTCTGTATTTTGCAAAAGTAATTAATTGGATCATCTGTTTTATTAAATGATAAAATGATCCTATATTTTCTAAAATAGTAAAAATAGGACCATGAGTTTAATTTTCAATAATTTTTTTTTAATATAACTAACTTTAAGATAATATCTAACACGAACAAATACGATAATATATGTTACATATATTATTATCAATATCTTCCTTAATTCAACAATTATATAACCATGACTAATAATACACATAATATCATTCAAAACTCTAAATCAGTATGAATATTTTCAATATCATGTGTATAAAAATAAAACTCAATAATCCTAATAATCTAACATAAAGTGAGGCTCATGATACCTTGTTAGAGATTAGATCTAAATTACATATAGATCTTAACTCATCTAAATTACATCTCATGATACCTTATTAGAGATTAGATCTAAATTACATATATCTAATTTCATGATATTAGATATGAGATGATAATGGATATACGGTCTTCCATAGACTAATCTTTTCTCTATAAGTTGGATCACTCAATTGATAAAAATAAAGGAGAAGAATGGTTGAGATTACATTAGTCTTGGGGATCAAATCTTAATGTTCATTATATAGCTAACCAATTAGAGTATCATAAATCCTATAATTAGATTTATTATTGGATATTACACATTATAAAGCACATTTGGAATAAGATTTATTGAACTCATTTAATTAAATCACTTTCTTAGCTTAATTTAAAATATTAACTCAAATAAATTATCTTAATTTATAGGCTAATTAGTAATTTTTTCCCCCGAACTTTGACATTTACTAAATCGTGCCCCCTGAACTTTTTTGGCTGTTAGAAATTCCCCTGAACTATTGAGATTGTTAAATTTAAGGACTTTTGTCTAATTTCATTCAATTTTACTGTTTCAGTGATTGTTTATGTACTAAATCATGCTCCCCAAACTTTAATATCTACTAAATCATGCCCCTCAAACTTTGATATGTACTAAATTATGCCCCTTGAACCTTCATCTATGTTAGAATTTTTTACAAAAATTAGACAAAAGTTTCTAAATTTAACAATCTCAGTAGTTCGAGGAGAATTTTTAACGGCCAAAAAAGTTCATGCGGCACGATTTAGTACATGTCAAAGTTCAGGGTGAAAAATTACTAATTAACTTAATTTATATATATGTTCACGTATTAAATTATTAAAAAATAATTTAATAATATTGCTAACTAATTAAAAAACATCACTTTTCAATAGTACTAAACACTAGTGCCCTATTACTCAATTTTAAATTATGCAATGAGCAATACTAAATCAATGCTATCTGATGTCACCATTTTAAGAAATCTCACATTTATTAATGTACGCAGTTCCAAAAAATAAATAAAAGACAACAGACAAAACTTAACAAACCAAAACTTGATGAGTGATTTTATTTAGAGAAAAATAATGAGTACATGTACAAGCCTGTTGAACTCATGAGAGAATTTGTCCCATATGCGTACATATGGTATATTTAGGTATCCGCATACATATATCCCTACGCCCATATCTCCTGTCTCACTTCTTGTATCATTTGTATATTTCTTATTTGGTACTTAAATATAAAACAGAAGAGTATCTTTAATTATTATTAATTCAAAATGTTAATTAACTAAGCAAGAGGACGCTTAATAAACCCTAGCTACAAAGAAAGCCTCTAATCTAAACTATATATTCATTTATGTATTATTATATTATTTTATATATAGTGTCACCCTTGTCTCCATTATCGAAGAATCCACCCACCAAAAACGTCCAAGTAATACTTTGACGTTAAGTCGTCCTATGTTGCGGGAAGAGGATACAACTCCATTTGAAAATGAGAGAATCAAAACAAAATTATATAGTGGCATCGACACGTATATATACGTTTTTATATATATAAAAAAAATTAATTTTGAGCCACTTAATAAATTAATAGTATTATATTTATATTTATATTTAGTGGTCCCGTATCTAGGGTTCATAACTAAACTTAATAAACCGCAAACCGGCCTGTAGTATTGGACAATATATAGCCATTGCTAAAAATTGATTAAATCATGTTAAATCATAGCTTTATTATGGTTGTTATTAGTCTCTCAGTTTTTTCTACTTGCTAAATTGTGGTTAATTCTTTAGACACATCTAATTCTTTACAGCTCAATTATATAAATATATAGGGCCAAATTATGATCCTAGGGTTACGGTACCCACATTTCCCTTCATGAGATTGGGACCCGCTCTTAATGGGGCGGAGATTCTTTTCTTCGTCTAAATGGGAAACGGGGTGAAGACGAAGATTATTTTTTGTCCTCAAATGTTAACAGGAACGAGAATCACACTTCTCACCTCGATAGGACCTGTTTAATATTTTATTTTATATTTCTAATAATATTTTATAATTTATATACGTTTGAATTTTTTTAGTATATTAGTATCCTTTATATGAATTTTAAGTTGTGTTTTAGATAATAATTAATTTATTGAATAATAATTAATGTGTAATATTTTAATTTTTATGTATTTTAATATTTTTGTATATTTAAATTTTTATTATAAAATTTTATTTTTTTCATTAAGGGATTCCCCGCCCTATCCTTGTCCCCATTAGGGGATTTCCATCCCATTTTTAATGGAGAATAAGCGGGGATGGAGATAAAAATCTTAATAGGGATGGGAACGGGAGAGCATTCCCCACTAATTTCTCACTCCGTGTGCATCCCTACTTGGGCATAGACCAGCCTTGTAATAATTGTAGCCATTAGATTGAAATGTTATAAGATTTAAGGGCTCATTGCATGTCTCAATAAATTACTTTATAATATTAATTTATAAAATGAAGGATAAAAAGAGTACGGCTGGTTTTCGATTTTAATTTGTACTTGAATTTAATTTTTGTCATCTTTAATTATTTTTCGTCCAGTTGAAGTAATTGAGCTTCATCTATTCCACATGTATTCTCCTTCCATTTTTATCATTTCTCTCTACTTCATCTACAGGAAAGAGCCTTCATTTACAAGAAAGGGCAAAACGAGTCAAACCAAAAAGATTCTCATCACTTCATCTATACCAAAGGCGAAGAGAGTGATCATCGTCGACGAGGAGCCCTAACATATTATACTAGACAAAATTTTGAAAAATTGGGTTATTCTATTAGGGCTAGGTTTTTTATTTTGGGTAGGGTTTTTTATATGTGGTCATAATAGGGACGTTGATCATCGAAGTTTTGATCTTTTTTAGACCCAATTAACTCAAAATGGGTTGGGTCGTGATTTTCATCATTTCACAAAGGGTGACTGTTCTATGATTCTGTTTTAGATTTGTTTAACAAAAAACTTTAAGTACGTACCATATGTAAATGGGTTTGGATCTGTTGTTAGAGACTCATTATGAGTCTGCTATTTCAATCATTTATACTTCCTTAGTTAGTTATTAGTTAGCTATCTATCTTCGTGTTTTGTTAGCTTGTAACTATCTTTAAACTTGTATATATACTGCTCATTTGTTAATAACAGAATTCATTCAGCTCAATTCATTCTCTCTCTCTCTCTCTCTCTCTCTCTCTCTCTCTCTCTCTCTCTCTCTCTCTCTCTCTCTCTCTCTCTCTCTTTTTGTGGAGGAAGTGAAAGAAGTGTGCACTAGTGACGAAGACCCCACTAAAACTATTAAAGTGGGAAAGAATCTGCCCTCGGCTGTAAGAGAGAAAATTGTCTCTACAATAAAAAAGAAATGTGATAAACTAGCCTAGAGCCAATCTGAAATGCGAAGGTAGACTAGCTGACTAATATAGAGTATCTCCGCGAAGCTTTATATCCAGTATGGTTAGCCAATCCAGTATTGATCCTAAAACCTAATGGAACCTGGAGAATGTGTATGGATTTCACTAATGTAAACAAAGCTTACCCAAATGACTATTTTTTACTCCCACGATTAGCTCAAATGGTTTATGCTACTTCACGATATGAACTTTTGAGCTTTATGAGCATACTCCGGTTATAACCAGATCAAAATGCATGTGGCTGACCAGGAGCACACTAGTTTTCAAACTGATAAAGGAATCTATTGCTACACGGTTATGCCATTTAGTTTGAAAAATGTCAGAGCCACATATCAACGCCTTGTTAACAAAATGTTTAAACAAGTTCTAGGGAAGAATATGGAAGTCTATGTTGGTGAGATTGTTGGAATTTTATGCCCTAAATAAAACTCATTTCAATATAATCTTATTTACTACCAATAGAAGATTAGAAGTCATTTAAGTTACATGTTATTTTCATGCTTATGGTTTAATATATAATTTCTGATAAATCTAAAATATATAGTTATTCACAATAAAATTGAAATCATTACAGTGGAAGGTAATTGTGATTATATGCTTCAAAAGTGTTGTCCCATAATTTATTAGTGCACTGGATTTACATTGACGTGATATTAAGCAATAAAGTTTACTTACACCTTGGATAAGTGTTATGTCCTTTTCAAGGCATTGGTAAAGTATGCTAGTATCAAATATATGGAGTATACATCGGACTCGACCGATATTGAACTTGGATAAGATTTCATAAACTTACCGTTATATCTTTCTAAGTCAATATAACTTAGTTGATCTTAGATCAATAGATCTTAATCCCTAGATGGTTAGGTTATAGCTTAAGTGTATTATTTGTGTTCTTCAAGTTGTTTGTTAAAGCTGACCAATTGGATCGGCCCAATACTTACATCTTGGAAACATGGTAATACAATTGAGTGTGAGTGTTAATCATAAATACAGAATCTATAGCTTTATATTGACATAGAGTGAAATAACGATTTCCTTCGAGCTTGGTTTAATAGACATAAATAGAAGAGCTCTTGTTTTAGTAATTATATCAGTTTACTGAAATATCATTTATGGAAAGTTAAGTGTTTTAAGGATAAAATACCTTAAAGGGTAAAATGGTAAATTTATCCCTACTCGATATAAATCATCATTAGAGGATTTTTGATTATTTAGATTATAACAATGGATAATTAATAGCATATCTATATTTAGAACATATAGAGCGTTCTACATAATTAAGAGTGCAGTTCTGAATATATAGTGGAGTCAGGAGGAAATAATAAGTTAAGAAATTTATTCGCTAAATGATCTAGAACTACTTTTTGGAAGCTTGATCATAAAGGCCCATGGTCCCCACACTAGTTGAGATAATATTGGCTTGTAAACTCAATTAATTGGTTTTAATTAACCCTAAACCCTGAACCCTAAACCCTAATTATAATTCTAAATTAGAGTATGTCTTACTTATGAATTTTTACTAAGGAAGGGCTTAATTGAGAAGAAAGAAGGTTTTAGGGTTTATTTGTTAATTAAGAGACTTTATAAGATCTAATTAATAAATAAGTTAAATGATAATTTTATTTGATAATTAATTATAATTATTAAATAAATAGATTTGACATTTATAGGTTTAAAATTAAAATATGACATTTGTAAAAGAAAAGATAAGTTGTTAAATAAAATAACAAAATTGTAATTAGTGGGGTCCACAAGCATGGCCGACAACTTAAAGGATTATTTAGCCATTCTTTATCTTTTTTAATTCCATATAATTTAAATCCTAACCCCTAAAAAGAATGCTTTAAATAGAATATGAGAGCCTCATAACCTGATAACTCATAATTAGTCTATTTTGTCAGAAAATTGAAAAGAGAGACTTCTCTCTCTCTCTCACTCTTTTACCTAAGAATCTTCTTCATACAAATCTCTCTCTCTCTCTCTCTCTCTCTCTCTCTCTCTCTCTCTCTCTCTCTCTCTCTCTCTCTCTCTCTCCTTTTTAAATTTTGAAGCCCTATAGTGATAGAGTACCTTGGAAACTCATATCAAGTCAGTACTCAATCATAGTGTGGAAGATTGTGAAGAATTCCAATACTTGAAGGAGATCAAAGTTTAGATATTGTTATTACTCTGCGACATAAAGGAACAACGGTTAGAGATCTGAACAGAAGGAGCCTTAATATTTTGCTTCCATCAATATAAGATTTTCTAGAACTTTATATGTCTTTAATTCATTAGTTTAGGAAATTCACGTTTAGGATGTTAGATTATAGAATATTATCAAACATACTTATTAGTAAATCTAGATCCTGGTAAAATAACTTCCAATAAACATGCTAGTAAAGTGAAAGACATCCATGAGTCATAACGAAGATTTAGAAGAAGCATTCTCTATCATCTAAAAATATGGAACGAAACTGAACCCAAGGAAGTGCACTTTTAGAGTTTCTTGAGGGAAATTCCTAGGATTCATTATCAATTCTAGAGGAATCGAAGCAAACCCGGAGAAGATTAAAGCTCTTCTAGACATGCCATCACCTCAAAAGCATAAAGATGTTTAGGCTTTAACTGGGAGAATTGCATCACTCAGTAGATTTATCTCTAAATCAACAAACACAAAAAATTTGAATGGAAAGCCGAGTGTGAAGTAGCTTTCCAAAAACTCAAAGAACATTTAACCAGGGCCCTAATATTATCTAAACTTGTCAAAGGGGAACCATTGTTTTTGTACCTGGCATTTTCAGATCATGCCATAAGTCGTGCTTTAGTGTGAGTAGAAGGAAAGGTAAAACTTCTAGTATATTATGTGAGCAAAAGATTACTGGGCGCGAAGTCCAGATATCCAATGATTGAAAAGCTCTCCTTTTGTTTACTAATTGTTTCACGAAAGTTAATACCATGCTTTCAAGCCCATGCCATTAAGGTACTGACAAACCATCCTCTCTGTCAAGTGTTGCGAAAACCAGAGTCATTTGAAAGACTCATGAAGCGGGCAATGCAGTTAAGCTAGTTTAACATCCATTATCATCCTAGAATATCCATAAAAGGTCAAGCTTTGGAAGATTTCATTGTTTAATGCACCGAGATGGAAAACAATCCAGAGGAACTCATCTTGGAGCTAGAAGTCTGGAAGACATATTTAGACAGAGCATTGAACAAGAAAGGTTTGGGAGCTGGAATCATTCTCTTCTCTCCACAAAAACATCAACTTCAAAGTGCACTTCATTTTGAGTTTGAGGCTTCCAACAACGTGTTGTGGTAATTTGCACACACAAGTGTACATATCGTAACAAGTAGTAAACTCACCAAGAGTGAGGTCGATCCCACAAGGATTGTAGTTAAGTACTTTAAAATTAAACTTTTACTTCTATTTGGTTGAATAAAAATTAAGAAAGAAAATTAAAGTAAGAAAACTATTGGAAGTAGGAAGCAAATAAATAAAGGAAATTAATAGTTAATAAAAACTAGGATTTCGATTTTAATTGTATCTATTGAATGTGCCTTAATATGATTATATTCTTATTATCAATTTCTATGCAATAGCAGATTTATTAAGGTAATTTATTGTCTTCTCAGATATACAAATCTCAATTACATGAAAATTTTCTACTCTCGTGATAAATTAAACATGTAACAGGCATTAAACACAGAAACCCTATAAGCTATCTAAACTATATAAGTACTCTCGTCCTATATATCGAAATTCAGTTCTATTTCACTATAGTATAATCGACACTCACTTCTTAGATCTCGCATCTAAATCATAAAACAGTTAATTGATGGCAATGCAATTAAAAGTAATTAAGTACGAATGAAACAGAATACATAGATACTGGGGGAAAATAAATCATATTAAAACTATAAAGCAATGTCAAACAATATCCATCTAAACCCTAATTAAGTGTTTATCTACGCATGTTCATTGTAGCAAAATCACACATATTAACTTAATGAAAGAGAAGAAGATAGAGAAGAAAATAATGCTGACCAGTTTTGACTTCGGTCTCTGAAATTCGTACTCCTTTTTTCTTCTGAATTGCTTGACTGAAATCAACTCCCGTTCACTCTTTATATAGGCATTGAGGGACTAAAAAGATATAAAAATGCATATGTTTAAATTCTTATTCGGATTTGAATTGGGAAACCACAAGACCCACGTGAGAAAAATGACATTTTGCTACTAGAGAAGGGGCGGGCCGCGATGCCACTTTGGTTGGGCCGCGACCCGTATGGCTGGTGGTTGTTGGTATTTTGGTTCTTTTACATAGGCGGGCCGCGACGCCAATTGTGGTGGGTCGAGGACCGTGTGCTCCAGGTGCCTCCGTTTTCCACGCAAAATATCTTTTTCTGGATAGGATTCCGATTTTTCTTTACATTGATATTTTTATGCGAACTTTTATCTTTTTCTGTTGATATTTTCAAATCTTTATCTATTTTAAATCTACAAAAGAAAAAGATAACAAGCGTAAAAATGCTCCAAACACGAGTAAAACTAAATTAAAAATATACTAAACTTAATCTATAATTAATACTAGAAATAACCTAACAAATTCCCTCAAAATAGACTTTTACTCGTCCTCGAATAAAACACTAAATAAACATTAAATAAGTCAATATCCAAATCATGAGTAATTTTCAAGTAGCTTCAATAACATGATTATGAAAAATTTCACTTATACATATAATCTAGAATTTCAGATCAATTACACCCTTGACAAAACCCTTGCAATACTTTCTATTCTCCACTACTATAGATTAATCCACAAATAAGAATCAGAAGGTCTTTTTAAGGTTGCAATACTTACTATTCTCCACTAATATAGATTAATGCACAACCAAAATCTGAAGAATAAGCACTTCCTTATCATCCTCATCCAAATAATTTAGCACTTCATTATTTATTTATGATATGTGGAACAAGGTCACTACGAAAGACTTCTTCAGGTCCTCTTGACATTTTTCCTTCATGATGACAAGTTTATCCTCCAGCTTTTAGCATAATTTTTAGGCTTCACAGCATCAGCTTAGGCCTTTCGAATCTCCTCTTAGCGCACTTTTGAGACTCCTCCAAAGCCTTCTCTACCTCTTTGAGTTTGGTTGAGAGATCAACCTCAATATTCTTAAGATTCTCCAAGGCCTCTTGTTCAACAGCTTCAACTTTTTGTTGGAGATATTGGTGATGCCACAATTTCTTCTCTATGCTGGTATATGCTATAATCTTATCATTAAGGGCCTCTGTTTGAATATTATAGTTTTAGGAAGAAGTTATCGATTTTCGCTCCAAATCCTTAATCTTAGCCTGGAGATCAGTTACTTTCACCTCAAGAGTGGAAAAGTGAGAATGAGCCTGGTTGTAAGAATCCTTGTATTTACTGGCACGCTCTTTCGCCGCCTTAGCAGAAGTCTTGTAGTTGGACACAACATTGTTAAGAGAAGCTTCAACTCTTTGTTTGATCACAGTTTCGTCTTGAGACTTGACATCGCTCACAGCTTTAATAGCTTGGTCACATTTAATCTTTAAAGTCTCAACCTCATAAACTAGCTTTCTAACTAAGGCAAAGTCGCTCTCCACCATTAAATTTGTTGGTTTTAATGGTACTAAATTAGGTACGCAGTGGGAAAATTCACATTATTTGATTATCATTGTACCATAGTCCATTTGATCTCCAGATGTTTATACATTAAATCTAAACATAAAATACAATATAAGAATATATACCTCTTGATGAGTATCATGGTATCCTCAAAATTTATCGTATGTTGTATCCTTTTGGTTGATTAGAAACTTACACCGTAGTCTTCCAAATCGATCCACCACACACAAGAAACTTATCGTATGTTGTATCCTGAGTTAAAATGAATTCAGTCTCTGCTGAAAGAGTTACATGTACCAATTATTCACAGTCCTGTCATTTGGGTTGATAATCAAAGTGTAACAGCTTTAGCAGCTAACCCTCTCTTCAATGCTTGGTCCAAACACATAGAAATTGACCTCCATTTTGTCAGGGATTAAATCATCGACAAGCAACTATCTGTCCATTATGTTCCTGCTCATGATCAAGCTGTTGATGTCCTCACTAAAGCTCTTACAATAGAACGTTTTCTTTACTTGAAGTCCAAATAAAAAATGGTGTCCACACCATTTCGTTTGCAGGGGATGTTAATATAAAATCATATTAGAAATTCTGTTATTGTTAGTTACTGTTGCATAACAGAATCTATTTGTTATTTTCCTTTTCTTAGTTTTTAGTCTTCTTGTAATGGGTGTATTTGTATCTCTATAAATACCTATGTATTGTTCTGTTAATAATTGAGCTTTGCTTTTTTGCTTCTTTCTTCTTTTTTCTCTCTCTCTCAAATTCATCTTTGAATTTTACAATACTCTATACTCGTTAGGGAAATACCTATATAACTTACCTGTAAAAAATAATAAGGCAATAGGGTAGGGTATGAGTACACTTTCTTTTTTAAGATAGGATCGTTAAATAAGTTCATCCTACCAGTGATGGACCCATAATTTTTTTTTTTGTGGGGGCTTTTTATTATTAAAAAATATTTATACATATATTATAATCACTCTTACCAGATTTATTTAATTTTGTGAGGACTTTTCTACTATTTTGGTCTATAATTATCAAATTAAAAAAAAATTAAATTTAATTTTTTAAAAAACAATATTTTTGTTAATAGAGGCTATAGCCCCTCCATTAACACAAGTGGGTCCATCCCTACACCTTACCCATTGTCATCCCTATCACTGATGGAGGTACAACACAGACGTGAACTATTATATACTCCATAAAAGAACCTCACATAGAAGAATCTCTTACACATTAATTGAACACACATAGGATTATTTCCAAGTATGTTGATAGTCGAAGGCTCTTTCTAGAGTAAGGTATGCCAACACAAAGGACAAATACGACTAAGGACATGTTAGGAGTACGTTGTGTATGTCTTCAAAGGCTGACAAACCTTAGTGGCAGTACAAGGAAATAGGAAGGGTACATTAATTATAGCATCAACAATGGTGTAATTTTTATTATTGCATGTTTAAGTGGATCCATTGTCACCTTTTATCTAATCAAAATTTTTTTATCTTAAGTAAAAGAAAAGGGCAAAGCACTGTATCTCTCTACCTTTCTCCTCCACATCACTACTCTCCCTTGACCCACCCCTAATAAGCAATTTCCATTACCAACCCCATTAAACTTGCTCTTAGGTCATATCACCACCACCTCCCACATAAGTCAAGAGTACCAAATTGTTTTCTTGGGAGCACTACTATAGAGCCAATAAAGCCCTTATAAATAGCCCTCATTTTATTTTGAAAAATTTGTATAATATAGGCTTTGAGAAATAGAATTACTTATCTTCTTTACCATTGTTGTTATTTTAATACATACTTATATATAGATTTTTTGGCAACTTAACTTGATACCAATTCTTATTATCAACAATATGTAAAGAAATAATTATACACATGGTGTTTAATTTCAAAAAAGAAAAGATTTTTTTTATTAATTAATATATATAGGTAGAAAAAAAATAATTTCTAACCGTTCATAAAGTTATTTTTATAAAAGTTAAAAAAACAATTTTTTTATTTTTACACTTTAAAACAGTTTTTTTTATATGTATTTTTATAGAAACCCACGTAGTAACTAATTGAGGAATTTAAATTACAACTAAAATTCACATAACAACCCACATAAAAATTACCGAGCAATTCAAACCGTATTTTTTTAAAAAAAAAAGTAAGAAAATAATATATGAGATAATTCTAAAAAAAAAATAATATATGAGAATAAATTACTATATTAATTAATAGATGATATTCTTATCCTTTCTAAACAGTGGTTTCTAAATACCTCCATCAATCATAAAACAATACAACAAATTGATAATTCTACATTAACTTTTATCATATTTTTATGAGTTAATTAAATAATATAATCCAATTAATAAGAATTAATTTAACTAAATATTGCGCGCCAAACACAATTTATTGGTAATTTCCAGATAAATCATATTCTCATCTTTAATTAGTATTCTAAACAATCATATATATTAATATTTTGAACATCTAATACTCAACGACTCATAAGTAATCTCAAACTGATTAGTTGTAATATCATGTAAATTCTTCAAGACACTCTGTATAGTGCAGGTTAATCATGTTTAAACCCTTAGATATTGAACCACTTGAGCTAGCTACAGAGTGTTCGTGTGTGTTGAAGGTCCTAGATTCGAGTTCCAAAGTATATATAGTTGTAATATATAAACACTTAAAAAAAACACATTAGATATTGAACTATAATTTCTCATTATATATATATATATATAATTATATCAATCCTTGTACTACTACATAATATTCTGGTCAAAAAGAAGAATGAGACACTGTAATTTTACAAAGCCTATATACACATACATCCTCAAACTGCATATTAATCTATATACACAGAATCTATGATATAAATATATAGAATGATCAAGATTAGATATGTATATTTTGTAATACTTGACCAAATTCCATATTACATATATATATATATGAGATATATACAATATATAAAAGATGATGATCGATTAATTATGATCAGATTCAGCTCCAAATCAATTAATTATAAGTTACTAATTAACAGTCAAAACAAGATGTAATCTCAAAATACAAATCTTATTAAAAAAAACCTAATTTGAATATCCCAACGAAACCATATAATCAAAATAATACAACACATATATGAGATTGGAGAACTGATCTTATAATTAATTATTACCATACTCAAAACTGCCTTGAAAAGGAATTATTATTATTGCTCCTTTCAAGCACATTAAACTCGAGTGAAGCATTGTTATTATTATTATTATGTGAAGAAACATGAAGATGCCGTTGATGATCATGATCCCCACTACTACTTCCTCCAATATAATTGGAATTCATCATGAACTCGCTATTCTGATTATGATTATTATGATTATCTTGATCAAGATTACCTTTGTTGATGGTATTATTATTAGTATGATGAGCTGAAGATCTCTCCCCTTCAAGCTCTCTAAACTTGAGCAAATACCTCTTGAGTGGCTCGGCGTAATCGTCGAAACCGAGGGCGGCTAACGCCCAACAAATGTCGTCTCCGTTCACCGTCTTACGCTTCTCCTTGTGGCACTTGTCGGAGGCTTCTCCAGTGACAAAGCTTATGAACTCAGATACGCATTCTTGCATAGTTTCTTTAGCTTCTTTGGAGATTTTTGCATTTGGGGGTAAAATCTGCTTCATGATTCGTCCAACGTTGGCTATTGGAAGCAACCGATCTTGCTCTTTGATAAACCCATGATGATCAATTTGATCCTGATGATGACTAATATTGGTAGTACTACTTGGTCCCCCGGATGAGCAATTATTGTAGTGATGAAACCCTTCTCTCTCTCTATTATTGCCTAAATTATCAACCATATTCTCTCTGTAGATCGATAATAATTAAACAAAATTAAAATCTCTCTCTCTAAGCCTGCCAAACACAGACACGTTGCTCCTCTCACTCTCTCTCTTGATCATCATGATGCTTTATATATATATATATACATAGATATGTGTGTAGTGTGTGTATAAGAGCGCACGCATGTATATACATGTGTATAAATATACGTTCAGTTTTGTGTATTTTTATATATTATATATTAATAAAGTACTGTTGCTAGGGTTAATTAAATATTAATATCATATGATGATTCACTTGAAATAATATAAGAACTATAATAAGATCGATGAGCTATATGGTATAAATTTTGTTTGCCATATTATAAATTAATTAATATATCACCACTTATTAATTAGGGGTCTTTTCAATATTATACCTAAAATTGATTTTATTTATAAAAATACCTTTAAGAAAATTATTTGCACAAATACCGATTGCCACGTCAGCATAAATACCGAAATATAAAATAATTACCGAAAATTGAAAAAAATAAAAAAATCTCGCTTCCAGAAATTTTAGAGTTTTGCCAATTTTAAAAAAAGCAACCTTTTGGTTGCTTTTGATGTAAATAATATATCAATTAGTTACTTTTTATTAGAAAAAAATTAATTCAAGATAATTTTTTTCTCATACACATTTGGTTGCTTATTTTGATCAGACAACTTTAAAATTAATATATATAATAATTTTCATATTGTAACTAATTCTATTATGTTTTAGATACTATTTGGTAACTTTATAAGTTTTTTTATTAACATATTAAATTCTTTTTATTAAATAAATTTATTATTAGTATACTATATTTTAACTTTTAAATACAAAATAATAAAAGACTTTAAGTTAAGTTATGATGTTACTTGATATGTTAAAGTTTATTAAATTTTAAATTTTATTACTTTTTGTTACAAAATATAAAAAAGGAACAAAAAAGTTTCTTTTAACACATACTAAAATGTAAGAGAGATATCTAAATGTTAGAGGAAAAATAAAAAAAACTAAGAGAAATAATAAATTTAGAGAAAAAGAATAATAAAAAAAATAATAATAAATGAAGAAGATTTTTTCAAAAAAAACAAATTAATAAATAAATGAAGAAGATAATAATGTCAGAAAAAGAAGAAGTAAACAAAAAGGAAAAAAAAAGTAAAAAGATAAATATTGGAGGAGACTTATAATTTCTTGTTTAGATTTTAAATTATAGTGTGTTATTTTGTTGTTTAATAAACCTTAGTCTAACTTTTAATTTTAGTCATTTTTTTTGTAGCAGAAAAATATATGCTTCTAACATGTTAAAATGATCACTTTAAAAAATAGATTATAATAGTGTAATTTTTGTGTCCAAATAATAAATTGCGTGGCTGAAAAAACTTTTGAAATAAAAAAAAATAAAGAAAGTGAGAATAATAACAATTTGTGTCGTTTATTCACATAATTTTTTTTTTTTTAAAAAAAATCTGATTATATATCAACTAGGAGAGTCAATAAAATGTAAAAGAAAAACATATGGTTAATTTTTAATTTTAGTAGGCGTGTAGCGGTATTGAAAACAATAAAATGGTCTAAGAAAATTTCATAAATACAATTCACGTTGATACATATAATTATTTTTTTCTAAAACTACTAATTAGATTAAAAAACAAAAAAGAATGTAAAATAATAATAAAAAAAAAATAGAATGTAAAAAAAAAAAAGTATTTGATCAACCTAGTTTACTGTTATTTTGAAAAAATAAGATTTTTATTAAAAAAAAAAAAGCTACTGTCTAGAAAAAGAAAAAAAACAAAAGCTAGCATGTAGGCAGAGTTTAAGAGAGAGAAGCAATAAATATACATTGGTATACCTATAAAAAAGAAATGCCTAAATTGTGAGTATTAAAATAGGTAAGGGTAAATTCTTAAATAATTTAATAATAATAGTTATTGGTGCAAATATTTCTATTAATTATTGTGACGTAATCAATTAATATTCGATGTATGTTAAATTAAGTTTTTTATTTTTATATACTTAATTGTCAAGTGATTTAACTGTAGTAGACTTTTTTCATTTTTTCTTTTTTTTTCCAAGAAAATCAATGTAACTCGATCGTGACCCGCGCTTAAGTTGGAAAACATACAACAATTATGTATCATTGTTATTTTATTTATCTTATTTTTTTTTTGTTGACAAAGTTGGAAAACAATTCTTAATTAATTATACGAAATGGTAATTAATTAAAGATGCAGCTTAGGTAAGCTACACGAAGTGATGACGTGGAGATGAAATTGGTCGGTATATATAATATTAAATATAATTATAGTATGACTATAAGTAGACTGATTAATTACTTGTGGAAATTAAAGAAGAAAACATGATAAGAATAGGGTTTGTTGTTTGTTGCTCTCTATATATGTATACTATATATATACCTAATTAAAGGCTGCTAATTAATTTGATTTAAAGTGAAAGACTGGAACATGTCTATGGATAAATGGTCCCCCACCTTAATGATCTCAATAAGTTTGAAACTATAAATGCTTAAAAAATTCATGCAAATTTGAATTTGTGGAGTAGAACATATGCACGTGTGATACAAAATAGTGTACGTATAAATATATACATACACACACAACCAAATTGAGACATAAAAAGAAGGGATTAATATTACGGATAAATAAACAAAAATTGAATAAGGTTGATGTTTACCTATCTTTATAGAGTTTTCACATGAGATTATGTCACTTTGTATATATATGTATATTATGATGACAAATCAAACATAATTTACTTAAATTAGTAATATTCAAAACTTTAATATTGTCATCCTCAAGAACCTGCGCCACCTGGCCTGTTATATACATATGTAGAGATATATGATGATTCATTAGTTTTAAGATAATAATGTTTGAAGGATGAGATTAACATGTGGCAATTTTACCTATAAATTTATTTTTAATGGTGTAAATCTTATTTCAAACATAATAAATATAATACATGGTACACATTAATAGAGGGGTCATAATCTTGATCATTGTGCCTATTAAACCTTCCCTACACCCAACTTTCTGAAAATGACTATTTGTGATTTGTTTAGAGTTGTTCAATAGTACTAAAGTATACCCTATATAACTTTTTCTTTCTATGGGGGAGAATTTATCTCATATCCAAGGTTTAACTTGTGATTTAACATTTTTGTTTAAGGGAACCAACCAATTAAAAATTGAAACGTATGACTAAAACTTATCAACCCTATAAGACTTTCTAGAAAAAGATTATTCCTCTAAAAAATATAAGAACAAGAATATTGCTATATTTTAAAACAATTATTAATAATCACTAATATATTTAAAAATATGTAGTTAAAATTAGTAATTTTACATCATTTTAAGTGAAATTATATTCTTTTGTGAGTGTATTTGACACTACTCTAAAATATTAAAAATATATATACAGCGCAGAAACAGAAACAGTATCATAAAAATTTTTTTAGTTTTTTTTTTCTAAAGAATTAAACATAAAGTTATATTAGAGGTACTAAAGAATTCATTGAATATATATGATTCTTTTGATGAACAAAAAAGAAAATATAATCTATTAGTTTTTCTTTATAAATTAGTTTGGCAAACAAATGAGAAGGAAGAAACATGGAAGTCACATAATTAATTATGTGGTATAAAGTATATTTTGCATCTTGAACATGACCTTAATCACAGTCATGTACTCATGCGAAAACCAAGACATGTGCTGTACTAGACGACAGTAAAATTAAAGTAATATTTTCTTTTATTAATTATTGGTTAATTAGTTAATAATTGTCATTATAGTATATAGCTGTTACAACAGGGTATACTACTACATATATTAAGCCAGGCATTCTTTTCGAGTGTCAAATTAAGAAATAAGTTTGATTTTTGTACTTTTCAATTTTGGGTACTACATATATAGTCCTATACAATTTGTTTAATAATTATTACACCATGTGATATAGATGAATAAATATTATAATTAATATACCATGTGAAACCAATAGGTAATGTTTATAATTAGCTTGCTAAATTGAGTAATAAATATCTACTTTAATAATTCAAATTACCATATTTATCCAACTAATTTTATTAATAGTTCCTATTAATAGTGTAGTGTATACATCACTTTATAATTTTTTATAATTTATGTTTTAGTCACAAGTAACATTTTGTTGTGACTAAAAATCACATTTAATCACAAAAAAATTATTTTATTATTAAAAAATTATCACTAAAAATAATTTTATTTGTAGTGAATAAAAAAACACAACCATCAATATATAACCGAAATTATTTAGGAAAATAATAAATCAATTGAAAAAAATTATTTTGACAATTAAAATAATCAAAAAAATTATTTTATAAATAAAATATTTACAAACTGAATAAAAATGGTTACAAGTTGTTATATCCATATATTTATAACAATTCACCCTATACTATTTAAAGACTAGTGAAACAAACAAATTTTGAAAATGAATTTTTCACTTAGAAACAATGCAGGAAAAATATTATCAATCAAGTAGTATATGATCAACTTCTCATCTTCACATTTTTTTTATCTTTTTTTTTAAAAATAAAATTCAGTAGCTTTATTAACTAATTAAATCGTTAATAATAATAGAACGTGCTTCAGAAGAACAATCCTTCAACTGAAGCACACGACCATGGAGAGAAACAAGAATCACTGACTAAGTAGTGAGCCAGCTTATTTGCAGATCGTTTGACAAAACACAACTCAATATTGTTTAAAAATAAAAGTAGAACACGAACATCATGCACTAAAAGACCAAACGAAGATGATAGAGATTTTGTTTTTGTATAGCTTGTATGCAGACTAAGCTATCTGATTCCAAAATCACTTGTCCCCATGAGTGACGGTTGATCCAACTTAATGTTTCTTTTATGCCAACCATCTCAGCAATTTCAGGTTGAACCCGCCCCATTAGACCCCGATTGAAAGCTTCCACCACATGACCATGGCAGTCACAACCACGCAATCAACCCCAAACCCGCCTTCATGCTCAAATAAGGTGCCATCAACAACGTTTGCTGACTTTGAAGAATTTCTCTGCTTAATTTGGACTATATATTTAGAATAATAAAAAATATATATATTTTTTTTTTGAAAAATCCACTTTTTGCCTGTGTTGGATAATCTCTTTTTTTTTGGTCGAAAAATTGATTGGACTTGTCCACTTATTATGGGATAATGTACAAATTAAATGTGATGTTGTCTCTTCTCAACTGAATTGGGGGTTTGGTATTGTTGTTCGGAAATCCTGGGAACCTGGTTTATTATAGTACTCAGGGCTTTACCTTGCTGATAGAGGAGACTCGTGTTATATCTTGCCTGTTATATATAAATATATATATTAAAATATAATATTATAAAAATTGTAATTGATAGAATTCACCAGGATTTAATTATCTCAGTTAAGTAATGTTATTAGCGATAGACTTAAAAATAATGTAAGTAGCAATGATAGTAGGAGAAGGTAGTTAAATAACTTACATATATCGAATGTTAATTAGTTTGTGGCAAAAATTCTTGGAAAAGCCTTTACAGCTATAGCCAAACTAATAAACAAGTTACCAAGCCTTTAACCCTATAATTGAGTTTTCCCATTTTTAATTGGATTAATAATATGTGTGATTGAAATTAATAATATATAAATTAAAAAAAAAATTGATAAACAAAGCTCTAGTCTAATCTTTTATGTAATATAATTTGGTTATTCCATAATAACACCTTATAAAGTTCATATTATATATTCCTACAAAAAGAATAAATTACACTTACTTTAAAGGATATATACCACCCTGCTTTGCTTAAATACACCGTGTCACATATTATTAAAAAAGAAATACTAAAAAGCACTTCTTTTACCTAATACTCTCTAATATTATATATTTATTAGTATAATTAAATATGTGAGTCTTATTTATTTTAATAAAATAAATTACAAAACACTACCTTCAGATGGTGTTAGAGTACTTAATAGTAATTTTTTAAAATTATTTTCGTTTATTACCTTGCTAAAAAAATAAAAGTGAACATATGACTTGTTTGTGGTCTAGGCTTAACCAATCATTACCGGCTTCATATACTACTAGTTGTTCAACCAAATAATACTAAATTAATTATTATCATTATTAATAACAAATTTATGTGATCAGTTACACCAGATTGAATGAGCTTAATTATTGTTCATAATATGTGTATAATAATATTAATTGTTTGATTTGGTCTTATTGGTTTTCTCCGGTTGAACATGATCATGTTTAGTGAAAATTACTCCATATAAATGGGACTCATTCATTTTTCAATTAATTAAAGAATAATTATGGATTCTCCATAAACAAGTTGTGGAGTAATTAATATATTAATTTCGAAAAAAAAAGTGCCATGTGGATATATTGGTTATTTGTAAAGTAATAATGTGGACTTTTGAAAAACTTTAAAATATATAATAGAGAAATCTTTTATTGATTTGGACACTAATTTGGAAAAAGCACACACAATATTTCTCCAGTATTTGGGAGCCACATACCCACTTTTGTTAAGATTCTTTTGCTATGTATGTAGTGGGCATCTTAGCTGATCTGATCGAAGTTTTTTTGGATCTATTTATGGTAATTGGTTATGGTATATGGACGTCAATGCTACAAAATTTTATATACATACTAAAGAAAGCATTAAATATGTATTATATTTATATTCATATATTATACACTCGTCAACCATATAAATTACGATCTTTCACTTGTTTTAAGGGTTATATTCTTTTTAATTTTAGTTTAGTTTAAATTAAACTGTGTAATCTTTGATGCTGATGTGTGCTACTAAGCGATCCTATAGTACTATATTTATAGTCGATTTTTCAGAAAGAAATAGAAATATTTATTAATGGATAAATTTAAATGGATCAAATCTGTTATATGAAGATAATGTTATTATTTGGAATAAGATAAATGATGTTACATCTCAAAACTAATTGGTAATAGGATGAGTAGTTCATTTATTTTATATACACATTAACAATGTGAGACTCTCTAACATTCTCCCTCAAGATGGTAGCTGTCTTATTTGCTCACCATCTTGAACAATTTGATCATAAGCAGCTCTTTTTTAACTCACTATCCTTAATCACAAGTGACTAAATCTTTTTGTTCTACTTTTTGATGAGAGAAGAGTGTTTTTGGTTGGTAAGACTTTTATACATGTCAAACCAAGAGTAATGTATTTGACCAACTGGTAATTAACTAGTTGCGCGCCAATTTTCTCTTTCACGGACCATAATATTTTAAAATAATGAGTTAAAATGGTAAAGTGAAGAAAACAAAGCTCTTTCTTCATATTATCTTATCCTCGATCCATGATCGATGGTAATTGTCGACGAGGTTGGTGCTTATCTGTTGTCCTTGCAGGTCGGTAGTTATCAAGTACAATTATTTTAGTTCTCTTATTTTTTCTTCTCTTAGTATTTAATCTCTTTGATGTTCATAGAATTATCGTTCCTCGGTTATGTCGACGATCGTTGCTCATCCCCTTCAATCATCCTTTGCAGGTCGGTGGTCATCGCTAACTCCTTCTTCATACTCCATTTTTCTCTCTTAGTATTTTCTTTATTTAATGTCTTAGAATTCTAAATCTGAAAATATTGATTTGTCAAAGTAGATTTATTCTGTTGTACGTTATTGTTATCCAAATTTTTGTCCAAGTGATGTGCATGTCCTCGTAGGCAAGACCGAGACCACGTGGAATACAACGTGTCAATAGGTGAGCAAAATCACTATGCACAACACATCAATTGGCAAAGGATCCAAACACTCGAGAAAGGTCAAGATACAAGAAAATGGCCAACTAGGAGGGTCTAGCCGGACCACACCATAGTTGGCCAAGGATGACTATGTGGCGGCTAGCACAGAAAAAGGGCATTAAAAGGAAGCCCGATTGAATGGTGGGGTCAACAACCATCCTCTTGGATGGGTCACAACTCGGTTTCAACTACAAGTCCCCCCAGCAACCCACGAAAGTAGGGATTCAACCCACAAAACAGAAATTCATGCTTCGCTAAAACCATACATTAACTGCTCGCACGGCTCCATGTCTTTCAATGATAACCCATTCTTTTCAAGTTTTTCTTGAACATGATGTTAGATTCCACTCCATCGTTAACCATCACCCTCACCATCATCATGCTTGTGATTTGTACCTCAATGACCAAGGGATCGTTACGAGAGTACCACACATAAGTTGTGTCAGACTCTCCAAATGTTATAGGATCACATTCGAAGCATTGGGTCTTCGGATACCGCTCCTCAGCCTCCAACAGGACGATGTAGGGCTCATGGCGCAACGACTATGCACACCTCTCTAATGCATTTGTTGAGTTTCAAGCTAGATGTGGGCCTCCAACATTCACATACAATCGTTGGCAATGGGTGTAGGTTAGAGAGGTGTGGCAAGCTCTTGAGGGGATATCAATCGTACATAGCGCTGCGAGACACTTTTGGTAGATAAGGAACTCGATCTCGTCCCACAACTGATTATACTCAATAGCGTCATAACCATATTGTGGAACCCACTGAACTTTTTCATATCACACTTTCAAGGGTTCTTTTTTATGGGCCACAATTTTTTGTACAGCATCGTTGACTAGGTAGTGATAAAAATTTCTTCCCTTGGCGGCAAGAGAATGGAATAGGTGGTTAACTAAGGCTTATACTCTCGGGTTGTCTTATCTCCCATCTTGGTATTTTTGGCTCTAGGAGAGTTGCCTTTGTTTTTGACCATTCCCCTTTTCCCATAGAGTTTTTCTTCTGTTCACTAAGATTTTCGGAAAACAATTTATTTAATAAAAGAGCTAAATAAAATATGATTTAAAAGAATCAAATCGGAAGAGAATACTCAAAGTTTTTACGTGGTTGGATTGTTAATTAGCCTTAATCCACGAATCAGTATTATTAATTGATAGGCTAGAAAAGCCGAAGGGATTACAGTGAGTATAATTGCTCTATTCTCTTCTCAAGCTTGTGAGTTAAGAATATCCAACCCTTTGCATGAAGGATTAAGTGTATATTTATAGAGATAGAGATCATATTTAGTTACTCTTTCCCTCTAATGGGTGTTTACAAATATTACAGTACTTTGGGCTTATCGAGTGAATTAGCCTAGCCCATGAAGCAGTGACTATATGCTAACTTGGCATGTTTATCACGGTCATAGCTGTAGTTACTGTTGGGTTTTATGCCCTAAATAAAACTCATTTCATATAATCAGATTTACTTATTAATAAAGATCAGAAATAACATTTTATGTTGCATGGTTCACATGATTTATTTCATGATTATATGTGTATATAATGTATGAATTCTTTTTAAGTCCAGAACATATGAGTTGGTTAAAGATTATAGTGTTGTCAGCACAGTGGAATATAATCTTTATTATATGTTCAAAAGTAGATTCCCTGATTTGTCAGAACACTGGATTTAGACTGACATGGTATAATCAGCGATACACCTTGGAAAAGTGTTATGTCCTTTCCAGGACATTGGCAAAGTTTACAAGTATCGGATGCATGGAGTATGCATTGGAATGGACCGATATTGAACTTTGATTAGATATGTTGAAATTTACCGTAATATCTATTCAATTCAATATCACCTGTTGATCCTAGATCACATGATCGAAATCCTGATATGGTTAGGCTCAATTTCAAGAGTATTATTCGTGTTCTTTGATTTGTTAGTTAAGCCTAGTTTTGTATCAGGGTAATACGTACATTTTGGGAACACGGTAATACAATTGAATGGGGGAGCGCTAACATAAATATGGAATCTATAGCTTCTATTTGGCAAATAGAAGTAAAGGATGATTTCCTTCGAGCTTAACCAAACGAAGATAAATGGTGGAGATCTCATTTCACTTAGGTGAAATATCATTTATACAGGGTTAAGTGTTTTAAGGATAAAATACATTGTAGGGTGTTACGGTAATTTAATCCTGTACAGTGTAAATCATCTATATAGAGGATCATTGATCACATCAGGGTTATAACAATGGATAACTGATGACGTGTCTATATCGTGGAACATATAGAGCGTTTCTATATGACTGAGAGTGCAATTCCAAGTTCTAAGTGTGGATTCAATGAGGAATTAATAAGTTAGGGAATTTACTTGGTAAATTCGGTTCGACTTATTGGAAGCTCGGTTATATAGACCCATGGTCCCCATACTAGTTGAGGCCATACTGCTTGTAAGACTCAGTTAATTGATTTTAATTAATCAATTATAATTCTAAAAGTTAGACTATGTCTACTTTATGAATTTTCACTAAGCAAGGGTAAAACAGTAAATAGAGAGTTTAAAGGGTATATTTATTAATTGGGAAACTTTGATTAGTTTTTATTAATAAATAAAATAAGTGACAATATATTATTTAATAATTAATTATAGTTATTAAATAATTAGATTTGACATTTATGAAGTTGAAAGAGAGAATTGGCAATTTTGAGAAAATGGAAAACTAGAAATGATGAAATAGGAAAGTTTGAAAAGTGGAAGGATTTGTTTTCTTCAATGAATGGCCGGCCACTTAATGCTCCTATTTCTCATTTTATTTTTCAATTTTTAAATGTCAAATAATTCAACTTTAACCCTATGTGGTATTCTATAAATAGAAGGTAAAGGCTTCAGTTTTGAGACAGACACTTTACAGTTTATTCTCTCAAACACTATGAAACCGCCACTCTCTCTCTCTCTTTCTTCCTTCTCTGTTTTTCGAATTCCCTTGAGTGATGAGTAGTGCCCACACACATCAAGTGGTATCTCAATCATAGTATGGAAGACTATGGAATTTCTGCATCAAAGAAGGAGAAAAGAAGATCCAGGTTCAGATCTTGGTGATGCTCTGCTACAGAAAGGAATCAAGGGCTAGAGATCTGAACGGAAGGAGTCATATTATTCTGCTGCACCCACTGTAAGGTTTTCTAACTTTATATGTGTTTATTTTCATTGTTTTAGAATTCATATTAGGATGTTAATCCAACATACTTGTTAGTAAATCTAGATCCTGGTAAAATAATTTCCAACAGTTACCATGTCCCTTGATTGTGGATAATTGATTGTGTATTAATCATTCGATTTTCAATTATGTAGCTTCCTATTTAAACTTGATATTACTCCCTCTCCAAGATCTAGGAAAAGTAACTCCTTATTTGTGTGGATTTATAAATGGAAAACTATTACTGGCTTCCGGTTACATGCTGATAGACCCTTCCGGCTACGCAGAACTAAGGGTCCTTTAGATATGGGCTACACTTGGTGGAGACTCGCCTGGGTTAGTAACGCGAGTATCTTCCCAGAAGGCTAGGTTGATATTAGGCTAGGCACAATCCTTGTCATTTAGGGCCCACTGATGGGCTTTAAGTAATTGTCTTGTGTCCATGTGTCCCTTACCCGAAACATGGATAATATTTACCCTCTAAGCTTTTGAAATATTGTAGATTGTGAAAGCTTGCTTCAATCTACATAAGTGGACAAGTGAAGACTAAAGGTAAAATCTTTACAATTTTCCAAATGAAACTCTATATGGAAGAGAGCTTTCATTCATTTTCTTTAAGGATCCAACGTGGCATTATTTTCTTGGCTCGTTAGGCGTCCTTTCATATGACGAGGCGTGCGTGACAACCCAAATATTTTGATGATTATTTATTTCTGCACGAGCTTCGAGGGAAATATCATTATGTGATTTTACCTTGGTTCTAAACAATGCATTAAATGTTGAACGGAAGGTTTTCTTAACCATTGGATCTGTTTTGTGTTTTTGAAGGATCTGTCTCAACCGTGGATCTTGAATACACACGTATCATGTTTTGCTAGTATATATACTTCCAAATACCACATTTTCCAACCTTTATCCAAATATCGAATATCCTTGTTTCAAAACCATAATCTTCGAGAGTGAAATCCCATAACTAAAATTGTACACAAATCGAACCATATTGGAATGTGATATTGACTTTTGCATTCATCTTCTTCTTCGAATTAGGGCTCAAGAATTTTCAGGTGCACCAACCCCATTGCTGAGATGCTTCATCGACTCAAAGGTTTTTTGGTTTAGAGAATTTCTATACAACCATCTTTTGACGTTAGTGTGTATCTCCTAAGCCATACTTTCTCTCGAATCTAGAGTCTTTGCCTATGTCATCACCAGGTAAGCTTTCTCCTTTTCAATTTCTTAAAATGTGTTGCATGTCGAGATATAAGGATTTACATGTGATTTATTTGCTACTTGAAAACTATAGCTCTAGACTTGCGGCTAGGATTCTATTTTTGATAAAAAAATAATTGGATGTCCTGAATCACTTCTTGAATTTGAGATAATGACGCATAATATTTAATAATAATATATAGCATAACATATATTTTTTTTCCAACCATTAGTTAAAAAACTAGATTATTCTATTGATGAGATTGATAATAATCTTGAATTTATTGGAGCTTCAAAATATAAGTCCATGGTCCCCGAGTCACCTTTATACACATTGTACAGGGGAAGGTCTTATAAATTCTTCAGGGAAAAATAGTAATTTGTAAAATTATTATTTTGATTAATTATGGCAATTATAAATTGTATAATTAATAATTTTTAATTATTTAGTTTTACTGGATAAAACTATATTAATTAATTAAATATAGTATTATTATTAAATAAAAAAAATATAGGGGCTTTTTCATTTTTACACTTTAGACTAGTTTTTTTTTTTTTTTGCATTTTTACGAAATTCTACATAGAAACCAACTAGCACTGCAACCTAGATTAAAACAAAAAATCGTATAGAAACCCTTATTTCAACTAGCGCTGCAACCACTTTAGAAACTCAAACCGTAAATTTGAAAAAAAAAAAAAAAAGTTAAAAAAAATAGTATATGTTGTGTTGCCCCTGATTTTGCCCAAAATACGTGGACCAACCGGATGATGACACGTGGATGGGAAGGGTTTAGCATTTGAATAAAACAGCTAAGTCTTCTTAAAGCAAAGGATGACCTTAGGCATACCTCCCAGAGAAGGCATGTAAGTCTCATAAGCTCCCGGAGAGCAAGATGGCAACAAAGCATCTCCCGATGGTGTCAGATGCCATCTGAACGGTCATCTCGCATTAAATGTCGCATGGGAGGAGGCGTATTGGAACTGTCACGCGCATTAAAGTCTGACGACACAACTCCCAATCTGTACCTACTAGGCTATGATCAATAAAGTCTAGTGACGGCTACTCTGTGTGGAATCACATCAGTCAAAAGTGATTAAGGACTGCCCTCATAAAATCCCTACAGAACCTAGGATTAGACCATGCATTACCTATGATAAATTCATTGGGAATGTGTGGCTTTACTGATAGTTACAGAAATGCATGTACCTTAATTCTAGGGATCACCCCACAAAAATACTATAAATACCCCCCCAAAGCTCATTGAAGAGGGGTCGAGAATTCTGAGTTTCATAAGAACTAGAAGAGTAAAGACTCACCAAGAACATTCTCTTTATTAAATACTATCATAAATACACAGACTCGTGGACTAAGGCTCATTAACGCCCCAACCACGTGCAAAATCTCTCTCCTAATTTCTTACAGCTCTCTAAATTAATTATTTTATTGGTTGCCGAAAATCTCGGTCAACATGTTGTAATTTCCCATAAATATATTATTTTAGAAAAAATAATATTTTTTTTTAGTTCTTATGAAATAAGAGATTAACAAAAATTAATCAATTATTATTTATTGATAAAATAAATAATAAATCTTATTTATGGTAAAATTAAAAAATCAATTTTAATTAATCATATATCTATGCTTATAAAATTACAATTTAAAGCTTAACAAAAAACAATAGCATCATCATCATCATCATTTTTCATTCATAGGTACACATGCATAAATCTTAACCCCTACAAAAACCATTATTATTTATTTATATAGAATCTCACTCTACACAACATTGAAGTCCATTTTCCCCTTTTTGAAATGTAAGAGACAATACATTGATTCAAAGTTCATAAGTCATCCCCACTTTAAGCATTCGTTTGTGAGGAACATCAAATAGTTTGTCAGTCTGCCTCAAATTCTTCTTCAAGAAATTATAAGCATAATCAATGAGTACCCTCTTACCTATCCCAGATCCTTTACACGCCACCACTTCATTCTCACCCATTAAGTGCACTACGCCAGCGCGCCACGCCTTGTCAATTGCCTCAATTTCTCTATCCAATTTCTCATGTTGATCACCTTCATCATCATCACCAACAATATCCAATCTTTCTAACCTTTCACTATTATGATCTTTATTACTGTTGGTTTTAATATGAAACAACCAAAATTCATTTTCGACAAACTCTTTCAATTTATCAACCAACATAGTCTCGAACGGTTCATGTTCATTAGAATCATTACGAACATCTGTGTAACCGTACCTCGCAACGCATCGAAACACGAAGAGATTCTTGGGCTCTATTCTTCGAAACAAGAATCGTTCTTCCTGTGGAACCTTACTAATTGGTAATGATTTTATTGAGACAAAAACGAGGACAGAGTGCAATGCAGGGACGTTCTCTGCATAGTGCTTAAAAATGGGAGGAATTCCTTGAACAAGTTCTGAGTAAAACATTGCAAGTCCTGGTAATCGATGAAAGTTGGTGTCGTTAGTAATTTCCTTGACTTTTTCAGGGGAAAGTTTGTGGTCGAGTTCGTAATAGTATTTTCTTCTATACACGTCGTTCCAAACAAACATGACAGCCATTAATAGCCCTGCGAAAGCCAGAGGAAGATATCCTCCTTGGTTGAACTTGTAAAGGACTGAGCTTAGGTAAAGAAATTCGACTGAGCCAATCACCACAATGTATGTGATCACCAAGAAAATGTTGGTCTTCCATATCATTACCATTATTAGGACAAGGAAGGAGGATGTGAGTGTCATCACAGCCGGCCTTATTGGTGTGCAGCCAGTTCTACTGCACAGGGCCCAAACAAAGAAAGGGCCCAAATTTTCTATAATTAAGTTAAGAGAATACGTGTGCTATTTGTTTTGGTTTTTTTTTTTTTTTTTTTTTTGTTAAGTTATATATTGGTCAAAGCCTAAAATTTAGGGGCTGAATGATTTTCTCTCATTTTAAATACCATTTCAATCATTTTTTTTTAAAAAAATTAACTTGCCGTTATCTTTAAATTCCCTAATTTATAGGCTAGCAATGTAAGTAACGGTACAATTCTTTTAAAATTTATTAATGTTATTTAGTTTTTTTTTTCAAACCTTTTATATGACTATATATAAATATCTAATTTAAGCTTTTCATCAAAATTAAAAATTAAAATTGTTTCAGAGAATTGAGAGGAAAGGCATTACATATATTTTGCTCTAATCTATATTTTTAGTTTTCTTTTCTTTGATAGAAAATATAAAATAAAAAAATTAGAGAATAATATCATTCATTGAAATTTCTTGAGGCAAATTTATCAACGATTAATAGAAGGTATGTGTTTAATATTTACTCTTTGCTCATTTTATCTACGTTGTTTATTATTTTTAAATCTGTATTTTTGTTATATTTAATCTACTAGCCATCATCAATAATATTCATATATTAGTAGTTAGCTAGTTTCTTCTTCCTTGTTTTTTTACCTTTTATTTTTTAAAAAAACTAAATGTACCTATTTATATAATGCTGAAACTAATGGAAAAAAAGAAGTATGTACTCTGTATATGATGTAAATTCACCCTTGTTTAATACCGCCAATCAATCATATTTTTGTCAACTTTTTTTTTTAATTGAGATTAATTGTTAATTGTTATTTAGTTAATTACTGTTTATTAATAAATTTACTTATTGCAGAAATATTATTGCATAAATCAGAAATTAATTTCAAATGGGCATTGGGCAATTGGCGACTTTGAATTTTCTCAATTTGACGTTTTAACTTTGAAGACGGAATAGCAGCAAACATCAGGTTCTTTCATCCCTTTTTGAACTTCCAAATAATAATTATTACTGTCTTAATTGTTCTTTGAAATATTATATTAGTTGTTGTTGTTTTTTTTTTTTACTATGTCTCTTAAAATTAAAAAATATGAGTCTGGGTATGAAAAACGTAAGAAAAAGAAAAAAATTGAGGAGTTAACTCAATCTCAAAGAGGAGCTCTTGACAAATTTATTATAAAAGAACCACAAGTTTTTTTTGAAAATCATAATCATAATGTTGTTGATGTTGAAATTTCTGAAAATATGCTGCCTATTATTGAGAATCATAGTGAAAATGATGATGTGGAAAATAGAGGTGACATGCCTATTGAAAATGATAATGTGAAAAATACAGGTGATGTGCCTATTGAAAATGATAATATAGAAAATCAAAATTTTGATTCTGAAAATTGCAATGATGATCATTTGAATAATTCACTCGAAAATAAAATTTTAGAGGATAATAATAATGACAATGCGGAGCAAACAAACTCATTTAAAAATTTACTTGATATATTTGATCCAAGAAATTGGGATGCT
The DNA here is from genome assembly GCF_029168945.1 of Cannabis sativa. NCBI lineage: Eukaryota > Viridiplantae > Streptophyta > Magnoliopsida > Rosales > Cannabaceae > Cannabis > Cannabis sativa. The sequence goes on from NC_083610.1 coordinate 18,208,642, forward strand.
CTTGATCCAAAAATGATTGATTTATTAGTGATGAAGGGTCCAAAAAGAGATTGTTCTATTATGACTGGCCCTAAGGGTAAATTTTCTAGACGATTCACTGCTAATTTGTATACTAGAGTTTTATCAAATGGAGAGAAGTGTGATAGAGATTGGCTTGTTTATTCAAAAGAGTTAGATAGAGTATTTTGTTTTTGTTGCAAAGTTTTTAAAGCAGGGATTGTTAGAGGACAATTAATAAATGAAGGCTTTAGTGATTGGGTACATATTGGTGAAAGACTTAGAGAGCATGAGATAAGCATGGAACATGTTAAAAATATGACCACTTGGTATGAATTGCGTCTAAGACTCCAAAAGAATCAAACAATTGATAAAGCGACTCAAAGACTAATTGAAAAAGAAAAAGATCACTGGAAAAAAGTTTTACAAAGAATTATTTTAATAGTTAAATTTCTTGCTAAACATAATTTGGCCTTTCGTGGATCTAATGAGAAATTGTATCAAAATGGTAATGGTAATTTTCTAGGCTTAATTGAAATGTTGGCAGAGTTTGATCCTGTTATCCAAGAACATGTTAAACGCATTACAAATGACGATATTCACATTCATTATCTAGGACATAACATCCAAAACGAATTAATACTTTTGCTTGGCTCTGCAATCAAAACTGAAATCATTAAAAAAGTTAAACAAGCAAAATATTTTTCTGTGATACTTGATTGTACTCCTGATGTTAGTCATCAAGAGCAAATGTCCTTGATATTGAGATATGTGGATGTTTCTTCACATTCTGTTAGCATTGAAGAATCTTTTTTAGGATTTTTAAATGTGAATGATACAACTGGTCAAGGACTTTTTGATGTGCTACAAAATGAGCTAAAAAAACTTGATCTTGACATATTTGATGTGCGAGGGCAAGGTTATGATAATGGATCAAATATGAAAGGAAAACATCAAGGTGTTCAAAAGAAATTTTTAGACATAAATCCAAGAGCCTTTTATACTCCTTGTGGTTGTCATAGTCTTAATTTGATTTTGTGTGATATGGCTGAATCATGTAGTAAAGCTAGAGATTTTTTTGGAGTTATTCAACGCATTTATACGATTTTTGCCAATTCTACTAAGAGATGGCAAATTTTGAAAGATAATGTGAAAGGATTGACTCCGAAACCATTGTCATCCACTCGTTGGGAGAGTCGTGTAGATAGTGTTAAGGCTATAAGATCTCAAATGTTAGATTTTAGAGAAGCTTTACTTGAAGTGTCAGAAAATGATGGACTTGATTCTAAAATCAGAAGTGAAGCAAAATCCTTAGCAACAAATGAACTTGGTGATTTTGAGTTTGTAATAGCAATTATTATTTGGTTTGAAATCTTATCTTCAATTAATTTGGTTAGCAAGCTTTTACAATCAAAGGATATGCTTATTGATGTTGCTATGGATAAAATAAAGGAGTTAATTTCTTTTTTTGAGCGATATAGAGAAACAGGTTTTTATAATGCCTTGAATAGTGCTAAGGAAATTGCTATTGAAATGAATATCGATCCAGTTTTTCCTCAAAGGCGCATAATTCGAAGAAAAAAGCAATTTGATGAAAATTTGAATACCCCATTTGTTGAGTTATCTGGAGAGGAATCTTTTAGAATTAATTATTTTCTTTACCTTATTGACCAAGCCATTGTTTCTCTTACTAAGAGATTTGAACAATATCAAGATTATGAAAATATTTTTGGTTTCTTATTTACTTCTGACAAGTTACAATCGTTAGACAATGCAAATTTGAAGTCTTGTTGTAGTCATTTTGAAAAGGCATTGAAACATAATGAACAATCTGATATTGATGGGAATGAATTATGTGTGGAGTTGAAATTATTAAGACAAATCTTGCCAAGAGAAAAAATGAGAGCTATTGACATATTAAATTTTTTGAAAGGCATAGATTGTTTTCCGAATACAATTATTGCATATAGAATTTTGTTGACTATTCCTGTGACAGTTGCTTCTGCAGAAAGAAGTTTTTCAAAGTTAAAGTTGTTAAAGTCCTACTTGCGGTCTACCATGTTACAAGAAAGGCTTAATGGATTAGCATTAATAGCGATTGAAAATGATGTTTTGGAGACGGTAAAATTTGAAGAGTTGGTTGATGAATTTGCTTCAAAGAGTGTTCGAAGGATGGCCCTTTTTAAGTAGAAGGTTGATATCAGCTTGAAGTTGTATTAAAAATAATAACAATTTTAATAAAAATATTTGAGTTTATTTGTGCTTAATTTTGTAAAATATATTATCTTACTATAATAATATTTAAAAATATTATTTACAAATTATAATTTTTTTTTTTTTATAAGGGGCCTAATTTTTATAATTAAAACAGGGCCCCCACAATGTTTAAGACGGCCCTGTTCATTACGAACATCTGTGTAACCGTACCTCGCAACGCATCGAAACACGAAGAGATTCTTGGGCTCTATTCTTCGAAACAAGAATCGTTCTTCCTGTGGAACCTTACTAATTGGTAATGATTTTATTGAGACAAAAACGAGGACAGAGTGCAATGCAGGGACGTTCTCTGCATAGTGCTTAAAAATGGGAGGAATTCCTTGAACAAGTTCTGAGTAAAACATTGCAAGTCCTGGTAATCGATGAAAGTTGGTGTCGTTAGTAATTTCCTTGACTTTTTCAGGGGAAAGTTTGTGGTCGAGTTCGTAATAGTATTTTCTTCTATACACGTCGTTCCAAACAAACATGACAGCCATTAATAGCCCTGCGAAAGCCAGAGGAAGATATCCTCCTTGGTTGAACTTGTAAAGGACTGAGCTTAGGTAAAGAAATTCGACTGAGCCAATCACCACAATGTATGTGATCACCAAGAAAATGTTGGTCTTCCATATCATTACCATTATTAGGACAAGGAAGGAGGATGTGAGTGTCATCACAGCCGGCCCTATTGGTGTGCAGCCAGTTCTACTGCACAGGGCCCAAACAAAGAAAGGGCCCAAATTTTCTATAATTAAGTTAAGAGAATACGTGTGCTATTTGTTTTGGTTTTTTTTTTTTTTTTTTTTTTTGTTAAGTTATATATTGGTCAAAGCCTAAAATTTAGGGGCTGAATGATTTTCTCTCATTTTAAATACCATTTCAATCATTTTTTTTTAAAAAAATTAACTTGCCGTTATCTTTAAATTCCCTAATTTATAGGCTAGCAATGTAAGTAACGGTACAATTCTTTTAAAATTTATTAATGTTATTTAGTTTTTTTTTTCAAACCTTTTATATGACTATATATAAATATCTAATTTAAGCTTTTCATCAAAATTAAAAATTAAAATTGTTTCAGAGAATTGAGAGGAAAGGCATTACATATATTTTGCTCTAATCTATATTTTTAGTTTTCTTTTCTTTGATAGAAAATATAAAATAAAAAAATTAGAGAATAATATCATTCATTGAAATTTCTTGAGGCAAATTTATCAACGATTAATAGAAGGTATGTGTTTAATATTTACTCTTTGCTCATTTTATCTACGTTGTTTATTATTTTTAAATCTGTATTTTTGTTATATTTAATCTACTAGCCATCATCAATAATATTCATATATTAGTAGTTAGCTAGTTTCTTCTTCCTTGTTTTTTTACCTTTTATTTTTTAAAAAAACTAAATGTACCTATTTATATAATGCTGAAACTAATGCAGAAAAAGAAGTATGTACTCTGTATATGATGTAAATTCACCCTTGTTTAATACCGCCAATCAATCATATTTTTGTCAACTTTTTTTTTTTAATTGAGATTAATTGTTAATTGTTATTTAGTTAATTACTGTTTATTAATAAATTTACTTATTGCAGAAATATTATTGCATAAATCAGAAATTAATTTCAAATGGGCATTGGGCAATTGGCGACTTTGAATTTTCTCAATTTGACGTTTTAACTTTGAAGACGGAATAGCAGCAAACATCAGGTTCTTTCATCCCTTTTTGAACTTCCAAATAATAATTATTATTGTCTTAATTGTTCTTTGAAATATTATATTAGTTGTTGTTGTTTTTTTTTTTACTATGTCTCTTAAAATTAAAAAATATGAGTCTGGGTATGAAAAACGTAAGATAAAGAAAAAAATTGAGGAGTTAACTCAATCTCAAAGAGGAGCTCTTGACAAATTTATTATAAAAGAACCACAAGTTTTTTTGAAAATCATAATCATAATGTTGTTGATGTTGAAATTTCTGAAAATATGCTGCCTATTATTGAGAATCATAGTGAAAATGATGATGTGGAAAATAGAGGTGACATGCCTATTGAAAATGATAATGTGAAAAATACAGGTGATGTGCCTATTGAAAATGATAATATAGAAAATCAAAATTTTGATTCTGAAAATTGCAATGATGATCATTTGAATAATTCACTCGAAAATAAAATTTTAGAGGATAATAATAATGACAATGCGAAGCAAACAAACTCATTTAAAAATTTACTTGATATATTTGATCCAAGAAATTGGGATGCTCTTGATCCAAAAATGATTGATTTATTAGTGATGAAGGGTCCAAAAAGAGATTGTTCTATTATGACTGGCCCTAAGGGTAAATTTTCTAGACGATTCACTGCTAATTTGTATACTAGAGTTTTATCAAATGGAGAGAAGTGTGATAGAGATTGGCTTGTTTATTCAAAAGAGTTAGATAGAGTATTTTGTTTTTGTTGCAAAGTTTTTAAAGCAGGGATTGTTAGAGGACAATTAATAAATGAAGGCTTTAGTGATTGGGTACATATTGGTGAAAGACTTAGAGAGCATGAGATAAGCATGGAACATGTTAAAAATATGACCACTTGGTATGAATTGCGTCTAAGACTCCAAAAGAATCAAACAATTGATAAAGCGACTCAAAGACTAATTGAAAAAGAAAAAGATCACTGGAAAAAAGTTTTACAAAGAATTATTTTAATAGTTAAATTTCTTGCTAAACATAATTTGGCCTTTCGTGGATCTAATGAGAAATTGTATCAAAATGGTAATGGTAATTTTCTAGGCTTAATTGAAATGTTGGCAGAGTTTGATCCTGTTATCCAAGAACATGTTAAACGCATTACAAATGACGATATTCACATTCATTATCTAGGACATAACATCCAAAACGAATTAATACTTTTGCTTGGCTCTGCAATCAAAACTGAAATCATTAAAAAAGTTAAACAAGCAAAATATTTTTCTGTGATACTTGATTGTACTCCTGATGTTAGTCATCAAGAGCAAATGTCCTTGATATTGAGATATGTGGATGTTTCTTCACATTCTGTTAGCATTGAAGAATCTTTTTTAGGATTTTTAAATGTGAATGATACAACTGCCACTGGTCAAGGACTTTTTGATGTGCTACAAAATGAGCTAAAAAAACTTGATCTTGACATATTTGATGTGCGAGGGCAAGGTTATGATAATGGATCAAATATGAAAGGAAAACATCAAGGTGTTCAAAAGAAATTTTTAGACATAAATCCAAGAGCCTTTTATACTCCTTGTGGTTGTCATAGTCTTAATTTGATTTTGTGTGATATGGCTGAATCATGTAGTAAAGCTAGAGATTTTTTTGGAGTTATTCAACGCATTTATACGATTTTTGCCAATTCTACTAAGAGATGGCAAATTTTGAAAGATAATGTGAAAGGATTGACTCCGAAACCATTGTCATCCACTCGTTGGGAGAGTCGTGTAGATAGTGTTAAGGCTATAAGATCTCAAATGTTAGATTTTAGAGAAGCTTTACTTGAAGTGTCAGAAAATGATGGACTTGATTCTAAAATCAGAAGTGAAGCAAAATCCTTAGCAACAAATGAACTTGGTGATTTTGAGTTTGTAATAGCAATTATTATTTGGTTTGAAATCTTATCTTCAATTAATTTGGTTAGCAAGCTTTTACAATCAAAGGATATGCTTATTGATGTTGCTATGGATAAAATAAAGGAGTTAATTTCTTTTTTTGAGCGATATAGAGAAACAGGTTTTTATAATGCCTTGAATAGTGCTAAGGAAATTGCTATTGAAATGAATATCGATCCAGTTTTTCCTCAAAGGCGCATAATTCGAAGAAAAAAGCAATTTGATGAAAATTTGAATACCCCATTTGTTGAGTTATCTGGAGAGGAATCTTTTAGAATTAATTATTTTCTTTACCTTATTGACCAAGCCATTGTTTCTCTTACTAAGAGATTTGAACAATATCAAGATTATGAAAATATTTTTGGTTTCTTATTTACTTCTGACAAGTTACAATCGTTAGACAATGCAAATTTGAAGTCTTGTTGTAGTCATTTTGAAAAGGCATTGAAACATAATGAACAATCTGATATTGATGGGAATGAATTATGTGTGGAGTTGAAATTATTAAGACAAATCTTGCCAAGAGAAAAAATGAGAGCTATTGACATATTAAATTTTTTGAAAGGCATAGATTGTTTTCCGAATACAATTATTGCATATAGAATTTTGTTGACTATTCCTGTGACAGTTGCTTCTGCAGAAAGAAGTTTTTCAAAGTTAAAGTTGTTAAAGTCCTACTTGCGGTCTACCATGTTACAAGAAAGGCTTAATGGATTAGCATTAATAGCGATTGAAAATGATGTTTTGGAGACGGTAAAATTTGAAGAGTTGGTTGATGAATTTGCTTCAAAGAGTGTTCGAAGGATGGCCCTTTTTAAGTAGAAGGTTGATATCAGCTTGAAGTTGTATTAAAAATAATAACAATTTTAATAAAAATATTTGAGTTTATTTGTGCTTAATTTTGTAAAATATATTATCTTACTATAATAATATTTAAAAATATTATTTACAAATTATAATTTTTTTTTTTTATAAGGGGCCTAATTTTTATAATTAAAACAGGGCCCCCACAATGTTTAAGACGGCCCTGAGTGTCATCACAAACACCACAGCAATCCCTGTTCATATAATACAAAGTATATATATAATAAGTAACATGTGATCAATCAATAAAATATATATATATATAAATATCATTCAATAACAAGTACATGATTTGAATGTGAGCTTGCCCTTTTTCTAATGACAAATCTGTTAGAATTTAGGGATAAGATGAATGAAGTTGTAAAGGATGTACAGGGGAAGCAGGGCCGTCTTAAGGTGATGAGAGGCCTAGGGCGAAATTTGAAATGAGGCCTTTTATTTTAATAAAAATTAAAAATAAATTTTAATTAAATTTTGACACAGTATTAATTTCAATTCTTTTATCTCTACGTAATAAATATTTTTTTTGCAACGTAAGCTAACTCGATCAAAGTAATATTTAATTACTAAGAACATCTATATTGAAGTCAGGGCCGGCCCTGAGCAGAGGCGGGCTAGGCCTGTGCCTTGGGCCCACCTAGCTCAGGGGCCCAAAAAAAATTTGTTCCTTTTAAAATTACACATTTTGTTTTATTAATTTTAAAAAATACAACATTTTTTCCTAAATGAGGGTCCAAAAATATTTTTTTTCTATGGCCCACTAAATTTCAGGGCCGGCCGTGATTGAAGTGATATATATTTTAGCACATTTGAAAGAAAAAAAAAATAATGTGTTTAAATTATATATATTTTAAAAAAATAGATGATAAATATAAATCTTATTTATTATTAATATTTTAAAATTAAAAGTACTTTAATATATTTTTTTTTATACAATCTAATACAAATATTTAAGTTATAATATTATTATTTATCACAAATAATTAAAAGTATAAAAAGTAGGTTGGGAAGAATTGAACCTTGAACCTCAAGTCCAATAAAAGATCCACTTACCATTTGTGCTACATGTTTTTCATGTTTTTTGTTGAGTTAAATATTTATATATTATACGTTTTTATATGTATATATATTAATTTTAATTTTTTCGGGGCCTCCAAAATTGTGGGGCCTGGGGCCGAGGCCCCGGCTGCCCCACCCTTTGGCCGGCTCTGAGGGGAAGTCTGATACCATGTTAGAATTTAGAGATAAGATGAATAACGTTCTAAGAGTAGCTCATTCATCTTATATATCACAATTTATTTCCACACATTAGCAAAATGGAACTAACTCTTAATAATCAGGGTAGACCAAAAGCAAATATGGGCTTTATTTTCAATAGAACTCTTTAAAATGGTGTTAATTTTGTATTTTCAAAGCCCTCTTTGATTAAGAATACGTCGTTAGTAATTTTTTATATTATTTATTAAATTAAAATATGGGAATCCGACATTTAGTCTTAAGCCTTGAGCATTTCTCTTATTTGAATGTGTATGCTAGCTCGTCTCAATCTCAGTGCATTTTTTAGGAAATTATTTATAATGTGATTGCAAGTAAATAAATGATGTAATGGATATAAATTCATTTAAATTAAATATGGTACTTAATTACCGTAGGCATTTCCAATCTTGGTAGTGGTTCTGAAACTTATAGTAACAGCAACACAAGCAAGCATAAGGAGATAGTTGGCCTCAGGAACAAAAACTTGACCAACGTACTTAGTGGAAGTATGAACGATCTTAACACGTGGGAAACAACCCAAGGAAAGTGATTGTTGGATTATGGAGAAAGTCCCTGAAATCATGGCTTGACTGGCTATGATGGCTGCACATACGGCCACCACAAACATTGGCCAATACAGTGGCTTCGGAATAGATTTATAGAAAGTATCACTCACAACATCATTGTGCTTACGAAGAAACGAGGCTTGTCCAGCGTAGGCCATTATTAGAGCCGGGTACGTTATTGAGCACATGCTTATTTGAATGGACTTTACCGTGAAGTGCCCCACGTCCGCGAACAACGCCTCCGTTCCTATTACATACACAATTTTTATTTTCTTAATTAGAAAACTCAAAAATAATTTATTCTAACACCAAAATATACAGAAAATAAAATATGTAACTATTGTTGTCATAACTCATAAAAATTATTATTAATTTCTATTTTAATAATAAAAAAAAATATAGGTATTTTTACAAAAATACTAAATTAATTTTAGGTAAAAATTTACAATTTTACTGACACGTGGAATTTTTTATAAAAATATTGTCTTTTTATAAAACAACAAAATAGAACAACTAAAACAACAGTTAAACAACTAAAAAAAACCGTGGAATAATAGTAAAAACTTAACACAGTACACAGTATAAAAAATACTCACTCAGTATTTTTGAAGAAAAAAAACACAGTATTTTTAAAAAAAATTCTACCCTCTAGAAGAAAAAAAAAAGTTAGAAATAAATTCTAAAAATATACCCAAGGTACTATATGGAAAAAACAAAGTCCAATTTTTCATTCAACAAAACATAGAATCAATCGATAATATTTACAAAATACATAATCTAAAATAATATTTGACCAAAAAATTAAGGGTTAATTTCACAAATGCACAAAAATAATAAAAAAAAAACAACAAAAATACGGTTTACGGAATTTTAAACATTTTTACGATTTTTTTAATTTTATTTACATAAAATACGGACTTTTTATGTTGAAATTTTGTTCATTTGTTGTTAATTTTTTGTTATATGTATGTTTTTTTTGTTGTTTTTTTGTTGTTATTTTGATGTTATTTTCATGTTACTTTTATGTTATTTTTTTGTTGATTTTATGTTGTTTTCGTGTTATTTTTTGGAAAACCATAAAAATGTAAAAAAAAACATTTTTTGAACGTAAAAATGTAAATATTTTATAAAAAATGGTGCCTTATGTAATTATTCCAAAAATTAATTACATTTTACATTTGCTCATAAAAGAATAATATTTTAAATGTTAATTGATATAAAAATAGATAATTATTAAGGTTTAAAAAATAATTATTAATGGCAAAGTTCTGAATTTAAAAAAAAAAATGCATTATATATTATAATTAATCATTAGATAATTTACAAAACTAATTTTTCAGCCTTGTAGTAGTAATAGTACTGTAGTACTCATACATAATAAGAGTTTTGTTAAATTTATAAAATGAATAATATATAGTTGTATATAGGAGATTAATGAATGAACCTGTAATGGCTAGAACAATGCCACCAAGAGAAATCCAGGCGTCCTTGTTGTTTCTACGAAAATAATCGACTATGTATTTGGGATTTATGGCTTTGACCACTGAAGGATCAAATTTGACAAAATTGTAGAGACCAATGCCAGAGATGAGTGCAAACCATAAACAAATTATGGGAGCAAAACTATACCCAACTTTGTCTGTTCCAAATCTTTGCACCATGAAAAGGCATATCAAAATGCCTACTGACATCCAAACAATCATATCTGTAATTACCACAAACATATATAACAATCATTATTCAAAATTTACAACTAATTTTTTTTACTCTAACGCATAACGAAAATTTATTATTATTATTATTTATACCTTGGTTCATGTTAGATGTAGCATCCTTGATACCTCCAACAGCCGACAGAACTGCCATGATGAATATTGTAATAATTTTAAAATATATATAATACATATTAATAGCCAAATAAATAATTAGTAAATACTATTTTGGGCTCTGTTTTTGCAAAAATTACAAATTAAATCTTTTGTTTTGTTAAATGACAAAATGAATCTTGTATTATAGTACAAATAGATACCTGAAATAATTTTTTGTTAAAATAAAATTTAATAATAATTTGATCTAAAGGTGTTATGACAAAACTGTTTTTTCTGTATTTGTTCGTGTTAGGAATTGTCTTCAAGTTGGTTATATTAAAAAAAATATTGTCAAAGATTAAACTCAAAGTCTTATTTTTACCATTTTAGAAAATACAGGGTTCATTTTGTAATTTAACAAAACAGAGAATCCAATCGGTAACTTTTGCAAAACACAAAGTATAAAATGTTATTAATTACCCATAAATAATTCTGATGAGTAATTATTATATATATATCTTACCTAATATATAAAATGGCTATCTAACTTATTTTGTTGTGCACTTAACAGATTCTTGTGTATTTAACAGAATATACCAAAAAATAAAGTTAACTTTAACAGACACAACTCATTCTATTTACAAACATTATTCACAATCACAGACCAAGACAACTTTTGCCATTCTCAAGACATCCATTCGTACAAGAACCCATTCATTCACAAAGTCATAAATTATAAATGAAACAAAGAGAAAATTATCTTCTCATTAGTTTACAAAGAAATCAATATCAGACTTTTTCTTTTCTTTGACACTACTATCACCATTACAGGCCAGTGAGCCCACCGCCAACCATTAACGGCACCGCCATCGACCACCACAAAAACAACCACAATTTACTTCAATCAATCTCAAATTCAGATTCAAACACAAACTAAAATGAAACAGAAAAACAATATCAGATACAAAACAAGACAAAAAAAGCCCCAATCTCAAATCTCAAACAAGAACAACAAATGAAGAAAAATAAAAAAAGAAGAAAAAAAATCACTAAACCTAGATCTGAATCGCTCTCCTCTCCCGCTTCCACCAACCTGTACGACGAACTTTATCACAAATCCCCATTGATGTCGGCCACAAAACGGAGGCTATACGAATGGCCGAAAACACGTCTCACACCATTTCTCTCTCACGCAATTCTTTGTCAAGACGATCGGAGTAGCACCGACTTCGCAATTCCTCTGCCTCCGTTGTCCCTGTACCCTCGTCTAGGGTAGCCAATCATCTCTGCGAGAAGAGGGAGGAAAGAAGAAGAAAGAGAGTATCGATAGAAAAATTAATTTTAAATTTAGGGTTTTTTTTTTTTTTACTTTTTCTTTATTTTATAATATGTTTTTAAAATTAATAAATTTAGTTTTGAAAATGATAATTTTAAGTAAATGCAGAATCTTATTTTTAAATTTTATAAAAATCACTTAAAAGATAATTTTTTTTTTTAAAAAAAAAAAATTAATGTTACAGAAAGATAAAATCAAACATTTCGGTTTTTAAATTATTACATAATACTGCATTTAATATTTTTAAATTATATTATTATTAAATTTTTCTATTTGTAACATTAATCTTAAAAATGATAAAATTAAACAATTAAGATGCCACAATGTGAGTGGACCATATATATGATAGTTGGTCATTATACAACCCTAAAAATATCAAAAACTAACTCTTATTGACACAAAGATAAATTATTTATTTGAATACTCAATTAAACATAAAATATTATTTATTTCATTTATTAAATTTAACTAAAATTATGTACTTACTTTACTACATCAAAATAAAATCGAAGCTACAATTTTTAGAACTTGGAAAGATATATTCATGTATTAACGGTATTACATGAGTAATGCACATGTTACTAAATCAGATGACCATTTTAAATATAAAGATTATTTATATTAATAGATAATAATGATCTCTACAATAAAAATATAAAAATTGACAAAAAAGGAAGACAAAAACTAACAACCGGAGTACAAAATAGTCAATTATAATTATTTGGACCCCTACATGTCTTCAAAAGAAAAAATTGGTAATTTAGTTTTAATATACTAATAATATTTTCCTTCTATTTAAATTTCTTATTAAATCTAAAATATTTTAACATTCAAAATACGAATATATTAGCGGTTGCAATACAAGTTAAGTCACCAAAAGATATGTAACAACAATATATGGAATAAAAAGAATCCAAAAAATATATCTCAATGATAAGAGGTAAGAAAAAACTTAGATAAACTAAATTTAGACTTCTATTAAAATAAATTAAATTATATTATTATATTATATTTTAAGTATTAGAATAACAACCTTATGTAATATTTTTAAATAATTAAACATCTAATCTGAAGAAATAGAACTTAAACTTACGTAATATGTAATATAATATTTTATGTAAATATATACATAAAACTTATAAATAATATTTATATTATTATATCAAATATTTTAAATAGAAAAAATACATTCACAATTGAAATGCATCCATTTAGTACAAGAATATATACTTAAATAAATGATAATAATACTAACTTTTATAATTTATTTCTTAAAAAAAGACTAAATATATTGAAACGGTTTCCAATGAATTGTTAATAAAGTGTTAGATAATACAAACTTATGTTGATCAAGAGAAGATGAAGACTCAAAGATACAAGAATTTCAATGTATACTCTATTGAATAAGCGAAACAAGAAAAATTGTTAAATCTTCATCTTAAATTATAAATTACATATAAGTAATAATTTAAAAATTATAATACCAATACTTATCTTATGTATTTTTTTAAATGGATAAAAGAATTGTTAAAAAAAAAAAACTCAAAAAAAGATAAAACGTGCCTTGCACGTAGTTATAAAATCTAGTATATATATATATATATATATATATATATATATATATATTGTAAATAAAACCTGAGATGCAAGGTGTGAGGACTCCATCGCCAATAACCATTGAAGTACCGAGCATAGTAGCGAACGAAAGGAAATACTTTGTGGATTTGGAATTCTCAAGCTTAGACTTGAGTTTTGATGCCATCTTCAGTTTATTACTAGGCAACTCAAGCTGGAAATTTGAAACATCTCTATCCTCAGCTTGTTCACTTGGAGTTAATCCCACTTTTGCATATCGGCAAATAAGCGAGTACAATGCAAATGTCCCTCCTATATTTAATTAATAATTTACACAACATATAAAATAAATATACATATAAATATATTCGTGTGTATGCACAAATTTATTTAGGGAAATTTGAATTATTATGATTGTTTTAATATAAAATTGGTTTGGAGAACATTTAGTGTAGGTAATTTTTAAAATAGGACCAATTTTCAAAAAACCCCAAAATAGCCTTGTCAAAAATCCCAATCCCTTTCTCTCTCTTCCACTCAAACTCTCTCTCGGTCCCTCTTCCTTCATGCCCGATCCCAGCCCAGCCGCCTCACACAAGCGACTCCGACTTCGCCCAAACCCCAGCCACCTCACACAACCACCGCGCCGTCGCCCAGTCGACTCCGACCGAGACCCACACCCACTATCCGACCGTCATCACCGCCGCACGGAGGAGGAGAACCACCCAGGATAACCGCACCATGTCTAAGGTAATTCGGATCTGAGAAACCATTGGGGAAGAAGGAGGTCCGATGGGTCCGACGGGGTGGGTCCAATGGGTCCGACGGGCTGGGTCCGATGCTCCCGATGCATGGGTCCGATGGTCCGATGGGTTGGGTCCGATGGTCATGTTGGGTTGGGTCCGATGGTCCGATTTGTTGAGGTCTGATTGGACCGATAGGGTCCGATGGCTACCATATTGGGCCAATCAGACCCGAGGGGGTTTTTTATTTTCTGTCGTACGCGGTGGAGATCGTCGGGTCATAGGCGGTGGTGAGGGGGCGACGGCGCGGTGGTTGTGTGAGGTGGCTGGGGTTCGGGCGAAGCCGGAGTCGCTTGTGTGAGGCAGCTGGGCTGGGATCGGGCATGAAGGAAAGATGGGACCGAGAGAGAGTTTGAGTGGAAGAGAGAGAAAGGGATTGAGATTTTTGACAAGGTTATTTTGGGGTTTTTTTGAAAATTTGTCCTATTTTAAAAATTACCTACACTAAGTGTTCTCCAAACCAATTTTATATTAAAAAATGCATAATAATTCAAATTTCCCTTTATTTATTAGTTACTAATATTTTACTGGAATTAAAAAGTTTTTCCATGTTCTTTTGAATATTATTTTACATTATCTTCAACTTTGAACATGGACTCTAACTCATTAATTTATTAGCTATTGTGTAAATATCATATGAATTTCTACCATATTAATTTATATATTAATGCAGTTGATTAGAATAATATAAGGAAGAAATTAAGTGATCTTACCGTCACCATTGTCATTGGCTTGTAAAACAATGAAGACATACTTGATCAAAGGAATCAAAGTGATAGTATAGAAGATCAAAGAAAGAACCCCCAAGATGTCATCGTTATGCTTTATTCCATTTGTGAATGTGCTTGAGTACACATATAAAGGTGATGTACCTATATCACCATAAACTATTCCAATGCTTTGGAATGCTAGTTGAATTATCACTGACCAATCATCACAACCCTACACAAAAATTTTGATTCACACACTTTCATATCATATAAAATATCACTCACATATCCAACATAATCAAACACTCACAAAATCACTATGCACAACACATCAATAGGCAAAGGATCCAAACACTCGAGAAATGTCAAGATACAAGAAAATGGCCAACTAGGAGGGTCTAGCCGGACCACACCATAGCTAGCCAAGGATGACTATGTGCCGGCTAGCACAAAAAAAGGGCATTAAAAGGAAGCCCGATTGAATGGTGGGGTCAACAGCCATCCTCTTGGATGGGTCACAACTCGGTTTCAACTACAAGTCTCCCCAGCAACCCACGAAAGTAGGGATTCAACCCACAAAAGAGAAATTCATGCTTCGCTAAAACCATACATTAACTGCTCGCATGGCTCCGTGTCTTTCAATGATAACTCATTCTTTTCAAGTTTTTCTTGAACATGATGTTAGATTCCACTCCATCGTTAACCATCACCCTCACCATCATCATGCTTGTGATTTATACCTCAATGACCAAGGGATCGTTACGAGAGCACCGCACATAAGTTGTGTTAGACTCTCCAAATGTTATAGGATCACATTCGAAGCATTGGGTCTTCGGATACCGCTCCTCAACCTCCAACAGGACGATGTAGGGCTCATGGCGCAACGACTATGCACACCTCTCTAATGCATTTGTTGAGTTTCAAGCTAGATGTGGGCCTCCAACATTCACATACAATCGTTGGAAATGGGTGTAGGTTAGAGAGGTGTGGCAAGCTCTTAAGGGGATGTCAATCGTACATAGCGCTGCAACACACTTTTGGTAGATAAGGAACTCCATCTCGTCCCGCAACTGATTATACTCATTAGCGTCATAACCATAATCATTGTGGAACCCAATGAACTTTTTCATATCACACTTTCACGAGTTCTTTTTTATGGGCCACAATTTTTTGTACAACATCGTTGACTAGGTAGTGATAAAAATTTCTTCCCTTGGCGGCAAGAGAATGGAATAGGTGGTTAACCAAGGCTCATACTCTCGGGTTGTCTTATCTGCCATCTTGGTCTTTTTGGCTCTAAGAGAGTTGCCTTTGTTTTTCACCATTCCCCTTTTCCCATAGAGTTTTTCTTCTGTTCACTAAGATTTTCGGAAAACAATTTATTTAATAAAAGAGATAAATAAAATATGATTTAAAAGAATCAAATCGGAAGAGAACACTCAAAGTTTTTACATGGTTGGAGTGTTAATTAGCCTTAATCCATGAATCAGTATTATTATTTGATAGGCTAGAAAAGCCGAAGGGATTACATTGAGTATGATTGCTCTATTCTCTTCTCAAGCTTGTGAGTTAAGAATATCCAACCCTTTGCATGAAGGATTAAGTGTATATTTATAGAATTATAGAGATCATATTTAGTTACTCTTTCCCTCTAATGGGTGTTTACAAATATTGCAGTACTTTGGGCTTATCGAGTGAACAAGCCTAGCCCATGAAGCAGTGACTATATGCTAACTTGGCATGTTTATCACGGTCATAGCTGTAGTTACCATGTCCCTTGATTGTGGATAATTGATTGTGTATTAATTATTTGATTTTCAATTATGTAGCTTCCTATTTAAACTTGATATTACTCCCTCTCCAAGATCTAGGAAAAGTAACTCCTTATTTTGTGTGGATTTATAAATGGAAAACTATTACTGGCTTCCAGTTACATGCTGATAGACCCTTCCGGCTACGCAGAACTAAGGGTCCTTTAGATATGGGCTACACTTGGTGGAGACTCGCCTGGGTTAGTAACGCGAGTATCTTCCCAGAAGGCTAGGTTGATATTAGGCTAGGCCCAATCCTTGTCGTTTAGGGCCCATTTAAGTAATTGTCTTGTGTCCATGTGTCCCTTACCCGAAACATGAATAATATTTACCCTCTAAGCTTTTAAAATATTGTAGATTGTGGAAGCTTGCTTCAATCTACATAAGTGGACAAGTGAAGACTAAAGGTAAAATCTTTACAATTTTCCAAATGAAACTGAATATGGAAGAGAGCTTTCATTCATTTGCTTTAAGGATCCAACGTGGCATTATTTTCTTGGCTCGTTAGGCGTCCTTTCATATGACGAGGCGTAAGTGACAACCCAAACATTTTGATGATTATTTATTTCTGCACGAGCTTCGAGGGAAATATCATTATGTGATTTTACCTTGGTTCTAAACAATGCTTTAAATGTTGGACGGAAGGTTTTCTTAACCATTGGATCTGTTTTATGTTTTTGAAGGATCTGTCTCAACCGTGGATCTTGAATTCACACGTATCATGTTTTGCTAGTATAAATACTTCCAAATGCCACATTTTCCAACCTTTATCCAAATATTGAATATCCTTGTTTCAAAACCATAATCTTCGATAGTGAAACCCCATAACTAAAATTGTACACAAATCGAACCATATTGGAATGTGATATTGACTTTTGCATTCATCTTCTTATTCGAATTAGGGCTCAAGAATTTTCAGGTGCACCACCCCCATTGTTGAGATGCTTCATCGACTCAAAGGTTTTTTGGTTTATATAATTTCTATACAACCATCTTTTGACGTTGGTGTGTATCTCCTAAGCCATACTTTCTCTCGAATCTAGAGTCTTTGCCTATGTCATCACCAGGTAAGCTTTCTCCTTTTCAATTTCTTAAAATGTGTTGCATGTCGAGATATAAGGATTTACATGTAATTTATTTGCTAATTGAAAACTATAGCTTTAGACTTGTGGCTAGGATTCTATTTTTGATAAAAAAAAATATAGGTTGTCCTGAATCACTTCTTGAATCTGGGATAATGACGTCATAATATTTAAAAATTATATAGAGCATAACATATAATTTTTTTCAACCATTAGTTAATAAACCAGATTATTCTATTGATGAGATTGATAATAATCTTGAATTTATTGGAGCTTCAAAATATAAGTCCATGGTCCCCGAGTCACCTCTATACACATTGTACAGGGGAAGGTCTTATAAATTCTTAAGGGAAAAATAGTAATTTGTAAAATTATTATTTTGATTAATTATGACAATTATAAATTGTATAATTAATAATTTTTAACTATTTAGTTTTATTAGATAAAACTATATTAATTAATTAAATATAGTATTATTACTAAATAAATAAATATAGGGGCTTTTCATTTTTACACTTCAAACTAGTTTTTTTTGCATTTTTACGGAATTCTACATAGAAACCTCTATTGCAACTAGCGCTGCAACCTAAATTGCAACAAAAAATCGTATAGAAACCCTTATTGCAACTAGCGCTGCAACCACTTTAAAAACTCAAACCGTAAATTTGAAAAAAAAAAAAGTTAAAAAATAGCATATGGGGTAATTTCCCATAAAATATTATTTTAAAAAAAATAATATTTTTTTTTAGTTCTTATGAAATAAGAGATTAACAAAAATTAATTAATTATTATTTATTGATAAAATAAATAATAAATAAAATTAAAAAATCAATTTTAATCATATATTTATGCTTATAAAATTACAATTTAAAGCTTAACAAAAAACAATAGCATCATCATCATCATTATTTTTTATTCATAGGTACACATACATAAATCTTAACCCCTACAAAAACCATTATTATTTATTTATATAGAATCTCACTCTACACAACATTGAAGTCCATTTTCCCCTTTTTGAAATGTAAGAGACAATACATTGATTCAAAGTTCATAAGTCATCCCCACTTTAAGCATTCGTTTGTGAGGAACATCAAATAGTTTGTCAGTCTGCCTCAAATTCTTCTTCAAGAAATTATAAGCATAATCAATGAGTACCCTCTTACCTATCCCAGATCCTTTACACGCCACCACTTCATTCTCACCCATTAAGTGCACTACGCCAGCGCGCCACGCCTTGTCAATTGCCTCAATTTCTCTGTCCAATTTCTCATGTTGATCACCTTCATCATCATCACCAACAATATCCAATCTTTCTAACCTTTCACTATTATGATCTTTATTACTGTTGGTTTTAATATGAAACAACCAAAATTCATTTTCGACAAACTCTTTCAATTTATCAACCAACATAGTCTCGAACGGTTCATGTTCATTACGAACATCTGTGTAGCCGTACCTCGCAACGCATCGAAACACGAAGAGATTCTTGGGCTCTATTCTTCGAAACAAGAATCGTTCTTCATGTGGAACCTTACTAATTGGTAATGATTTTATTGAGACAAAAACGAGGACAGAGTGCAATGCAGGGATGTTCTCTGCATAGTGCTTAAAAATGGGAGGAATTCCTTGAACAAGTTCTGAGTAAAACATTGCAAGTCCTGGTAATCGATGAAAGTTGGTTTCGTTAGTAATTTCCTTGACTTTTTCAGGGGAAAGTTTGTGGTCGAGTTCGTAATAGTATTTTCTTCTGTACACGTCGTTCCAAACAAACATGACAGCCATTAATAGCCCTGCGAAAGCCAGAGGAAGATATCCTCCTTGGTTGAACTTGTAAAGGACTGAGCTTAGGTAAAGAAATTCGACTGAGCCAATCACCACAATGTATGTGATCACCAAGAAAATGTTGGTCTTCCATATCATTACCATTATTAGGACAAGGAAGGAGGATGTGAGTGTCATCACAAACACCACAGCAATCCCTGTTCATATAATACAAAGTATATATATAATAAGTAACATGTGATCAATCAATAATATATATATATATATATATATAAATATCATTCAATAACAAGTACATGATTTGAATGTGATGAAGTTGTAAAGGATGTACAGGGGAAGTCTGATACCATGTTAGAATTTAGAGATAAGATGAATAACGTTCCAAGAGTAGCTCATTCATCTTATATATCACAATTTATTTCCACACATTAGCAAAATGGGACTAACTCTTAATAATCAGGGTAGACCAAAAGCAAATATGGGCTTTATTTTCAATAGAACTCTTTAAAATGGTGTTAATTTTGTATTTTCAAAGCCCTCTTTGATTAAGAATACGTCGTTAGTAATTTTTTATATTATTTATTAAATTAAAATATGGGAATCCGACATTTAGTCTTAAGCCTTGAGCATTTCTCTTATTTGAATGTGTATGCTAGCTCGTCTCAATCTCAATGCATTTTTTAGGAAATTGTTTATAATGTGATTGCAAGTAAATAAATGATGTAATGGATATAAATTCATTTAAATTAAATATGGTACTTAATTACCGTAGGCATTTCCAATCTTGGTAGTGGTTCTGAAACTTATAGTAACAGCAACACAAGCGAGCATAAGGAGATAGTTGGCCTCAGGAACAAAAACTTGACCAACGTACTTAGTGGAAGTATGAACGATCTTAACACGTGGGAAACAACCCAAGGAAAGTGATTGTTGGATTATGGAGAAAGTCCCTGAAATCATGGCTTGACTGGCTATGATGGCTGCACATACGGCCACCACAAACATTGGCCAATACAGTGGCTTCGGAATAGATTTATAGAAAGTATCACTCACAACATCATTGTGCTTACGAAGAAACGAGGCTTGTCCAGCGTAGGCCATTATTAGAGCCGGGTACGTTATTGAGCACATGCTTATTTGAATGGACTTTACCGTGAAGTGCCCCACGTCCGCGAACAACGCCTCCGTTCCTATTACATACACAAT
Source organism: Cannabis sativa (assembly GCF_029168945.1). Lineage (NCBI taxonomy): Eukaryota > Viridiplantae > Streptophyta > Magnoliopsida > Rosales > Cannabaceae > Cannabis > Cannabis sativa. Next base: position 18,229,322 of record NC_083610.1, read on the forward strand.
TTTTATTTTCTTAATTAGAAAACTCAAAAATAGTTATTCTAACACCCAAAGATACAGAAATTGTAACTATTGTTGTTATAAGATTTAGATCGAATTATTATTAATTTTTATTTTGATAAAAAATATAGGTATTTTTACAAAAATAAAAGTTTACAATTTTACTACCACACGAAATTTTTTACAAAAATATTATCTTTTTATAAAACAACAAAATAGAACAACTAAAACAACATTTGAGCAACTTAACACAGTATTAAAAAAAATACTCAGTATTTTGTAAAAAAAATATAGTATTTTTGAAAAAAATTCTGCCCAAAAAATTAGAAATAAATCCCAAAAATATACCCAAGGTACTATTTTATACTATTTGAAAAAAAAAAGAAAAAAAAAACAAAGTCTAATTTTTCATTTAACAAAACATAAAATCAATAGTAACTTATACAAAATACATAATCTAAAATAATATTTGACCAAAAAAGTAATTACATTTTAAATTTGCTCATAAAAGAATAATATTTTAAATGTGAATTGATATAAAAATAGATAATTATTACGGTTTAAAAAATAATTAATGGCAATATTCTGAATTTTTTAAAAAAAATGCATTATATATTATAATTAAGGCTAATTAGGTTTTTTGTCCCTGAACTTTGACATGTACTAAATCATGCCCTCTGAACTTTTAATGTCGTTAAAAATATCCCTTGAACCATTGAGATTGTTGGATTTAAGGACTTTTTTCCAATTTTAGTAAAAAAGTCTAACATGAATGAAAGTTCAGAGACCATAATTTAGTACATGTCAAAGTTCGAGGAGCATAATTTGGTAGATATTAAAATCTGAGGAGCACGGTTTAGTACATAAACAATCACTGAAATAGTAAAAATTGAATGAAATTAGACAAAAGTCATTAAATCTAATAATTTGAATAGTTCATGGGGCATTTTTAACAATATTAAAAGTTCAGAAAGCATGATTTGGTACATGTCAAAGTTCATGAAACAAAAATCCTAATTAGCCTATATTTAATCATTAGATAATTTACAACACTAATTTTTCAGTCTTGTAGTAGTAATAGAGTAATACTCATACATGAGAGTTTTGTTAAATTAGTAATAAAAAAAAAAGAGTTTTGTTAAATTTATAAAATCAATAATATATAGTTGTATATAGGAGATTAATGAATGAACCTGTAATGGCTAGAACAATGCCACCAAGAGAAATCCAGGCGTCCTTGTTGTTTCTACGAAAATAATCGACTATGTATTTGGGATTTATGGCTTTGACCACTGAAGGATCAAATTTGACAAAATTGTAGAGACCAATGCTGGAGATGAGTGCAAACCATAAACAAATTATGGGAGCAAAACTATACCCAACTTTGTCTGTTCCAAATCTTTGCACCATGAAAAGGCATATCAAAATGCCTACTGAGATCCAAACAATCATATCTGTAATAATTACCACAAACATATATAACAATCATTATTCGAAATTTACAACTAATTTTTTTTACTCTTACATAACGAAAATTTATTATTATTATTATTTATACCTTGGTTCATGTTAGATGTAGCATCCTTGATACCTCCAACAGCCGACAGAACTGCGATGGTGAATATTGTAAAAATTTCAAAATATATTAATAGCCAATAATAAATGATGGGTAAATATTATTTTTGACTCTGTATTTTGCAAAAATTATTAATTAGACCTTTTATTTTGTTAAATAACAAAATGGACCTTATATTTTTCAAAATAATACAAATAAAATCCTGAAATAATTTTTTGTCAAAATAAAATTTAATAATAATCCGATCTAAATGTGTTTTGACGAAATTGTTTACATTTTTCAATATCTTTTCGTATTAGGAATTGTCTTCAATATATAAAAAAAAAATGTCAAAAATTAAACTCAATATGTCTTATTTTTACCATTTTAAAAATTACAAGGTTTATAATGATATTTACCCATAAAAAATTCTGATGAGTAATTATTATATATATGTATATATATATATATATTTATATATATATATATATTGTAAATAAAACCTGAGATGCAAGGTGTGAGGACTCCGTCGCCAATAACCATTGAAGTGCCGAGCATAGTAGCGAATAAAAGGAAATACTTTGTGGATTTGGAGTTCTCAAGCTTAGACTTGAGTTTTGATGCCATCTTTAGTTTATTACTAGGCAACTCAAGCTGGAAATTTGAAACATCTCTATCCTCAGCTTGTTCACTTGGTGTTAATCCCACTTTTGCATATCGGCAAATAAGCGAGTACAATGCAAATGTCCCTCCTATATTTAATTAATAATTTACACAATATATTAAAAAAATATATATACATATAAATATATTCATGTGTATGCACAAATTTATTTATTTATTAGTTACCAATATTTTACTGGAAATAAAAAAAGTTTTTCCATGTACGTTCTTTTGAATATTATTTTACATTATCTTCAACTTTGAACATGGACTCTAACTCATTAATTTATTAGCTATTGTGTAAATATCATATGAATTTCTACCATATTAATTTATATATTAATACAGTTGATTAGAATAATATAAGGAAGAAATTAAGTGATCTTACCGTCACCATTGTCATTGGCTTGTAAAACAATGAAGACATACTTGATCAAAGGAATCAAAGTGATAGTATAGAAGATCAAAGAAAGAACCCCCAAGATGTCATCGTTATGCTTTATTCCATTTGTGAATGTGCTTGAGTACACATATAAAGGTGATGTACCTATATCACCATAAACTATTCCAATGCTTTGGAATGCTAGTTGAATTATCACTGACCAATCATCACAACCCTACACAAAAATTTTGATTCACACACTTTCATATCATATAAAATATCACTCACATATCCAACATAATCAAACACTCACAAATAATAATAATAATAGTAATAATAATACAAATTGGTAATTATTAATTAATAATAAATACAATAAATTAAATTAGAAATAGAAACCTTGGAGGCATGAGCATATGCATGGTGACCTCCAACACTGCGAGATTCGATGTCCAAAGAGTCGTTCCTTCTTAATCTTTGCCATGAAATTTTCTTGCCTTTCAGTCCCTTTTGTGCAGAAAAATCTTCCTCTTCATTTACTATGGCCGTTGAGTTATTTTCTTCAGCTTCCATCTCCATCGTGGATTCTATAGATTGATCAACTACTTGATTTGGCATATTATATCTATATAGAAATATATGAATTATATATATACTCCTCTTTGATCGAGGTATAATAATTGGAAGAAGAAGAAGAAATTAAGATATATATGAATTAAGTACTACTTCATGATCTGAACATTAATTAAGGTGAATCACATAGATTGGCAATGCCTTGGAGAGAGAGATCGTTAGGCGCTTCTCCCTGTGTATTAGCTAGGACTATTATACTTGATAATTTATATAATAATTAATTTCACTAGTCATGTTGTTAAGATGTGTATTGTATTAATATTTTAATATTTTAAAATAATATATAGTGAGCTTCATATATATATAACCTTTACTTCTAAATGAATTTTATAGAAATTATAACCTTTTTTTATGTGACGTTAGGTTCATGGTTGCAATTGGTGTAGTTATATAGAAAAATTATTTTTTGAAAACTAACAAATATTGGTTTATATATAATTTCGTATTTATTAAAAATAAAAAAATTATTATTCAAAATAACTTGTTTTTATCTAATTATCAAATTTCAATAATATTTTTCTTTGGTCATTATATTTCAATACACTTATTTATACTTTTCTTTCTCTTGTTTTTTTTTTTATCTTATATTCTCTTTCTCTCATCATTCTTTCTCTCTTTTTTATATTTTTTCTCTTAAACTTTAAAAATAATTTCTGATCACGTTATTACTCAGATGACCTTAAAAAAAATACTATTATGATCTACTCTTCAGTGTGAACATTTCATCAAGCTAAATATAAATGAGTTAGGGACCCGCAAACATATACATGAAGTTCATAATCACCCCAACAAGGCAAGTTAATTAGCTTAATTGAATTTTAGTCCAACTAATATATATATATATATATATTAATATTCAAACACTTGTTACAAAAAAAATGGATAAATATTAAAAATATATTTGAACACTTTGATAACTCTTTCCTCGGGAGAAAGTTATGTCTTGGAGGAAGATGACCACGTGCGGGATCCGTAAACATCACGTGCAAGATGGGTAAGCATTTAGCCAAGCAAACCATACTGGTTGACTTTCTTAATGGAATTTTTAACTTTCCTTAAACTAATTAAGAAAAAAAAAATAGAAAACACAAGATAAATTTTGGTGACGTTGTTATCTGGTTTCAAAACGCATATGGCAGACTGAGACTGGTGGAGAGACACTTTTGACAATTGCAAGGTAATATTAATTAAGTGTTTTCTATTTTTTCTAAAATTATTTTAGTTAAGTATTTTTTTTTTCTGTATGGAAGTAACTTTGATAATAATAGACCAAAATATTTTAAGGGCATCTCCGGGGTTCAATGAATCTTGATTACATTTTTTTTTTAACAATGAATCTTGATTACATTAAATCTAGTGCTTTTACATAAATCTCCAAGTTTATCTAATATATGATTAAATAAACTTCCTTAATAGCTAAATATCTAATAGACCTTTTTGTCTCTGTAATATTCATAATGAGTTTGTCCTATTCTCTCAAAGGGGTTATCTTTGTGTATTATTCTAAAAGTACTCTTTTTTTTTCGGTCTTCTAATTCCTTTGGGAATTTTGATTTTATATACTTACAAAATTAAAAAAATTTATTATTATACCAAAAATTTAAACCCTAAAAAAACTATACCTTTTTTTTCAAAACCCCAAAAATACCCCCTCACAATTCTCTCTCTCTGCATCATCTCTCTCTCTCTATCTCACCCCAACCGCCCACCCTCACCACCACCTCCGACCTCCATCCTCCGACCTCCGACCTCCGACCCTCACCGCCACCTCCGACCACCCGCACCAACACCCCGACCCAGCCCCACTCTCTCGGACCGCCCAAAAGTCGCACCCCGAAAACCCACTCTCTCTTCCTCTCTCTCTCTGAAATCGCAGAAAAAAAAAAAAAAAAAAAAAATTGCTCCAGTCCGATGGTCGAACCATGGGTCCGATCGGACCCATGGTCGACCATCTGGACTGATTTCTCTCTCTAAAAACGCAAAAAAATAAATAAATAAAAAAATTGTCAGTCGATGGTCGGACCATGGGTCCGATTGGTCGGACCCCATCGGACCCATGGTCCGACCATCGGACCTGGAGCAATTTTTTTTTTCTGCGATTTCAGAGAGAGAGGAAGAGAGAGTGGGTTTTCTGGTGCGATTTTTGGGCGGTCCGAGAGAGTGGGGCCGGGCTGGTGTCAAAGTGTGGTCTGAGGTGGCGGTGAGTGGCCTGAGTGGCCTGGAGGTGGTGGTGAGGGTGGGCGGTTGGGATGTGAGATAGAGAGAGAGAGAGAGAGAGAGAGAGAGAGAGAGAGAGAGAGAGAGAGAGAGAGATGATGCAGAGAGAGTGAGAATTGTGAGGGGGTATTTTTGGGGTTTTGAAAAAAAAAGTATAGTTTTTTTATGGTTTAAGTTTTTGGTATAATAATAAAAAATTTTAATTTTGTAAGTATAAAAAATCAAAATTCCCATTCCTTTTAGTACATATGGCATCTAGCAATCATTCAATCAAAGATCTTGAAGAATAGTGTGCTAATATAGTGATTGAGGGAGAGGATGATCAAGATTTTGTTGTTGATCTCCTCCCAAATGTGGCTAAATCTATTGATGAGCATTGGTGTATTGTTGGTTGATTTCTTACTCGCCGTGCTATTGATTTTGATATTATGAAGCATATGATGGCATCTTTTTTTAAGCTATATGGAAAGGTATGTATGAAGGAATTAGAGCCTATTCGGTATTTGTTCACATTTTATTATGAATTGGATATTCAGAGCCTCAGAGGGTTATCGATGTAAGCCCGTAGACTTTTAATCGTATCCAATTTGTTTTCACTCGTTTGAAGTTAGGTCAAGATCTTAGAACTATCCCCCTTAATGGTCTTGATATGTGGATCCAAGTGCATCGACTACAAGCGGGGTTCAAGACAGAACATGTTCTACGTAGGGTGGATAACCATATTGGTTCGTTTGTTGAGTGTGATCCAAAAAATTTCTAAGGTATTTGGAGGGATTATTTACGGTTGTGGTTACCCTCGAAATTATTGTTCCATTAAAGAGAAGAATGAAGCTTCATCAAACGAGTGTTGATTTTGTGCCGTTTTGGGCTATTTTAAAATATGAGTTTGTCCCGATCTTTTGTCCACTTTCTTTGAGGTCGACTGTCCAAAATTCTTTCATTCTAGTTACCTCAAATAGATATTTAATGGTTGATTTAACCTGTGTAATTTAAAACTAACGTTTGTTAAACATACGAAATAACAGTAGAACAACTCAAAAATAATATTAAAAACCATGACAGCTCCAGTATTATGTTTGAGAATTTAAAGTGCTCAAACAACAGGTTAAAAGAATTTCGAGATCTATGTTTGAGCATCATTTGTAATTTTTGATTTAAAAGAATTTGAGTGGGTGTAAACTTCTAACCTTTTTGATTCGTTGATGTATGTTATTGACGAAGTTTTTAACGTTAATTTTAATGATTATGCTCCATCTTGTCAGAGTATTAATAGTTATTTTTCGGCTACTCTGGTGTTACTCTAGTGGTTCGGTCCGTAGATGTTGAAGATGGAGGCTTCGTATGTATTTTGGAGTGTGTACAATATAAAAGAAAAAAAAAATAATGAGGATAATGGTTTTGTAAAAATTTCCGTGTGACAGTATAAAAATTTACCAAAATTTATTACTTTTGTAATCACCCCTTTAAATATTGACTCAAAAACACTTACCAGTTCATTAATTATTCAGTTGATCATTGTGTATAATTTAAAGTATAAATTATCAATATAATTATGAATTAAAAATATTAAACATGGCAAATTTTATGCTTCAATCAGTGAATCCAACATAACTACAGATGGCATATGCTCACCCTGAAACTTTAATATTAAAAAATTTTTCATTTACAATTTTGTCTATTTTCTAAGTTTCTTTTTTACATTTACACTATAATTTTATAAATATTTTTTTATTTATACTCTCTTTATTTGTATATATTTTTTTTTCTATATTATGCTTTTTTAAAAAATTAATTTTTATATTTACTTTCCCTTCTAATTTTTGCTGAACAAAATTCCTGAATTCACCCAGGAAACCATATTAATAGTGTAATTTTCAGTGAAAGTGATCACAATAGCAGAAGGCATAAGCAATACATTATTTTGTATAAAATACTTGATTATTTATTTTAACCCTTATCGAAGGACAAAGCAAATACTACGTATCTTGAAAATAACTACTAATAATATAGGTTAATTTATCAGCTTTTCTTACTTAAAAACGACTACTCTTGTCGTTTTATGAGTAGAAACAAACAAAGCACTTTTATTTGTTCTATTTAATTATAATTTTAATTGTGATTACAAAACAAATGTATGAAAAACCTATGCTATATGTTACCTCAACCTGGCTGAAACCGGTTTAGTAAACAACCAACAAAATTAAAAAAAAAAATAATACATAATATATATATATACACATCTAGTCATTCTTTTGACATTAGCTTAATAATGTCATATTTTATATTCAATCCTTTCCTGGAATAAGGCAGTTTCAATAAATATATAATATATCACAATATATTTTACCAGGAAATATATATATAGTTAATAGTATCGAGAATCTTTCGATTGTACCATAAAAGTAACCCATTTGTTTCAATGCACCCACATATATAAGATTTAGAATTGAAGACAAAACTGAACAAAACCCTTTTTTCCGTTAGATTTCAGGTCAATAATTACAATTTTTTTAATATAATAAAAAGTTGATTGCAGATTATTTAAATGAAGAAAGATGTAATAATAATTAGGATATTAAAGACCGTGTTATGCAGCTGATGTAAACAACTAATTAATTAACTATCTAGTAATTAAAAAAATGGATATACAATTAAGTATATACCACAGTATATAATCAATCAAACTCGATGACAAAATTAACAACGTGTATATCGGTGCCATCGTAAAATCCATCGTCCAAAATTAATTACAATGTTTATATATAATTTTGACATTGTTGAGCAAAAGCAAATAATGGTTTCGACGGTATGCTACATACTTCATAAGGAAGAGGTTTCAATGGTTACATTTTTATTGTTGGTTACATTTTTTTAAGTCATTGGATTAATTTTAAATAGTTGTGATTAATTTGAAAATTAAATAAAAATAAATAATAAATAACTTGTAACCTGAAAGTAACCTAATCATTTATTTCCTTATAAAAATTTAATTAAGATTAATTATATTTTAAAATTAAATTAATTATAATTATTAATTAATTTTTTACAATTTATTACTATATAAGGATCTTTTAGCAATTTATTTTTTATACTTAAATTATTTAAAATTTTATAGCAAAACTTTTTATAATTTAAAATTATACACATATAATTTTATAATTTAAATTTTATTATACTTGTAATATTAATTTTAAATTATTACACTTAATTATTTAATTTTTTTATTTAAATATTTAAAAAGTAAAAAATGAAATAAAGTTGAAGGATTTTTTAGAAAAAAAAAATGGCTGCACTTGTTATCGATTGATTAGCTTGAGGCCTCATACTTAGTTCATATAATTGTAACAAAATAATTAAATATCATTTAAAAATAATTAATTATTTGAAAATTTATTATAAGAAGAGAATTTTAATTTGTGTCAAAAGAAGTTTAATTTTTGTAAAAAAAAATAAATTTTATTGTAAATATTATAATGAAATGGCTTAATTATTAAAATAATTCAAGTAAGGATTTAAATATAAATATTAATTGCTAAAAGAGGTCTTGTTAAATATTTAATTAATTATTTTAAGAAAATAGTTAACTATAATTAAATAATTCTAAAAAAGGAATGTCTATTATTTAATTAATTATTTTAAGAAAATAGTTAATTATAATTAATTAAATCTATAAAAGGAAACTCTACCTATTAGTAACCTGCTATTACAGGTTAAAAAAAAATGTAACCATATAGTTACAATAAAAATATAACCATTGAATAGTTGTTTCCAATATAATAATTTATAGAGAGAAGTTGTTAACTATTACAAGAGGTGAGCAAATGAAAGAAGTTTGATAGTAAAAGAAGTTGTTGTGTGCTTGAATCTAAATGAAAAAAAATCTCAAACATCATATACTAATTTAAATGATGATCAGTTCTGCTTCTAATAAATAATAACAACAATAATAATCATTACTTAAATAATTGCAATGATAAAAACATTAGATCCATATAATAATAATAATAATAATAATAATAATAATAATAATAATAAGAAAATTTGAAAAACTATACTTTAAAAGTCTTAATATTTTATTTTTAAACCAATACATTTCAAATTAAAAAATATATGACACTTTTATCAAAAACCCAAAAATAACCCTCACATAACTCAACCCCATTTTTCAACCCACACATGCATCGGAACCCCCATCAGACCCGTCAGACCCCCCCATCGGACCCGTCGAACCCCCCCATCAGACCCGTCGGACCCCCCAGCTTGCAAGCATCGGACCCCCCCCCATCGGCCCCGTCGGATCCCCCCATCGGTCCCCATCGGACCCGTTGGGCCAACCCAATTTTTTTCCCCAACTCACAAGCATTGGACCCCCATCAGGGTGCCCATCGGACCCCATCGGGCCATCGTCTTCCCCAAATTGCAATTTTTTCTAAATCCCAAATCTGAACCTAAAATCGAACCTAAATCTAACAAAACTCACGGTGCACACATAAACACATACATTATACATTATAACCCTAAAATCAATACCTATCAATACTCCAAATCATATATCACATAAAAAAAATGACAAAAAAAAGGGGGCCAGCGTTGTGGACGGTGGTGAGGGGGGCTGGGTCCTTCGTCGGAGGTTGTGGGTGGTTCTCGGTGGTTGTGGAGGTGAAGTCGTGGTCTTTGGTTGAGACGACGTGCATTTGGGCGCGAGAGAGAGAGAGAGAGAGAGAGAGAGAGAGAGAGAGAGAGAGAGAGAGAGAGAGAGAGAGAGAGAGAGAGAGAGAGAGAGAGAGAGAGAGAGAGAGAGAGAGAGAAGCTTTAGATTGGTTTGGTTCAAATGTGAGGGGTATTATGGGGATAAAAGAAATGTAGTCATATATGGGCTATGGTGAAACATTTAGGCTTAGAGAAATAATATTAAGGTTTATTATGTATAAAATTTTAAATTTCCCTAACAATAATATCAATGTTTAAGTTTACTTATACATAAATATTTTTTAAATTTTATTAATAATAATAATAATGAAAACATTTCATATTGTTGGTGTCCATTACATATAATTACACTTTTTTTTTTTAGTTGTAAGTTATTTTTTGATATTCATAAGGTTTTAGTGCTAATAAACAATTCCTATATATATACGTCTAGAAACCGTGCAAATAGCAGTTTTATTGATTAGTATTTTATAATGGAAAATTCTACAATGCACCCCCTTAAAATGGATATATTGATGCATCCTTATCTGTTTTAGCATCTGAAATAATTTTTTAGTCAAATTTTTTCTCATGGTCATGTACGTTATAGTTATTTAAGACATCTTGCAAAATTTTAAGAAATTTGAAAAAGTTTAACACGCTGAAAATTATGTTCAAACAGTATGTTGCACGCGTGACTATTTTATTTTATACGCGTGTAAAATAAACTGTTTGAACATTGTTTTCTATATTGTAAATTATTCCGAATTTTTCAAAATTTTGTAGAATATCTCAAATATCAATAACGTACATGAATATGAAAAAAAATTAGTCTAAAAAATTTTTTTGGATGACGAAATAAGTTAAGAGTGCATCAGTACATCACTTTTAAGAGAGTGCATTATAAAATCACCCTTTTATAATTTATAATTTATTTTTATATTTTTTTTAGTATATTAATATTTTTTTATGATTTTTAAATTATATTTTGAATAATAATTAATATATATATTTTAATTTTTATATAGATTAATATTTTTATACATTAAATTTATATTATAAACTTTATTTTTTTTATAAAAACATTCTCCCTTAACGAGATGAAAATGGGGAGCACTCTCTACTAATTCTCCGCTCTACGTACATCCCTTTATTAAAATTTATTCTTCTCAATATTACAGAATGCTATTTTCAAAAAGAATATCTTCATAAATTAATACTTTACTAATTAATCTACTTAATTACTATATCATTACTCTTAATTAATTAACACGTATTATTATACTCTATTTTCTATACAATATTTTATATATAATATTATATATTTGAGAAATGAGGTGAAACAATCAAGCTTCACTATAGTAGTTCATGTTCAAATCTCAATTTTAAAGACACCGAAGGCATAAAATAATGGTAAGGAGGGCAAAAATTAAAACAAAACACGACTCTTTTCCACCCAACGGGTTACTCTGGTGAGGCAAGAGAATGATCTACAACAAGATGAACCGGCGATGCAAACCTACGCAATTACCATTGATCTTAGATTAATTAACTATATACATAATAATTCGGTTAAATCAGAAACTAAGAAGTCCAACCTCACAAAACAAGAGAACATTTCACAAAATCTCCTCCAGTAGTAGTGTTACGTACCTCTAGTCATACAAAAAATTGCACCGTGCAAGTGGAAAACAATGGTGCATAGCATACACGTAACTTGACTGTATGTAGGTGGCACCACCGTGTAATTTACAAAATTTTCCAGAGTTTCCGGCTACGTGTTCTTGTTTAGGTTCTAGCATTTTGTGGAGCCTTGCGGAAAAGAGGGTTTTCCACCAAATCTTTAGCTGAAGGCCGCTTAATTGGATCAGGGTCCACCATGGCCTGATATATTTAATGAATTGTAAGATAAAAATGCCCTGAACTTTGCAATATTTAAGATACCCAAAACAATATCCTTGCTGACAAAACACTACCAGATTTAGACCAATAACTTATTATCACATGGCAATACGAACCTAATGAGTACTGAACCATATGAATATGATAATATGGGTCAGCTTAAGTTCTGTAAACTAATTAATGCTACTGTTTACATTGGTAATCAGTGTTTAGGTGCATTAGGCTACTTTGTGTTTTGCTTTACTACTATTAAAACTAATGCAGTGTTTGGTTGGAGCTAATAAAATGGATTAAAATAGAAAATAAATAATTTTTATTCTATTATTTTATTTGATTGCATTTTAAAGTGTTAGAATATTCTTCTAATGGAATGATTTTTTCATTATTGTAGTAGAATAACTTTCATTTTAAAATAGAGAGAAAGACTATTTTAAGGCAAGATGAGAAAAAAGTAAATAATTCTTTTATCATATCTTTTATACGTTTTAATTTAATTCAATTGCATTCCCATTTCTATTTTCAACCTCATTCCTATTATATTTTCATTTCTTCTAACCAAATGCTATCTCAGTCAAACAAAGCACAATAACTTCGTTAGTAAGTTTTAACTTGCCAATAGAGAGTTTCAATTCCTACGTTGCAATAATAGTATTAAACAAAAGACAGTATCCTAATTTGACATGGCAAGAAAGGGAACAGTCAAATTTTCTGTAAGAAATGCACAAAGATCATCAATTATAAGGAGATAACATGGTAGTATGGTACCTTAATTAAGTTCTGCAAGTGCAATGAACGACCAGGGAGGAGTGGCAATTTTCCCTCCTTGACATTTAGACGTCCTGATTCTGGCAAAGATGACCCTCTTATTAACTCCAACATACAAATTCCCAAAGAGAAGATATCAACCTTCTCAAGATGATCATATCTCTCGTTTAAGACTTCTTGAGGCATATAACGTGCATCACCCTCCTCAATTGGGAGGCTCTTATCAATAAGTGTTGCGCACCCAAAATCACCAAGCTTATATACTCCATTCTTGACATATATATTATCAGGCTTTACATCTAGATGAACTATTCCTCTCTCGTGAATAAACTGCAATGCCTTTGCAATCTGTATAGTTTTACATATATCAGAAATGATACAGAATAACATAATTTTTTCTCAAATCAACTGCAACAGTGGGTGCCAAATTAATATATAAACCTGATGCACGGCCTCCAAAACTTCTGTCTCCGATAACAGTTGGTGAGATCCATTGATGGATAAGCTGCAATCACAGAGCTCCATTTGTATGTAAAGCTGCTCATTTTCAAACCAAGAAGAGTAGTATCCAACAATGTTTTCATGAGACCCTGCAGAGTAAAAGAAGTTTAAACACCAAACAAAATGTGATATCCACTGCATCAAACATGCACCATATGACAAGCAGAGAAGCAAATGTAAGACGAACCTAAAGCTCCCAAACATTGAACTTCCATTAAAGCTTTCCTCCTACAAGAGTGCAAAAGTGATTCTATTAGCAATTAGCAGATTCTTAACCTAATGACTGACAGATACATCCAAGAACATACAAAACAACCTTTCACTGTCCTGATGCAGTTGCTTTATGCTATGTTTCACAGCATACAGACAGCCATCAATTCTCTTTAAGACTTTGAGTACACGACTGAAGTTCCCACTACCAATGAACTGGAAGAAAAGAGAAATTTTGCTGATTAACCAACATAAGATAATCACAGAAATTTAACAAAAGAACTGAGTCAGCTAAAGTCTATAAATTAGTGGAGATAGGGTAGATACCTCAATCTCATGGAAATCAGTGTGATAACGTGAAAGACCATTTCCCCCAATAGTTGCAGCAAATAAATCTGCTTAAATTAAGGATAATGTTATTGAAACAACAATATATTAACTGAACATTCAACAGCAACAAAACTTCACATCCTTTGAGGAAATAAAATAAAGGTCTCTACCAGATTGTTTATAGTGACAAAGTAGCCTGAAAGATATTATTAACAGCTTTACCTGCACACTTTGATCTTTGGTTGCCAAAAGGATCCATGCCCATTCCTGAAGCATCTTTTATGTATGGATTTTTTATACAAGGAGGGGGCATAACCCGGCACCGTAAAGCAACTGCAGATTGGGATACGTAGCTTTGAACCCTCTTTGTTCCAGATGCTGTAATATTTTCCATCTTTACTTCGTCTACATCACAATCATCATTTTCAAATTCCACCATCTCTTGAATGTCGGACAAGGTGGGACTGAGTGGATTTAATGAAAAATCATCTGTAGAAATTTTTGGTAGTCTTAGTCTTAGTCACACAAATAATAAGGAAGAACATACACGGTATAACAATGGTCTTAGCCATTTTACAAATTATACTACCAGGAAAAAAAAAATCATCTTTTTCTTCTAGGACTAAAGAAAAAGATACAATTTTTCATCTCTTCTGCCTTAGTTGCAAAAAGTTTAAACGAACAAACAGAAAATATGAATTACGTCTTGCGCATGTTAACTAAAAAAAATGTTGAAGCAAAATTAGATATATGAAAGTTCGAATTGTGCCGGTATGTCATAAGATAACTTGCTTAGGCTAACAAGGTCATTCCTTCAGAATTCAGATCATCTTACACTAGATGGTATTAATCACAAAAATTAAAGTAAAACATAAGTTCCATAATCAAAAAACTTGTCACGAAACTTAATTGGGCAACTGTATTACCTTGCCGACGCCTCTTACTTTTTATTGTATTCAGCTTTTCCGGTGATTTGGGGCACGGCATGCTTTCCTGTAGAAACATACATACAGATATTTAATATCTATAAGAAAGTAGAGCAAACTCAATGCATTAAATCTCACATTAAGCTTCAGCATTTCTACATTACCTCGTTGCTACTAAAGCTCTTCAATAAGTTTTGATTATCTGGAGTGATATAATCAGGAGTGCTGGAAGATGTTTCAAAAGAAAAAAAATGAAAAAAAAACGAAAACCCAGGCAACAAAATGGAGAAATTACACAGATATCCTAACTTTCAATGCCACCATTAAAACAAAAATTAGCATCTAAAAAAAGTAGTTCAAACTCCCAAATATGAACCTTGAATGAGAATCAGATTTATATTACCAGAAGAAGTCTTGGCTTAGAATAAAATCTTTGTCATCCACAGTGTTATCTAGGTCTGTATTTCGAGGCGATGAGAAGGGAAGCTGCTGCCGCTCCGGTACAGCTTCAGATTCGAGAATAGTCTGAAAATGAGACGGTTTGGTCATTGATGATGATGATGATGATTGGCAGTTTGGCCCTAGCTGAACCTGCAAGTGCCTCACCAAAGTCCCTTTCATTTTGCTCCTTAACTCTTTCTTCTTCTTCTTCCTGCTGCTGCTTTTTAGGTTTACAGTTTTCCCTCTCATCAACTCTCTCTCTCTCTCTCTACAAATCTGAAATAGTGCTACGCAGAAAGAAAATTAAATTAAATATATTGGGAATTTCGGGAAAGAGGAACATTTCAAAATGCGCGGGATATTTCAGGAAGAGCTACAATCAGGTGTGACTCGATCTATGGTAGATATAACTATTTGGACTACTAATGCTTAGGTGGCTATGGATGTTTCAATCATGATAAAGTGACCATTGGGCTGATTTTGGCGCTCATAAATTGTTAGCGTACCATGGACGATTTGCGGTATTTACCGTATGGTAAGGTTATTTGCGGTGCGGATAGTGCAATTTTTTATTATTTTTTTAAATTAATTTGTATATACAGTTTTTTTAATTTTTCAAACTGCACCCGCACTGTAAAATTAAAAAACCGCAAAAATTGTACTGCAAAAAATAGTGCAGTGCGGTGCAGTTTTTGCAGTTTGAACTATAATCAAATAATTAAACTATCACAAATACAACAAAGCTTTAGCAGCACCTGTCGAAAATAGTATAAGGCTTCAAAATAAATATGAAAAAAAGCTTCAAGTTTCAACAATACAATAATTAGTAGGCTTTAGGTTGGGCAGTTACATATTGGACCTAAATAAATATAAAAATCAGTATTTTTATAATATGCGGTGTAGTGCAGTTTGGACTGCATAGCAACAATATAAAACAGTAAACCGCACCGCACCACGTAATTTAAGAAAAATTCAAATCGCAACCACACCGCAAAAAATTTCAAACCACATCTTTTTTGCAGTGCGGTACGATGCGAGTGGTTTCAACGGTTTGATAAACAACCCTACCATTTAGTAGGGAAGAAAGGAGAGAATAGGACAATATAAACGGGTTGAAGTAGTGGCCATTCTTTCCATTCATTGGCCTTTGATTTCTACTAAGAATAAGTTGGTGTGGGGCCATGATAATTCATGTATCTATAATGTCAAGAGTGGTTACTAGTTCGTTCTCCAAAATGAGAGGCTTGATAGAGGTTTCTCTGCTACAGGCCAGGTATTCGAGTTGGTGGAAGAAATTTTTGAATCTTAAGATTCCTTGCAAAGTAAAAGTATTTGTTTGGCAAATTTTTTCTAATTGAATTCCTACTAACGAGAATTTCATTCAACATGGTCTTCTGAGTGACAAAATTTAATATGTTTATAATGATTGAATGGCGACCACCACCACATGTCTGCATGATAAAAATAAAACTAAGTTTAAAAGCCATTTAGTTGGCTAAATTGTATCAAAAATAAGGCCACAGGCCGAGTACAAAAAATAAAAGATAGAGAAATTTTTTAAATGTTTATGGGGGTCGATGGGTTCAGATCTTAGGCGGCTAAGCTGTTGTCTTCCTACTCCTAGATGGGATTTTGGGGTTAGTAGCTTCATGGGCAGCATTGCTCTCTAGATGCTCGGCCTCCTCCTCGGATTTCTCCCAAGCAGCTTTAGCTTCGCAAAAGGCCAATAGTTTGACCAGCTCATACTTAGCAAATATGTGAATTATTCCTTTGGATTAGCCATCCTGAACTCGTAAAAGACATTGTTGCCTATGGTATCATACTTCTTGTTGTCCTTCTGATGGGCCTCTTCCTCAACCTCAAGGGAC
This sequence comes from Cannabis sativa, assembly GCF_029168945.1. NCBI lineage: Eukaryota > Viridiplantae > Streptophyta > Magnoliopsida > Rosales > Cannabaceae > Cannabis > Cannabis sativa. The sequence continues at coordinate 18,246,401 of NC_083610.1, forward strand.
TTCGCCAGCTCATCCACCTGGTCAGTGAGAGCGTAATTTAGCCGACGAAAGCCTTCCCTTTCGTCCTCTAGCTCATTGACTCTCTTGGTTTCACCTTCAAGTGCCTTCTCCAACTTGTCAACCTTGGTCTGGTCGGCAAGTTCTTTCTCTAGCTTGACCACCTTATTGTTAACAGTGCTCAAAAGTTTGTTCACCTCACCCAGTTGCCCCATTTTCTTCTCAAGCTCCTTCATTTCTTCATGAGCAACCTTATGGAGATCCTTGGAGGAACTCTCAACTTAAGACGTCGAATACTTCACTTGAGAGTAGCAATGCCTGAGCTTGAGGATTACCTAAAGAGAGAAGCAGTTAGAAATTACTGATAGGCATATATTGAGCTAAAATAAAAGACTTGTAAAATTCTTACCTTGGTCAACTCCCTAGGGAGCCCCCCTGACCAATGTTTTAACCCAAAATTTAACAACCCCTTTAACAAGACATTGGTTTCAAATATTACCTAGTCATGGTAAAATTTCACCATCTCCTTAGCCTTTTTGGCCTAAGGAGAAAGGGGGACATGCGCCTGAAAATACCTCCTAGGTTTGGAAGTAGGAGTAGTGTGAGGTCGGGTGCTAGAGGGAGTCTCAGCAGTCTGCTCAGTAGATTGTGGAGTTGGGTCGTCCAAGTCAATAATATCCCTTTGTAGGACTTGAGTCCCATTGATCTGAGCATCAAGGACCGCTCCCTTGCCCGGAGGGGTCTTTCCTCCCTGGACTAAAGAAGCTTGTCTATGAGTCTAATCTGAATACTTATGAGTGGAAGAATTGCCTTCCTTCTTCTTTCTGAGTCAACTTAACATCTTGGACGACGTAGCCGCACAATTAAACAAAACACTTAGTAAAAAAAGAAAATAAAAAAGAAGTTAAGTACAACATACATATATGGCAAAGCAAGAGAAAGTAAAAATCCATGTTGTCAACTCTCTCAATTATCCGAGGAGTGTCATCATAAAGAATGACAATGGGTCATTCGTCATCTGAAAATTGTGAATCGGCTCTTCTTCCACCACTTTCTTCCCTTTGCCCTTAACAACGGGCGTAAGGGATCAACCAGCCTCAACCACTGGTTTGTTTATCCTTATATTTGAATGAGTTGGTTGGGTAGGAGGCGTAGGATCTCTTGGGATGGCCTTTTCTTTATTTACCACTGCCTGGGCAGTAGAGGACTTCCCTTTGGCCTATTTGGATTTCTTCTTACCTGTAGTGGATGGATAAAGTTCGTACTTGTAAAAGTTTTCCTCTCTGGCATATGTAGAGATGTCCCTAGCCTCCTTGGAAAGCCTGACTATCTTATGGGCCCTACTCCTCAACTCCAAGGTGAGCAATGGGCGAAAGAATGGCTTGACAATTTGGAACGAATGGTGGTTAGCTTGGATGTCCATCGCTATAAAGTAATCTTGAGCATAACCTCCCATCTTTGTTATCTCTTTTGTACCCATCAGCCACGAGTAGCTAAGAAGAGAAAAGTAAAAGTACATCGAATTGTGATTGTAGAGGTTGAATTTGAGATCAAAAAACCAATTAATCTCATGGGCAGAGGGCTCCCCCCAACCTTGTTGGTCATACAGTACGTACAACACCAACAAATACTTTAACTCCTTCGGGCTAATCTATGTCGGGTAGATGTTGTAATAGTTGGCTATATTTTATTCAGTTTTATCGTAAAATGAGTCACGTGGTGGATGTTAGTTAATAAATAAATGCAAATTAAATAATTTTCACCAATTTTATTTTGAAGGTTAAAAAATTGAAAAATAAAAATATAATTTGAAATCATATGATAATTTTTTATAGAGATTTATCAATTAAAAAAAAATAATTTTGTGTGAAAATCTCTAATCAATTAAAAAAACTTAGTAAAATAGTCACTCATACTAACCCAAAAAAAAAAAAATACATAAAAAATATGAAATATTGAAATATGATATAACTTCATGACTTAATCATCACTAAATAAATTAAAATCGCATACGAAGCATGATTTGTTTTCTAGTTATTATAGAAATGAAACAATCTTTTATTTTGTTATTTATTAACGTAAAATGAGTAAAAAATATTTAATTTGCACCAATTTATTAATTATCACTTACAATTTTTTATTTATTTTATAATAAAATTAAATAAAATATATTGGAAAGATTATGTTACTATCAAAATTGTATTTAAAGATATATTATTAATAAACTGTATACTACAAAATCACAACTCGGTAGCGTAAAGAAATCAAGTTAATTATCTTTTCTAAGTATTGCAAGTAAGGCTGAGCATACAATTTAGAAAATTGAAAAAACCGTTCAAACCAACCTATCGAACATCGTTGGAATCGAAATCGAAAATTGAAAAAACCACTAACAGTTAAAACTGCCATTGAACGATCGATTTTTTTTGGTAATAAACCGACAGAAAAAACTAAAACCGACAAGATATAATTTTTGAACAATTAATTTGTATGTTTGTAGTTGTAAAATGTAGAATAATGTGTTTATAGAATAAATTGGATCATATTTTAAAGAAAAAAAATTTCAATTTGGGCGGTTTAAAAAGACCAAACCCAGGAATCAAGATCTCCTTTTAAAAAGTTGTGTGTCATACTGTGTTAAACCAATCTAAGTTTGATAAGTCAACTAATTTTTAATTTATTAAAAAATTAACCATCTATATATACAATTTTTTTTTTCTTAAAATGTTCAAATTAATTGATGTGTCACAATGAGATTGGTATAATACACTATAAAACACAATCTTTTAACAGAAGATTTTGATTTTCAAACCGAGGTTTAAAACAGCCGATTTTAAGATAGGTTCTGCATTGGTTCGGTTTTCAGATTTCACAAATCAAAACCGAAAACTAAATTTTGAATTTTTATATAAAAAAAACCGACCAAACTAACTGATACTCACCGCTAATTAGTCAACAAAATGGTCTTATAAAGTAGCAAAAAAAAAAAAAAAGAAATTAGTTTGGAATAGGAGTCAATAATCAGCAGAAACCAGAAAACGGTAAAAGAAGAGAAACCCCAATGTGGCGGCACCCATCGACTACTGCGGTAACACCCTTTCACCTCTTTCTCTTTCTCTGCTCTTCCAGGCTCCAACAATGGTGTTGTTTTCTTACTTAAGGGAATTCCTTTTCAGGCCAACCCTGATTCTGATCAGAGCATTTCTGGTAAATCCCTCAATTCTCATGTATTCTCACATACCTCCTTTTAACTCACTCTCTCAAGGTAGCTAGTTATCACTTTTCAGACGAAGAAGATTTTGGTCATGTTTCGCCTGAAATTTGCGTTTCATTGGCCCACTCTCCCCAGAAGAAGGTACTCTCATATGCTTGTTCTCTTCTCATACTTGATTTTGCAATATTTTTTGCTAAATGTTGTTATTCTTTATACTTTTGCGGCTATAATGATTTAATTGTGGTCTTTTTGTAGAAAGGATTAGAAATCTTGTCCCAACTTGAGCTACTCGAAGGTACTTGATGATTCATATATTGACTCAGTTTTGTTTTTTAATGTTTGATCATGCACTTTGGTATTAGTTAACTCCCCTCCAAGATAAATATGTGCTGGTGTCTAATAATAATAAATTATACAATCTTATGGGATTTATGTATGTCAAAAGCTATCTAGTAGGACATGTTTTTCTAATATGCAATGATAAATAATCGTCAAAGGACAAGATTTGGAGAGTAATGGAAACCAAAGTAATCATTTCTTAGTTTCATTAATTTTGTGAATAATACCCGAAACTTGGTGTAAAATGTTCAAGTAAACTCATTAAAATAGAAAGCTAAATACATGCCTAAATCTATGACTTTTTTACTGGTCTACTATGTTTTTGTGAAAGTAGCGTTTATGATGTAATTTAAGGGGAAATAAGAGGTGGTTTTAGTTTGATTACAGTGTGGTTTCTACTTCTGTTTATATTATCACTTGGTAGTGTAGGTTTTTTATAACGGTTGTATTGTTTCTTGCACAGGTACTCATGAAAGTGGAACCAAGCCTAGTACTTTGTCACATGTGGTATGTCTTGGTGATAATTTTCATTCACAATTCCACTTTTTTATTCTTTTAGATCATGTTTGGAAAGTGAAATTGGATTGGAAAAGATTGGATGATTTTGATAATGTAATTTCGTTATGAAATTGGAAAACTTAATCCTTTGAAAACTTGGTATAATTTTATGCTATCGAATCCCTTATCTTCATGTATTTCAATAGGAAGAATAAAAAGTTACAACTTTGCATGCATCCAACTTATTTTCTCATAATCATCTCTTTCTTTTTGTTTTCTTATATATATGTATATATATATTTTTTTTAAATCCAATCCAATCCCACTTTTCAAATGTGACTTTAGTGTTTTAAGAAGTAATTGTATGATGACACTGGCCATAATTAGAAGCCAAAAAGTTCAAGTTTTGAAGATGATGTTGAGATGCCTGAGTTCAATGATGAGGATGACTTCATCTGTCCCCCAAAGGAGGCGATATCTGAAGGTTAAGCTCACACTATAATTTTCACAGCTATCACTATTTTGTTTACTTGTTCCATTATGCAAAGTTTTCCCCCCTTGTAAATAGGCCTTAATGATCTGCTTGGAAAGGGAAACTTTATGCTGTCAAAGTTTTCCAAGACTGATGCATCTGAAACACTCTCCAAAGATGTCATACTTAGTATTGAAAATGAAAAACAAGAAGGCTCTTACTCCTGGTCTTCCGCGAGTAAAGAAGCTGAGGCACTAATGGGCCTAAGTGAACATGCTTCATGCCATTCCAAGCCAAAGAAAGTTTTGAAAGGTGCCATTTCTTTGATAATTACTTTGTCACAACTTTTTTCTGCTGAACTTTTAGTTTTCACTCACTTTATTAGAAATGAGAAAGGAATATACTAAAGAAAATTAAAAATAAAAATGGAACAAGCCTTAAAGTTGATTTATTTTGGAATACGGGGGTCGTATGTGCTCCATTTCCTATAATTTGCAAGTTGAGCCTTATAGTGAAGAAGCTATAATTAACTACCACACATATGCTATATGAAAACCCAGTTGCTTACAAGATTTCATTTCTGGATTAGTTAGTACTTTTACCTTTATAAGTTGATTGTGTTTATTTTCAGTAGCCAATCTTTTTTCGGACTTCTTTAATTCTTAAGGTTGAACTGGATAATCTACAACTTCAGGAGCCAAAGTCAAAGGAAAGCCAAAATTTTCTTTTGGTTTACGGTTAAATAAGGACAGACTATCTTCACCTTGTACTTCTAAAGACAAAAACTTGTCAAATAGCATCCATGAAGTGCCGGAAAGATTGAACCAAGATGAGTTAGCTGCTGAGCTTCCTGAAGATATACAAGGCGAAGAGGAAAATATGTCAGAAATTGTGCCTTTTGAAGTAGAGGCTGTTAAACATGGATGCTGTGAGGAAACGATGGCCGCTCGCTTAGATGGCCTACAGGATAACACTAGCCTTCTGAGAAGAAATTCGAAAAAGGTTTTGCTTGCTTATATATAATTTTTTCCTTCTGATTGTCTCCACCCTGGTTTGATATTGGTAAATTTTGCAGTTTGGTAGTAATAGAGGAAAGAAATCCCAGCGTGCTGTAAACAGTGTAAAGAGAACTATATGTCCATTGGGAGATAGAATTGTGAACAATGAAGACTTCGCTAATCTCAGGGGCTGTAGTGGATCATCAAGTGATAGTGAGGTATCTAATTGTTTTTTTTAATCTTGCTAACAGCGAGGTATCTAATTGTTTTGATCACTGTTTTTGTACTTTTTTCATGTTAAAATAATTGTCTATTTTTGATCACTGTTTTTGTACTTTTTTCATTTTAAAATAATTGTCTATTTTATCTTACGAGTATTCTTCCACAGATAAGTGGTAAGGACTTAGAGCTAGCCATTCCTCATATGAAAAGGCAAGCCATGGTAGATCAGTTCCAGGAAGCATTGGGCTCTACCATATTGAATGATAATATGGCTTTACACACTGGGCCTAAACCACCAAGGTAAATGATGTAACTACAGTTTTCCAGTTATAAAATGCAGTTTAGGGTTGGTAAGAAAGAGCTCACTGTGACCAAGTGATGGTTTCTTACTACCAAATTTTGCAGAAGTGGATTATTTTGGAAATTGCAGCAGGTCATGCAGAGCGAAAAGGAACAAGACATTGATTTCTTGAAGACATTAGGGAATGGAGTGTACCGAAGTAATAAAGCTTTAGATTAGTTTTACAACTAACCTACATAAACTACTTATGAGCAATTACAATAATACGTTTGTGCGTTGTTTTTGATGTATGCTTTTACTATTGACTATTGTTTATCTTTGGCTCCTTCTATTATTGCCTGCTTCAGATGAAGCTAGCTGTGTTTATTGTAAAATTTGGGCTAGATACTTGGAAGGAAAGCTGGTAGTTTGTCGTTGCTTCTTCAGCGAGAAATTTGAGGTCATATTTGAAGCTAATTTTCTAAATTTTTGCATGTTAACTCCTTAATATTGTTTTCAACCAGCTTTGTCTCCTGCAGAGTTTCTCATTGTCAGAGACAGCCCTCAAAGAAATGGTAGATGAAGGAACGGAAAGGACAATCATTTTCAACCCCAGAGTTTGCAATGACGTCGAACTTGAAGTTGGGAATTGCATTCGTATCTACTCCCCGTGGTACGGAGTAAAATTCAAAATCTTTGTTGTTTATTAGTTTATTTTATAAGAAGTTTGACCTGATATGTCTTGCTCCATGCTAGGCTGGTAGTGTTCTTAATGTATGCATTTAAAGTAGTTATGATTTGATCATTTACTTTGTTGTATTTTATTAATTCCAATAAAAATGGGTACCATATTTAATGTTAAAACTTTTGAACAGGAAGGAGGTCCAAGCGGCCAATGACAAAAACATTATTTTAGCTAATTATTTTTCCACCATATCGGTCAGTTCAGGTTTCTCAAAAGAGGTTTGATTTGCTTTTGTATTGCATTTCCTTAACATAATATGATGAAGACAAAACGAACAGATGATTAGCAAAATCTCATTCTTTCTGTTTTTCTTAAAACAGTTATTTTCATAATATACATGTACCTTGTCTTAGAAAAATGTAGCTCTATTGGTTGGGTTAGGTGGATAGGTTGTGTAATACATTATTCAAATTCTTGTTTGTTCTCTCATTGGAACCTAGAAATCTGAATATCTGAATACTGAAACTCTTAATCTGGTTAGGTATTTGTTAATGGTTGATTAGCTAGTGCTCATTTAAAAACTTAGTTTTTAATCTTTTAGTTTGTAAATAATTGGTAGGCCTACCGAATTTTTGATCCACCTAGATATTGACCTACTTCACCACTTGTTCTTGGCCTTATATTTATTGTAAATTGTAGTGCTGTCATAGTTGACTAATAACTAATTATGGCTTAAGCCTCAAGATAACCACTTTGAAATACAATAATTAGAACTTTTATATTATTATTATTATTAGAGTGTTTTTTTAAAGCATATAATATACTAGTTTACACTTCTTTGATTTGCTTAAATATCATGTTTATGTTATTGGGTGCTTCTATAACTTCTATATAAAAAGAGTAATAATGTAATCCATTCATCATTCAAATAATTTTAATTATTTTTATTTTTTATTTTATATAATAATGTATATTATAGTTATTTAAGATATTCAGAAAAATTTTTAGAACTTCGAAATAATTTATAGTGCTTAAAATAAAGTTTAAACTAATTTTTTCAAACACAGATAATAAAAAATAAATTGGATTTGTCCCACTTTACTTTATAAACCTTATAAAGTTTTGTCTCATGATATATATATTTTGAAATCATTTCAAATATTCTTCTTTATTTACATTCCCCTTATTTTCTATACAATTTGTCAATATAACACTAGCTTTACTAAGTTTTAATCTGATAATAAAATTTTGATGATTGGATAAATGTTATGTTTGATGTGATTTATAAAAAAAAATTAATTTGGCCTAATAAAGAGTCCAAACATACAAAAAAAAATGTATAAATAAAAGTCTAATAGTAATTATGAGAATATGTATATAGTGGTTTTATGGTACTATATTAAGTACGTACCCGAAGGAATATAACTGATTATCATTGTACTATATGTCCAAGTGTTTTGTATATATTAAATTAAAAATAAATAGATGAACATAATATTTATCGCTCGTCTATCAAGATATCTTCTAGTTTTTCGTATGTTGTATTATCGAAACAATAATGACAAAATTCACACCTTGATTTTTTAGATCTTCTATCACACACAAGAACTAGTGTAGGCTAAGATAATAGTGTATATAAAGTTCTTATATTCTCAACACATGAACAAGAACAATCTTGTTGTAGTGATGGAAAGAAATTTTTTTTTACTAGTTAATCCTTTTTAGGCACTCAGAAAAGTTACCTACAATTTTTTTTTTAAAACTATATAGAATTTGGTTTATACAATATATTAAATAATTCAATAAATGTTTTATTTAATTAATTATTTAAATTTAAATTATTTTATTAAATCATATTTAATTATTTGAATAAATAATAGAATTTTTTTCATTTTTACACATCAAAGCATTTTTTTTAATATTTTTACAGAAATTCACATAGAGCAACTTAATATTTTTTTAATATTTTTAGAGAAACACATATAACAACTAACAGAGTAATTTAACATTTGAAAAAAAAAAGTTTAAAAAATGGTATATGAGGTAATTTTCCTAAATAATATAACTGAACGCTGTTATAGATATTTATATTCTATAACCGATTGAGGGAATCTCTCAACCACTTGAGAGAATATCTTAACTACTTTTCAAGTTTAAATATTTATCTTTTGAATTAATTAATTAATCTAAAAAGACAATCATCGGAGATACCTATATCAGTGGTGCATGACTATGTCTGGACACAATGTATGTGGCGCCTCTCTGTGGCTTAATTATGTCTGGGGATCATGGACCTATAACTCTAAACTCCAAGACTATTAATTGAATTTTATCAACTAAATAATCATGTTTATTAATTACATGATTACTCCACTATAAATATGGAATTGAACACTTAGCAATTATAGAATTATATTTAATGAGTTAACTGCGGTATTTATTAATATAATCAATTCCAGTGATTAGCCCTCCTTGTGTCGGTTCGAGTCTTGGGCTTAGGGCTAAGGCCAGGGGGTCTGGGATTGGGGCAGGGTCCGGTGTTCGTGGCTGTCCAGGTCCAGGTTCGGGTTGGGGGTCCGTCTGGGTCCAGGGTTCGATTCTGGGTCTAAGTCCAAGGCCACGTCCAGTGTTCTAGGTCGGGGTCTGGGGTTCAGGTCAGGTTTGGGTCCGATGGTCCAAATCTATGGTCAGGGTATGGGTCCGGGTTGGGCCCAAGGTTCAAGGCTGGGGTTGATCCCACACCCTTTGTAAACATTAGAATACTAGCTAATACGAGTTATCTGTTGTGTATTAAATAATACGACTTACATTGTATTAAATTTTATGGTTGTAGTAATTAATACAATATATTGTTTTATCTAAACATAGTGTTATTTGAAGCTACTAAGGCTAGTTTAGTGGTAAGGGAGGGATGCGAAAAAGAGAGACTGATGGGTTTGAAACCAAGACCCCTAATTTTTTAGTTAATTATAATATCATTACGCTACATTAAAAAAATATAATATTATTTATTATTTAATACAATAGGACTTTTATATGGTGTACCAAACAAATCCATTATGAATGTTGTGATGAGGTTTCATTGAAGTGACATGACTTCATCACAATTCATTATTTAACTGAAAGTGGTCGAAGTGGTCTTTACGGACAGGGCTCGTATTTGTGAGTTGTTAACCAATATCATGCAACATAGTTTGCTAAAATGGTAAGCACTTACCAATTTTTGAAGTTTTTTTTAACAATTTAATAATACAAACTGACCATCACAAATTTTATACGTTGTTTGTACTAATTCAATAGATCAAATATATATATATATATATATATATATTATATATAGGCTTTGGATGTGATCACGCATTGTATGAAATGCGTGACTAGTGACTCACAAAAATAATATATATATATTATATCAACAAACATAGTACAAGTGACATGTGTTCCTTTAATTTTTTTCTTTTTCTGACAACTATTATTTTAAGCCAATAAATTATAGATAAAGGACAATATTAACCTAATATAGCCGGTTATACTAACCTGTTGAGTTGACACAAATATTTTATATGTGCTAGGTAGGGATATAAGTGTAATTTCACATTAAGTTTTCATGCATAAGTAATCTATTACGTTTTTGAGTGAATATCAACCACACCTAAATAATATAGATGTTACTGGGTAAATATAGACCATGTATGAAAAATATTAGTTTATCAGAATTTTCTTTAGGAGTACAAGTAATATGGTAATTAAACTGGGTGATTTCTTTTTTTTTGAAAAAAAAATAATATTAATTGGCATATTAATAAAAAATTTAAAATAATTAAACTTAATAAATTTTTTATTTTTTAAATTATACTTAGTTATAATATTTTCTTTAGTTTCTCTAAAATTATTTATTTTAAATATAATTAAAACTAATAAAACTATTGCTAAAATATATATGGAAAATATATGTCATAAACTAAACTATAACGTTAATGGTATGATTTATTCAATTTTATACTTCATTCATAATTAAATGGGTATGATAAACACGTGTAATTTAACATTAGGTTTTATGCATAAGTAATCTAGCTATCTCAAACTATTCCCTATAATAAAGCCACAATACCATGCCATATATGTTGAATTGAAGTAGTCTTACATATAAGTTGGTGAAATAACAACTAATGGTCTCACATAATTAAATGACAATAACAATATAAAATAAGAATTAGATGTTTCATTGAAGGCTTAAGAATGGGGACTAGTCTTTTTTACTGTGGAATGTATTCAACATGCATGGGTGGAAGATGATCATGGTCTTGTATGAGTTTTAGACCCCTGTCCTTCTCATACAAGTTCGTTTATTATGATCTCGACCTCCACAAAGTGTGCATTGCCTACCTCCTTGTACTCCATCATTTGTTCCTTTTCTAGAATTCGTTGAGGCCATGCCCTTCGTCCTCACTCTTACAGGATCTTGGATTATGTTTGGATTATCACGATATGTTGTGGTTGGTTGTGAGTTTTGGCTATTATGTCCCTCCTCGTAAGACGCCCTAAAGATGGTATTAAGTTTTTCCAACTCCATCTTTGCCATTTGGAATGTTGCTTCTGAGTGTGATGCAAAGAAATTCATTGAGTTTGAATAAGCATTGAGCGCTCCAAACCTGAACAATCATATGAATCATAATTAAAACACTAATAGAATAAGAATAAAAGAATTTTATTTGCTAATTTAATTTTAATTTACCTTGACAATTGGGTCATCTTTTGATGCTCGGATGAGTGTTCACCAACTTGTGTAGAGGAAGAAGTCTTGACATCCTTTCGCCAACGAGTTAATATTAAGGATTCTGGTATAACTCGAATGTCAAGACTTTTCATTACACACCATATATGCTTGCATGGAATACCATCGGACTCAAACAACAAACACGAACAATTTAACTCATTCTTCTCTTTGTTATATAAGACTCGGTGTCTTATCGTACCGTATTGGAATCTAGCTAAAGAGAAGAGGTATGAATCCCCTTGATCTTCCCGATGAGAAATTGAATAGGGTTGCTCTTCCTCAATCTGTTCTTTTACTTTATAATATATGTTTCTGGTGAAAATTGCGGCGGCCTGTTTGTAATATGTTTGCAAGAAATCTGTCTTACCACGGAATATGAGGGACTCGCATGCATGCTTTTGAAATCTTTAGCGACGTCATTATGGCGCATTGTGCCGATAGCATGGGCAATTTGTGAAACAAACTCTCGTAAACCGTAATTAGCAAGTAAGAATCTCGAGTACATTGTTCATAGACTCACATCTTTGGGTTGTTCGCATGCCTCCATAGAAAACCCCTCTTAAGAACGTCTCTGCCCATTGACCACGTGTGTTGTATTTCGTACGACACCAAGAATTTTCTTCAAGGCCGAATCCGTGCCAACAAAGCGGCCCATTTTTCTTCAAACTCTTCCACTGTGCAGTAGTTGTATATTAAGTCAAAGAAGCCTTTGTTGAAATCTGGAATCTTAATATTCTTTGTGGCATTGTTCCCTAGATGCCATGCACAAAGTCGATGGGTAGAGTCTCGTAACAAATGTCTGATTGCGAATCCCATCCTTTCATCATTATCAGTGAGGACTACTTTTGGTTTTTTGTTGCCCATGCAATCAAGGAACACACTCAAGAACCAAATATAAGCGTCTTCCGTCTCATCAAGTAAAACTCGCGCAACCGAACACACAAGTTTCAAAATGGTGATTGACGCCAACAACTACGATCAATGACTTATTATACTTATTGGTGCGGTATGTTGTATCAAAAGCAATAGCTTCCCGAATAACATGTAGTCTCTTCTACTCATACCATCAGCCCAAAAAAGGAATGCTAATCGATTTTCGTCATCAATCTTGTACTCGACGTAAAATTCAGGATCCATTGATGATAAGCCGTCTAAGAAACCCAATGTACCTTCTGCATCACTTGATATGTTCTCTTGCTTTCTTAAACTAGCCACTTTGTTGTACACATCTCTTAGTTGGAAAGGAAGATTGTCATACCCTCCAGATTGTAGGGCAATATGTGCTACAACGGAAGAAGTTTTGATACCACATCTATTCATGCTAATTACTTGTGCAGCTACTGCTTCAGGAACCTCGCGGTTTGCCCGAGTGAATTGCATTTGTGATGGTATTACCAAATCATGATTATGAAATGGTACAAATTCTTGACACCGCCAAAGATTTGTTTTTTGTAACCGAAGGATTCGTAACGCAGACTTGACACCCACAACGTGTTATTTCTTTTGGTCGCTTCTTCCTGTCTGCCATGTTCAAAAATTTCTCGTTCCGAAAACCTTCTTTGTTACAAACCCATCGTCGAATGTATATTTCTCCATCACTTTTCCTGGATTTTGTATCGTCAATTCTAGGACCGAAACCTTTCCATCTTGCATAAGTATAATAGAATGCCTCCCACATTTTTAGACTTACCATCTCTTTCCCTTCAATATCATGAGTATCTATTTCTGCAACTGATTTGGATAGTTGAAGTGTGTCCAAAATTTCTTGCCAGTGAGAGTTGGAGGCAATATCTACGTCCGTCATACTTTTCCTAATAATTCAATAAAATGAATATTAGTCATTCAAGTGTATGATGAAAACACATTAACTTACATATTAAAGTTAATGAAGTTGATGACTTTCCTTAAATATTTGACACAAAATTTAAGCTTTTCTGTTTTGACTACTAACAGTAATCTTTATTGTTGTACTAACTCTCATAGTCAATGGTATTGCAAATAGTGAAGAACAAATTTACCTAAAAAAACATACTATTTTCATATACGTTCTATTGTAATTTCATGCACTTTCATTAATTAACCAATTGAAATATTAAAAAAATACTCTCATATGTACAAAAAAAAAAACAAAAGTAATGCTCTTACCTAAAAAAAATCCTACATTTATAAAAATATATATTATGTAATAACCATAGAATGAACATGCTTTGAATCCATGACTCAATATAGTTGGACTCCATTTATGTGGTAAGTAAAAGATTTATTGTTTTCAAGGCCCAATATCAAGGCCCAATACCAAGATTTATTGTTCTCTTTTACAGCAACATCTATGTTTACATAAATGAAACATGGTTTGTAATAGTCTCTAGTGAACTCAAACATAGTATCACATCTTATTGGTCATAAAGATTTTATGAAAAATAAATTTTATATTAGTTAACACGTTCAACTATTGTGACGGTAATTAAATATTCATCAGTAAATATTCTATCTATTTTCATAAATTAGATAAATAATGCAATCTTTTAATCTTGTGATGTTATCATTTTTTTTTAGTATTATATATTTTTTTTTTAGAAACAACACAATCACTTATTTTAGTTTAACACTTCTTTTGTTATGAAGATTGTCTCTTGGATAATATATACTTATCTATGTTATTGTATCATATGTAATAACCATAGAATGAACATGCTTTGAATCCATGACTCAATATTAGACTATATTTATATGGTAAGTAAAAGATAAGCATATGCTCTCAAAATAAGATATTGTGTTAATAAGACATACCTTTATAATTGTAATAGGAGACTTACAAGACTATCCAAGTGAGTGAGAGTGAGATTGATTCATCCACCAAAACTCTACCAAATGACACTATAGAAAGAAGTTGAATGAGAGTGAGATCAATAACTTTTTATAAGTACTTACTTTTAGTTGTTTAATTTTGCCATTGTGAGGTCCTCATATTTGTACACTTGTAGGTGGTGTGGTTGGTGTAGTTATTTATGAAACTAACACAAGAATTTAATTTAATATATAGGCTGTAGTTAAATATAAATGTATATAGGCTAGTCAATTGGTTGGCCTATTTTGGGTCATAATCTAACTATGTATCTAGGCCCAATATCAAGATTTATTGTTTTCTTTTAAAGCAACATCTATGTTTACCATAAATCAAACATAGGTTTGTAATAGTCTTTAACTCAAACATAGTATCATATCTTATTAGTCATAAAGATTTTAGATAAATAAATATTGTTATGGTAATTAGATAAATAATGTAAATTTTTAATCTTGTGATGTTGTCAATTTTTTTTAGTATTATAGGTTTTTTTTTTTTTTTGGAAACAACACAATTAATCACAGGAATAATTAATGTTTAATTTTCTTCTCTTTTTTCATTTGGAGAGCATATATTTTTTATGATCGCCCAGATTTTATTACCACATAAGAAATCTCCAGATAAAGATGATTTAGTCCCGTACGTCATTGTATTAATTCCCTTCCAAAATAATAATAATAATAATAATAATAATAATAATAATAATAATAATAATAATAATAATAATAATAATAATAATAATAATAATGTCATTTTCCCTTTTCCCTTTCGAATCAGAAATAATGTCATTTTCCATATCCATGAATGTATATAGTGTAATCTCACATATTTTTCATGCAAAAGTAATATACTCACGTTAGAGAGTGAATATACACCATGAATAAGTAATATAGATATTACTGGATAGGCTATAGTCTATATAGTCTCCAAATTAAATGATCTGATGTGTAATTTTACTTTTTTAAAAAAAAAATAAAAAAAGTATATTGAAGAAAAGATAATAATACAGTAGTTCAAAAGCATAGTGATTTAAAAAAGAAAGAGCACAGTACATTTCTTCAACATAATTGATAGATTAATCTCTAAAGTTTTAAATTGCACTTAGATATATATATATATATATAAGATCATCATTAATAATATTAATAAAAAAAAAGAAATTACATGATATTAGGGATAGAGAATACCCTTTAACACCATGCATGCATGCATGCTTTTAAGAGTACTGTGGAGGACATGACTCAATACTAACTAAAGTTACTAATAAACACGTGAACACAAACTACAACACAACATACTCTTAGAAAAATAATATAAAGCATACCATAATAAGAAAACACAACAAAATATCATAACATAATTTGGAGAAATGTAAGACCATTCATAGGTTTGGAGAGGATGGGGCCAGTGAATGGTGCACAAAAGGCGAGTTCCCAAGACCTCAATCGAGATGAATCACCTCAGGGACTCTCGCTTCACCTCTGAGGTAGTCATTGGCAGCTTCCAAAAATGCTTCCACCGTCTTCACTTGGTCACTTCCTTGACCCTGGAGCTTGTTTTGTTGGTACATGGTCGAAGCAAGCTCGATAATCCTCTTTCGAGCCTCATCTAACAGGTCAGCACATTTGTTTTTTGAAGCATTCACTGAGTTAAGAGTGCTCTGCAACATGACACAATTGGAGCAAGGGATTACTGCTCGCTGAGGCAGGGTATCTCCTTGACCGAGAGGAAGATGGAGGAGATTTCTTGCAAATTGATGAAGGAGTCCCTAAGTTCATTGGACATACGTGGGCGTCCGGGCTGTAATTCTTAGCTGAGCCGTAACAAGAGTTAGTGGTAGGGAATAGGTTTTTGGAAATGGATTTGGTCTTAGTCATTTTTTGGTGATAAAACAAATACTGTAGTTATGGGCTTATAAATTTGATTTAGTGGTGAGGCAATTACAAATGATAAATATCTATATTTATATACACACATACAATGTCACTCTCAATTGTCGAGCAAAACAATTGTATAAACAATGGAAGACCCATTGTGATTTCAAGAAAAACCCTTAATACCCAATAGTTTTATATCTTTATTTAGCAAATTCAACCTACAACTTTATGTACTATTCTTCCTTTGCTTAATTTTAAAAGGAATAAAAATAAAATTACATGCATGAAGTGATTAAAATACAAATAAATTATAATATAATAATGGTGATCTAGCAAAGAAAAAATAGGTCATATTATATAGTTGTTGTATAGGTTACCTCTGGACCAAACCTTGTATTTATCACTAACACAAAATAAGAAAGCTTACAAAAACAATAATAAAACCATGCGTGTACTTTAAACCATGCATAGTAATAAAAGACAAAACAAATGAAAAGTAATAAAAGACAAAACAAATGAAGAAACAAAATTAATATATTATTAATTTTAAGTTTGTCATTGAAGAGAACAAATGTGTAGTCTTATCACAACAATAAATGTGTAGTCTTCATCAATAGTACTACATATTAGTAGGTACTTTGCTTTACTTTAAACACAATAAAAAAATTAAAATACAGTAAATAATATATATAAAAATAGACTCAAGTTACTTAAGAAATTTGTGTTATTCCTAATTTGTGTTGAACTAATAAAATTATTGTACTATTTAAAATGTATAACTAATCCATGATATTAGTATTTTTTTATTAAACTTATGTAATCAGTAGTTTGAGTTAATATGTTGTAATGTATAATTAATATCATGGATCCCTATTATAATATTAATGTGTTATGTTGTTGGTTAAAAAAAATGTCATAAATTATTATTATTATTATTATTATTATTATTATTATTATTATTATTATTATTATTATTATTATTATTATTATTATTATTAGGTTAGTACGTTTCACCTAATGGATCATTAGTGTGTATGTGGTCTTATTATTTTTTTTTTTTTGAAACAATGTGTGGTCTTATCAAGAGTACTATATATTCTCATTTTAGCTAATATAACCTATAACTTTATGTACTATATAACTTTTTGCTTTACTTTGAACACAATAAGAACAAAGTGACATGCATGAATTGAATAGCCTTTAAATGACATTAAAATATAAATAAAAAAAAAAAGAGGACGTTGGCTCTTAGTTGGAGACAATGTTATTATAAATATATCAATGTATTTCTCAAACTTTGAGCATTGGAAAAAGACTTGTCATTGAGCAAACAATGATAAGTGTTTAGTCTTATCCAATGGTACCATATTCTCATTTTAGCAAATATATCCTACAACTTTATGTATTATATATCTCTTTTTTTACTTTATACACAAATAAACAATAATATGCATGCAAAAATTGATTTCTTGGTTTGAAGGAAATGAAAATATATTACAAAATAAAAAAAAATAATGGTGACTATCATAAAATTGGAAAGTTTACCAAGCTACACCAAATACCATGGGTGTACTTCAAACCATTTATAAGAAATAATAATCATTAATATGAATAATGTAAATGCATGCAAAGAGATTTCTAAAAAAAAGAAAAAGAAAATAAATAAATGCAAAGCAATACATGACAAAACCCTCAACGCCTCAAACACAATAAGACTTGATAAAAAAAAAAATACTTTTACAATAATTTTTCTAGAAATTATATACTATCACAACAAAAAATTTCAAAGTATACATATATATATATTCAATGACTAATTTGTAACCAATAAGTAAATTTAGTGCTTTGATTAGTAATATTAATAATTTAATAATTTGATTTGTCTTAAATTTATGAAAATGACAAAGGTGATTACTGTTTTAGAAATGAGCAAGCCACAATTTTTAGTGGGGGATATTTTTTTTTAATTGAAAGAATATTAGTGAAACATATATATTTTTATAGTGATACAATAAAATTATTTGAAAATATGCTGAAAAAAAAATATAGAGAAATAAGTAAAATTATTACGTGGTATAATATGAAAATTATAAAATTTATAGGAATAGAAATAAAAATATGTAAGGATATAAATAAACAAGTATAAATTTTATGTATAAAAGTTTAATTTATAGAAAATTGCGAGTCAGGTAAATGATTCCTAAAGTCCTTTTTTGTCGTTTCTAGTTAACTATAGTGAATCCACTAATAGTCTTGTTGGGATGATCGGGGTTTAACAACGGATCGCACGTGCCTTCCTAAAATGCCCCCAGTCATTATGGAAACGGACTTTCAATGACGATTGATACCTGATAGTGATGATTTGCAAGCAACGAGTAACTTTGACCAAGATCGGTTCTAGTCAACTATAGTGAATCCACTAGTAGTCACGCTGGGATGATCGGGGAATGCATAACAGATCGTACATGACTTCCTAAAACGCCAGCAGTCGTTATGAAAACGGACTTTCAATGATGATTGATACCTGATAGTGATGATTTGCAAGCAACGAGTAACTTTGACCAAGATCGGTTCTAGTCAACTATAGTGAATCCACTAGTAGTCACGCTGGGATGATCGGGGAATGCATAACAGATCGTACATGCCTTCCTAAAACGCCAGCAGTCATTATGGAAACGGACTTCCAATGATGATTGATACCTGATAGTGATGATTTGCAAGCAACGAGTAACTTTGACCAAGATCGGTTCTAGTCAACTATAGTGAATCCACTAGTAGTCACGCTGGGATGATCGAGGAATGCATAACGGATTGTACATGCCTTCCTAAAATGCCCCCAGTCATTATGGAAACGGACTTTCAATGATGATTGATACCTGATAGTGATGATTTGCAAGCAACGAGTAACTTTGACCAAGATCGGTTCTAGTTAACTATAGTGAATCCACTAGTAGTCACGCTGGGATGATCAGGGAATGCATAACAGATCGTACATGCCTTCCTAAAACGCCAGCAGTCATTATGAAAACGGACTTTCAATGATGATTGATACCTAATAGTGATGATTTGCAACCAAGATCGTTTCCAGTTAACTATAGTGAATCCACTAATAGTCTTGCTGGGATGATCCGGGTTTAATAACGGATTGCATGTGCCTTCCTAAAACGCCCCTAGTCATTATGGAAATGGATTCAATGACGATTGATACCAAATAGTGATGATTTGCAAGCAACGAGTAACTTTGACCAAGATCGGTTCTAGTCAACTATAGTGAATCCACTAGTAGTCACGCCGGGATGATTGAGGAATGCATAACGGATTCTACATGCCTTCCTAAAACGCCCCCAGTCATTATGGAGACAGACTTTCAATGACGATTGATTCACTACTAGTGATGATTTGCAAGCAACGAGTAACTTTGACCAAGATCGGTTCTAGTCAACTATAGTGAATCCACTAGTAGTCACGCTGGGATGATCGAGGAATGCATAACGGATTGTACATGCCTTCCTAAAACGCCCGCAGTCATTATGGAAACGGACTTTCAATGATGATTGATACCTGATAGTGATGATTTGCAAGCAACGAGTAACTTTGACCAAGATCGGTTCTAGTCAACTATAGTGAATCCACTAGTAGTCACGCTGGGATGATCAGGGAATGCATAACAGATCGTACATGCCTTCCTAAAACGCCAGCAGTCATTATGAAAACGGACTTTCAATGATGATTGATACCTAATAGTGATGATTTGCAACCAAGATCGTTTCCAGTTAACTATAGTGAATCCACTAATAGTCTTGCTGGGATGATCCGGGTTTAATAACGGATTGCATGTGCCTTCCTAAAACGCCCCTAGTCATTATGGAAATGGATTCAATGACGATTGATACCAAATAGTGATGATTTGCAAGCAACGAGTAACTTTGACCAAGATCGGTTCTAGTCAACTATAGTGAATCCACTAGTAGTCACGCCGGGATGATTGAGGAATGCATAACGGATTCTACATGCCTTCCTAAAACGCCCCCAGTCAATATGGAGACAGACTTTCAATGACGATTGATTCACTACTAGTGATGATTTGCAAGCAACGAGTAACTTTGACCAAGATCGGTTCTAGTCAACTATAGTGAATCCACTAGTAGTCACGCCGGGATGATTGAGGAATGCATAACGGATTGTACATGCCTTCCTAAAACGCCCCCAGTCATTATGGAAACAGACTTTCAATGATGATTGATTCACTACTAGTGATGATTTGCAAGCAACGAGTAACTTTGACCAAGATCGGTTGTAGTCAACTATAGTGAATCCACTAGTAGTCACGCCGGGATGATTGAGGAATGCATAACGGATTGTACATGCCTTCCTAAAACGCCCCCAGTCATTATGGAGACAGACTTTCAATGACGATTGATTCACTACTAGTGATGATTTGCAAGGAACGAGTAACTTTGACCAAGATCGGTTCTAGTCAACTATAGTGAATCCACTAGTAGTCACGCCGGGATGATTGAGGAATGCATAACGGATTCTACATGCCTTCCTAAAACGCCCCCAGTCATTATGGAGACAGACTTTCAATGACGATTGATTCACTACTAGTGATGATTTGCAAGCAACGAGTAACTTTGACCAAGATCGGTTCTAGTCAACTATAGTGAATCCACTAGTAGTCACGCCGGGATGATTGAGGAATGCATAACGGATTGTACATGCCTTCCTAAAACGCCCCCAGACATTATGGAAATAGACTTTCAATGATGATTGATTCACTACTAGTGATGATTTGCAAGCAACGAGTAACTTTGACCAAGATCGGTTGTAGTCAACTATAGTGAATCCAGTAGTAGTCACGCCGGGATGATTGAGGAATGCATAACGGATTGTACATGCCTTCCTAAAACGCCCCCAGTCATTATGGAGACAGACTTTCAATGATGATTGATTCACTACTAGTGATGATTTGCAAGCAACGAGTAACTTTGACCAAGATCAGTTCTAGTCAACTATAGTGAATCCACTAGTAGTCACGCTTGGATGATCGGGGAATGCATAACAGATCGTACATGCCTTCCTAAAACGCCAGCAGTCATTATGGAAACGGACTTTCAATGATGATTGATACCTGATAGTGATGATTTGCAAGCAACGAGTAACTTTGACCAAGATCGGTTGTAGTCAACTATAGTGAATCCACTAGTAGTCACGCCGGGATGATTGAGGAATGCATAACGGATTGTACATGCCTTCCTAAAACGCCCCCAGTCATTATGGAAACGGACTTTCAATGATGATTGATTCACTACTAGTGATGATTTGCAAGCAACGAGTAACTTTGAAAGACATATGCTATATCCCGACCAAACTGATCGATGTACACCCGTAGATATTAATATTTAGTCTAACATATGTCATTGAGCAACACAATGACAAGTGTGTAGTCTTATCAATGGTACTACATCCTTATTAATAATCAAATAAGCAAAATAAATAAATAAATAAAGACAAAACAAAAAAAGACAAAAGAGTTAGGTATATAATAATCATCCATCTCCATATATATATATATCTCACTACTCAATAAACAAAGATTACCATTTACCAAACTTATCTCACCTCCTAACTTTAACTCAATCCTTATTTTTTCAATACCCTCTACTAGTTCACTATAACTTGCATACTTATTGCGAATGGAAAATCATGAAGCAATACCCTCTACAGGTTCACTTAATAAATCTTCTCATGAAAATAGCGATTCTGGATTCGTGCACCATTTGTCACTACCTCCATCTCCTTTACGCTATCTTAATCACATTGAGAAGAGGCTATGGGATGCTGAGCAAAAAATATTGCTAGCCGATGAACAGAAAAAGCTTTTGGTATCACAAGTTTCTTATTACAAAACAAAAATCTCAGATCTACAGCATGATTTAAAAATCCATCGACAAATATCTTCCAGGGATGCGAATGACGTTGGTAGACTAAAAAGGGCCTTGGCACATATGAAGCACGAAGCATGTACTCAATACAAAAGAAACCTTGAAATGATGATTGGTGGTGACAGTGGATCTGAAAAAACAGCAGGTCCCTAGTCAACTCTAATTTACTATGATGAGGTGTTACTGATGTTAAATTATGTAGTGTGAACAATGTTTGATTTAAGTAGTTACTACCATGTTTTGAATGTATTATTTTCGTATTTCTATGTCTAATGTATTTTGAGTTGTCATCTATTTTAATATACATGAACAACTATTTCTTAATATTTATTTGCCTTTGAAAAAAACCTTACAAATAATAATAAAAAAATTAAAAAGCATCTACTTAACTGTATAAAATAATATACCACATAATGTCAAAAGGACACTTATATAATAATATATTTTTAAAACACATTTGGTATAGTGATATGTCTTATATAAATACCCCTAAATAGAGAATGCTTAGAATACCACTTACTATTATATTGCACTTGCATATAAAAACTCTTTAAGTTAACTATGTCTTCCTCTCTTGTGACTTCTATCAATACTCGTCCAAAGTGCCATTGTGGCACAGATTCGGTGTGCCGAACTTCAAGGAGTGAAGAGAACCCTGGTAGAAGATTTTGGGGGTGTGGAAACTATGTAAGTTTTCCTTACACTTATTTTTTTTTAAAAACATATATATATAAAATAGATTTTCTTGACAAGTTTTAGCTATAGTTTTCTTGTAAAAGTTTATTTTATCTTTTTTAGTAATATTTATCATGAAGAGTTGAAAATACAATGAGTTAAACTTTTTCTTTTTAATTAATATAAAATTTTTTACTATGCATATTTATAATATAGTTTTTGAAAATGTGAATAAAATTAAATTATTACAAGCAAACAATTTTTGTATTGTTGGAAAATAGCAAGTTTTACTGTGTAAAAAATCTTAAGTTGAGGTAAGAACTAAACCCTAAATATTTATTTAAATAAGAAAAATTATTTCTAACTTAATCTGATAATATTTAAGATCATAACTAAACATGCATATCATATATTGTAACACAATATTTGGTTACAATTGGTTAAAGTCTTGCATATACAAGACCCACAAGGTAGTTACATATACAAATTATATAATTGCTTAACAATGCATATTCTAAAAGGCATATCAAGGCATAAACATCTAATGCAAATAGTTCCATAATAAACATCTTAAGTTGAGGTAAGAATCACACAATAAATATTTATTTCAATAAGAAAAATTATTTCTAACTCATAAAGATAATATCTAAGATCATAACTAAACATGCATATCATATATTGTAACACAATATTTGGTTACATTTGGTTAATGTCTTGCATATACAAGACCCACAAGGTAGTTACATATACAAATTATATAATTGCTTAACAATGCATATTCAAAAAGGCATATCAAGGCATAAACATCTAATGCAAATAGTTCCATAATAAACATCTACAGACAAAATAACCAAGTATTCTTCCAATTAAAAAGTACTCAAATGCTACTCATTGTCTCCGACCAAGTCTCTCATAGTCAGATTACTGCCGCTGGACATTCTCTTCCTGGACTTAGTTGACGACGAAGGCACCATGTTTTTCGCTCGCGACTTCTTACTTTTAAACCTTGGATCAACAGGGGATTTCTCAGGAGACTTGATAACCAATTCCTTGTCAGTATGTACAGGAGTAGATGGGGGAACATCTAAGACATTGTTAACTGAATACATCTCAGCAACATCTGCCAAAACAGTAGCCCTACACTCATTTTTTGGATGCTGAATTAGATTCATCATGATATTAAACCTGTCTTGACTGGTTACATGCTGAAAGTTGGAAGACAAAACAAATATTAGTTAATTATTGCTTATCCACTATATGAAATTTTCAATTTAAGTCTAATTTCAATCAGTTGTACTTGAAAAAATACCTCAACATCAATTTCAGCAACATTGCCTCTATTGAAGAAATGTTCCATGAATTTCATTACATATACTCCACAATCTACCCCATTATCTTGCTGCGGCACTCGTCTTGCGTAATCTAGGGGAAGTGATGCAAAGTTAAATTTCTCTCCTAATTCCAGAGCCATATCCACTTGGAGAAGATCATCAAGTGTTCTTAACTGCAAGGTATAAGAGATGAAGATCTTTAAATTACTTAATAATTTCGTTATTCAACTTGGATTCTAGTTTTCATCTAAAAAAAACTTGGAACCTAGAATGTGAAATGAAACAATCGAAAGTAAGTACCATTTCAGAAGCAGCTCGTACACGGAAATCTTTCAGATCCTTCCCGCGTGGTGTTTTCAGGCTGTCCCAAATGAATGCCTTACTCGCCAACATGTCTATGTCACACATGAACCAGTGGGGAGTTTTAGTTTTGCATGTGACCGGGACACACATCTGCATATGAAAGGGACAGAAATTTATTATTACCATAACATCATTATAATTAACTAAATGATTAAAAAAAATGCGAAGTGGTCATTACATGTTCAGTTTTTGCCAACTTGCCGTAAAATAGATCCCTCCAATTTTGTTGTCTTGCCCAAGTGCTAACAGAGCATGACAACCCAAGATTTTCATGCTATTTAAACAAAAATCATAACCATTATTATTGTTATGCAGATATCAAGTAATGGAATATTCAAGAGCTTAGAATGCAGAGTAGTGAAAACTCCGAGAAGAAGCAGATTTCTTTTGTTTTATTCTATATCAAAAGATAACATATTTTGGTAAAGAAATAATAAATAAAAAGCATTCCTTAAGTGTTTTAGACATAAATAAGTAAAGGGTATAAATAAAAACTAATGTAGAATTGTGTAAACATAAATGATCAACAACACAAAACCCCCTTAGCTTAGTTTCATACTAGAGTTCTATTAAAACTTGGAACTAGGGTAAAAACTCAATGGAAACAGAAACAACAGGTCCAACCACCAACTCCACAGCCATGGTGCTCTTAGTTATCGATTTGCAGAAAGCTAATGAGCAATGAAAATATTGAGATTCAGAGAAACTACCAAAGTAAGAAAATAAGATTCTTATTGTTGAAATTTCAATGTAAAGGAGAAAATAACTGTCAGACATGTGCCTTGAATAGAATCTTACATATTGTTTTGTTTTCTGTGCATATGTATTGCTATGCTAAGTATGAAAAAGTACTGATAAAATAACATTATATATTGTATTTGTATGCATGGTCTTTTCTGAATTTGTGACACTACAATAAAGTCTTTCCTACCTTGTTTTTTTTTTTTTTGAAAAAAATAAATAAATATGTATTCCTAAATTTGCATAGATGAAAGAGATTTTAGGCCTTTAAATAAGGAGTTGAAAGACTCGAGGTTTTGGCAACTTTCAGTGCATTGGGATTTATAAAACAAATCACACAGTTTGAATAGAAAATATAAATACACGTGCTCATATTAATACTAATGAGACTTACAGAGACCCGACAAGGCATAAACCAATATTTCGGTACTCCATCTGGGGCTGCTTCACGTTCTTTCAGCGTCAATAAGTGTGCGTAGCAACTAATAACCTGCACAAATCAACATGCCACTAAGCATAATCTCTTCGTAGTATTTTTTTTTTCTTCTAATAATGCTTAGAACAGATAAATATTAATGAAGACATTTACTGAATCAGTTATTTCCATTCTAGGCTTCAAGCACAGTAGTTGTTGCCGAAAAAGTTCAAGTTTTTGAAATTTCACAAAAGGGTACCTGCCAATGAGACAATGGAATTAGGTACAATATATGGTAATACTAATACACAGTCTTACTGAACTACCAATCTACTAATTAAAGACTTACCCTTTATGTAAATTTTTTCCGAAAACGAACATTGCCAGCTTAAATTCAATCTCGCTTGCTGGCTCCTTCAAGTGGAAAGTGTCCACATACAATTCCTTGCTTGAGTGGAATCTTTTTTCGGTCTTTTGATACGCGTTTGAAGCAAGGAGAACTTTGATGGCCGAGGTGCATTCACCTTCATGACCGATGTCTTCTACCATTGTCAAATCCACAGGGCCAACCTCATATTGATTGTTGGTAGGCGGGTTGTCAAACTCCAAATTTCTTGTGTTTTCATTTCCAAACTGATCCTCATTTGAAGTGCTCATCGAGCTAGTTTCTTTGTCGGCCTCCTCATCATCTCTCTCCCCGTCCTTATCACTAACTTCCATCATTTCTTTGTCGGCCTCCTCATCATTTCTCTCCCCGTCCTTATCAATAACTTCCATCAGTTCTTTCAGTAGAGATTGCCTCAACTCCATTAACACGGACTGCCTCAACTCTTTCATCACTGTTTGATGCAACTCGGCTGTCACAGATTTTCTCACCTCAGGTAATATAGCTTCACGAAGCTCTGGAATAAAAGATTCCTTAACCTCGTCAATGATACATTGCTTCATAGTGACGAAGCCCTTTCCGATGTCCTTAGAGATGTCGGCTTTGAAAGAGTCAAATAATCTTAGTAGTTCTTGACAAGTAGTGTCTAACTTTTTATCCCTCTCCTTCATTTCATCTCTTAAGATGCAGTTGCAGCATGTAGAGGATGAGGTTCCTCCCTGGTTGGATAATGGAATGGAAGTGTCTTCTGTATGGCCATATGTCTTCCTGAACATAGGCGGGTGTAGAATAATCTGCCCCAAAATGAGAAAAATTTCAAGATCACTTTACAAAAAAAAAAGTAACAATTAACAAAATTGTATTGGCCTATTCCTAATAACAAGTAACTTTGAAGAGTTGTAAACCAAAAAATGTACCTTCCCATTCACAAATCCCCCACTCTTGGAGATGAACGAGGATATTCCTTTCACTCGGTCCTCATTCCAGTAAGCCATGGGAAGGCCGAGGCGAGGAGAAGTGTACAACTTCCTTTTTATATGGCTCCAATAATATATCTGCAAAAAAAAATTATTTGCAATTAAAACTACAGTGAAAGGGATGCATAATTAATTAAAAGATGGTTTAATCCTTACTTGAAGGTAAATAGTACAACCCGGGAGATAATGAACCTTGCCCTTATCTTTCGAATTATTGAGTCGTTTTTGATGTGCTTTCAGATTCTCGTGTAAAAACTTAAAGATGAACGAAGCCCAGTTCAACTTCTTTATTCGCCCAACATCTAAGAGTGCATTTATGTACTCCTTTCTTACGTACGTTCCAGATGTCGGAACCAAGAAGGATCCCAATGCTACCAACATAAAACGTGCAACGAACAAAACATCAGCTTCTTCAGAGTTGGTTATAAGCTCCACCAAGTCTGTGCACTTAATGGATTTTTCGAGGTTGCACACTTCATTTCGAACTTTGTTGTCAGTGTCAACATAATCTTCAAAGTTGATGTCCTCACCACCATCTTCGATTTTCATAATTTCCTTAAACGATTGAATAGTGAAAGGATAAATTACCCCATGTTGGACTAGTTCAAATTTTTCAAGATCCATATGGTTGTACAAGTACCATATGAGAGAACTACGCACTGACGGAATTTCAGGATTAAGGAGGGACCCGAAGCCTATATCTGAAATAACTTTCTTTTGTGCTTCGTTCAAACCGATCACAATTTCTCTTAATCGTTCTGGACTGCATCTACATTGGACCCTACAACGATCTTCGTCATTGTCACTCTCTACTATTGGCTCATTAATCTTTTCTTTTGCAGTGATCTTCCCTGCAATTATTGATGCTTTTTTTTCTAGTAGACGTTGCAGTGCACGTTCAAGTGAGTTGTTTATACTTTGTTCCTGCAATAATGTAAAAGATCAAATTATTTATACCTTTTACACATAGATCAAGTATATCTAGCAATACAATACAATAATAATAATTATGCGACATCACACATTTACGTATACATGTTAAATTTACCTCATTGGTAACTACTTTTTTCCCTTTGTCGGAGGCCTTTGTGCGCTTAGCAACTGACTTGTCATCTTTATCGACATTGCGCTTTCCCCATGACATCTACAACAAACATTTAAATCAATAAAACTAAATATCAACAAAGATTTCAAGCCCATCATTCTTATTGTTGTAGATCTGTATTGATTTATTATTCTGTTTAAGAAAATATGTTGGATTATTTATTTCTATTTGGGAGGAACCCTTTTCTTTATTTTTGGTTGAATTAAAACCATGTAATAAGATGCAAAAGTTATTTTCAAAAAAAAAAATGCAAATGTTAAGAAAATAAAGTCTCATTCAAGAACTCTAAAGTTTGGCTGAGTATCTCAAATTGGGCAATTGAGCATAACAACAAAGATATTAACTTTTGTTCACACCAAATAAAAAATTTTCCTAAGTATACACTCAAAACAGAATCTTTAAATATATTTATGTAAAATTATGATAAGGATGTTTGTATATATTGGTAAGATTGTGATTGTGGAACTCTAGACTGTAATGTAGTATAGATTAGTTCAAATGTGTACTACTGAAAATAAAAGGCTTTAGAGTAAAGTTTCATAACTATTTTTTGTGCAGAAGAAATGATGAGACAGAGAACACTCCTTTATCCAAGACTAT
This sequence comes from Cannabis sativa, assembly GCF_029168945.1. Classification (NCBI taxonomy): domain Eukaryota; kingdom Viridiplantae; phylum Streptophyta; class Magnoliopsida; order Rosales; family Cannabaceae; genus Cannabis; species Cannabis sativa. Next base: position 18,275,142 of record NC_083610.1, read on the forward strand.
TCTTTATTATCTGTTTCATAAACTCATAGGAGAGAGGAATCCTTCAAGAGTAGAATAAGCAATTATTAGTAGCAAAGGAAGAGTCCTTAGAGAAAAACAAAAGAGCTTCTTCTATTGTTGATCCAAAAGAAGCAAAGACTTTGGATGTATTTTGGATTCTGAAGCCTTGCACACTATCCACCTATAGTGCTTAGAAAATTACCTTACATGATCATATATCATCATTTTACAATAACAAAAATCCATTCCTTTATTTATTTCTTAATAATTTTATCTACCCCTTTACTTTTTTTTTTCTTTCATTCATTCATTCATTATTCTTCTTGTTGTTGATAAAAATTGTAACTAAAAATTCATTATCTATGAATAAAAATGTATTCTTTTTTATTTTGGTTCTTAATTCTTATCTCCCCATTCCAACTGTGAGTTTGGTTGTTGTTTTCAGCCATAAGGGGTCACAAAAATATGGCTAAGTAGTAGTGATGAAAACAGAACAATATGAAATAAATAAATAAAGAATTCCGACCTTATGGTTTAACGTTCCTTGGTCGCTTCTTGGGTTGGCGAGGAGGTTTGTCACAGAGGTGAAATCTTCTTCGCGAGCTTCTCCGGTGGCGAATATGTAGATAGCAAGACAATAGACCCTGATTTAAGTCTTAACAGAATGGCTGAGACTGATATCTGGAGTTACATCCAGAACCAGTCTCAAGATGATATGTACAGTGCTAACTTAGCTAATGAATTGGCCTTAACTGGTATATACTAGCAGCAATGAAGTAAAAGTCTAGCAAAACAAAGGTTGAATTAAATAAATACTTAGCACTTTTATGGTTTACACAGTTCATTGAAATTGAATGTTAAAACCAAACCCCATAGCAACTTGTGCTTCATGAAGAAACTACTAATATAGCTACTTAGTAGAACCAAAATTCAGGGATCCTAATTAGCCTTAAACAAAAAACCAGTTAGTAGTTTGTAAACACAAAAAGGTGTGACATTGGATTTTCAAGTTACACAAAAAGGTATTTGATTATGACTTTCCATTATCAGAAATCAAAAAAATCAAAAGTAGTAATCATTTAAGTATGAACTTTCTTTGAAAACTCAATACAAAACAAACCAACTAACCCTCATCATAGAATAGATGAACTATGTGTGGTTACTTTCAACTTTCTCCAACTCTTCCATCCAAAGGATCAAACAGAATAAAGAAAATTATTACTGAATCTGTAGCTAATCCACAAACCCTTTCTCAAAATTTAACATAAATAAATTCATATGAATAAATCACAAAGAAGACACAAATTTTCTCAATACGAAGTTTTATAAAAACCCAAAAAAAGGGTTAATGAGCTTGGGATTAAACCAGATAAGTTGTTATTTGTTACATCAAATCCCCACAACATGTATAAATTGCCCCAACAACTAGGAAGCTCACCAGAGAAATGATTACTTCTCAAAGAAAGAACTTGAAGACTATGCAGATCACATAAGGATTGAGAAATTTGACCACTAAGGTGGTTATGAGACAGATACAACCTTTCCAACCTTGGCATTAATTCAGCAATATTTTCAGGAATAGGCCCAGAGAAAGAATTACTCTCAAGAGATAGCTGACTTGCATTAAAAGACCAATGTGGGAATGCCCCATCAAAGTGATTGAAACTCAAATCAATACTATTCAAGTTTGGAAATTTCAACTGGTGTGGCAACTTCCCTTCTATTTGATTTTTTGATAGGTCAAGTTGGGTAACTTGAGGAGCTAAACTCGAGAACCATTGTTCCGGTATAGTATCAGATATTCCAACATTCCTAAGGGTAACAGATATGAGTTCAGTTTGAACTTGAATCCACATGGGAAAAGTAGGACCTACTTTACAGTTCAAGATTTGGAGGGTATTAAGCCTGAAAGGGGGCAGCCATTTATTAGGAATTTCGAAAACAAGGGAGTTGGGTTCATCTAATGTAATTCTAAGACTTTTCAAGCTTTTGAGATTTGACAAGTGGGTTTTGGTAAGGACACCTCCCCAAGAGTTCATTAACAGGTTTGCATTTTCTAGTTTAGAGAGTTGCCCAAAACTTTTAGCAATAGTCCCATTCATTTTGTTGTAAGAGAGGTCTAAAACCTCTAAGGATGAGATGTTCCCAATAGACTCAGGAATAGAACCAAAAAAGGCATTGCTAGAAAGGAGAAGATGTTGGAGATTTTTAAGCTTTCCTAGTGACTCAGGCAACACACCATCTAGAGAATTAGAACTTAAATCGAGTGTGTGTAATATATTGTTATTTGAGACACTGTTTAAGAGTTCATGAATCCCCCCAGTAAATTCATTTGCAGAAAGATCTAAGACCTTTAGCTTGGTAAGATGTCCTAAAAATCCTGGAATATGACCCTCAAGACCCAAATTATCAGATAGATCAAGGACCTCTAGAGATTTCAAATTTGTAATCTCCCAAGGAATTGAACCCTGAAGAAAGTTCCAACTCAGGTGAAGTGTCTTGAGACTGGTAAGAGAAAGAGCAGGTTCACACTTGAGAAAATATAAGAAAAACACAACAGCTGAACTATCTACAAAACTAAACCCAATGCAGCTGATTTTATCAAGTTAGAACCATAACAATGCCAACAATCTCAATACGCAGAAAATAAGAATAGTGACCTTATAAATTCTATGTTGATTTGAACAGTGAAAATATAATTATTGTCATGATACTCAAATGACACCTTTTGTCCTAAAGTCATAACAAAATTAAAAAAAATATTATCAATTCACTTCTGGAAATTTAACAAAACTGCATAAATGAACAAAGATATAGAGAAGAAGGACATCAAAAAAGTCCATTACAGATTATGACATTGATCAAAATCATAGTTCCAGTTCAAAGTCCAAACTATAATTTGATCAATAATAAAATAAACTTTTTTCTAAAAACACATAACCAGAAACTCATCATGATTATCAATAAGTATACATACACATTTCTTATTTCCCAGATTGAAATAAATAAAACTAATATATATTTATATATTTATTTTCCCTCAATAATTATATATATGTTTGTTTGTGTGTTTATTAAAGTCTGATCTGAAAGCATTTTGAAAGTTTGGTTCTGATCTTGGTTGAGGATTAAAAGGAAGACACACAGAGAGAAATGGGAAGAACACCATGTTCTGATCCTCTATATATTAATGGAGAGGGAGAGAGAGAGAAGAAGAACATTGACTTACTTGTACAAGTAAGAAACGATTCCCAGAATTCTACATAGGACAAGGCAACATCTTCTTCGCGAGCTCCGGTGGCGATACCCTCTGTGATGTAGCAAAGGAGTTTAAGAACCCTAAAAACAACTAATAAGAACAAGAAAAATGATAATAAAAACAATAAAAATACCTTGGTGATGATCTTCAAACAATAAAAGAGAACTGAAAATTGATTTATGGCCTGTTTGGAACCTTCAAACAATCAAACAATGAAGGAGTTTTTTTACCTAAAACTAAGCTGAAAATGTTTCTTCAGATTTGAGAATAGGCGCGAAAATCAAGATTTTGGCAACTGGTTACAGCCGGTTTTACTCCTCATTTTCAAGTCAAATACCCCTTTATTTATCAAATATAATATTATATAGAAATGATATATGAAGTGTGTAATATCAGCCTTTAGATCAAAATTATTACAATCTAATGGCTATTAAAAGTGTGCAGCACTAGTCACTCAAAGATTAGATGCGTGACAACAGACAAGTCCTTATATATATATATATGGAACACTTCTTAATGGGTAATACCCATTGATGGGAACTAAAAAAAATTAATAAGGTAATAATCCAATAACCTTTTTATGGAAAGTTTCTAAAAATTATTTTTTTTTAAAAAAAAAATTATATTTATTTTTTATAAAATTGGAAATAATAATTACAACTAATAATTTGAAAAAAAAAATATAAATTATTTTTTAAAAATTAATTAAAATTACTACTTTATTATTTTATGAAATTATGAGTTTATTAATAATTTATGATTGTAAAACTAAAAATCATTTATATGTATATTAATGTGTTTTTTTTTATTAGAAGAATAGGAGCTTGATTGTGGAATCCAATTGTCTTAATATTATTTATATTCATAAAAATAAAATGCTACAATACTTCTTAGTTCTTACTTAGGCTAAAATATTATTACCATCCAATGATTTTTTTTGATATTACCATGAATTATTCTCCTAGAATAACTAATGAGGTGTTGTTCATTATTTATGTTTTTAGGATTGGAAGATGATAATCTTGTCTAGGGGTCAAATATAATTTTTTGTGCTGAAATTCTTGTGTTGGCAATTGCTATTATTCAATAATGTTTATGACATTTTTTTCTTCCTTCTTTTTTTTTTGTTAAAATTTTCTTCATTGGTTTTGTTCTTATAGATTTGGTAAGCTCGAGTATTTTAAAAAAAAAAAAACATATAAATAATTGTTAATTATTATAAAATTAAAGATTTTAGGTTTTAAAAAAAATTTTATACATTTTATGTGCATTACAGTTTAAAGCTTAAAATTATTATTTTTTTATTTTCAGTAATGCAATTTAGAATTGTAGTATGAAGAAATTTTTTAAAAAGATAAATATACACTTTTTTTCTTTTTAATCTTTAAAATGATTTTTATTAAAAAAAAATAATTTGTTAATTTTTTTAGTTGTGTTTTATTTTTTAAATAACAATTCTATTTATAAATTTTTTATTTCTATTAATAGTTTTATCTATTTTAGGAATATAGAGAATAACAAAATAGGAAATATTAATTTTTCAATATTTAATTAATGATTATAAATTTCAACCATTAGATATTTGATCCAATGGTCAAGAATTAAATACCCATACATGGGTAATACCCATTAAGAGCATACCCATATATATATATATATATATATTTATATATATATATCATAGAGAAAAGTCAAGATGAATAGATTAATAAGGTTTTTTTTTTCTTTCTTATATTTAAGTTATATGAATTAATAGTCCTTTATGTTTATGCCCCCAAAAGCCTTCTCTTGGACGTATTCAAAACTTCTATGTACGACAGGTCCTTATCATACCGAATGATCCATCGCATCACACACCACCACTACCCACAAACTAAAAACAGTTGACTTTCAAAAAATTAGTGTTGACTCGGTTTCATTGACTTTGTCCTCTGCAAACTCTCCCAATCCCAAAGATTAGAAACTCCAAAGCAGTTTCCTCTCTTTGCTTTATATATATATATATACTCCTTTGTCAAACCCAAACAGAGTTTAAAAGTTGATATATTTAATTTAGAGAAGAACAAAATGCAGTACAGAGGCGTAGAGATTACCATAATCTCAGCCAAAGATCTGAAAAGAGTAAAACACTTGACCAAAATGGATGTGTACGTCGTCGTTTCGCTCTCTGGGGGTCCAGAGATGGAACAGAAGACACCAGTGGACAAAGCAAGTGGGCCCAATCCAAATTGGAACTACCCAATGAATTTCAACATCGACGAAGAAGAGGCCCATAAGGGACGTTTGGCCCTAAAATTCGAGGTTAAATGCCACCGCAGACTTCACAGCGATAAAGATATTGGAGAAGTCAACGTTCCGGTCAAAGAGCTCTTGGATAACGGCGGTGACGGCAAGTTCATCAAATACGTCACTTACCAGCTTCGCAAACCTAACGGCAAGCACAGAGGTCAGCTCAACTTGTCTTACAAGTTCGCTAATCAAGTCCTCGAAACGACGTCGTCCACCAAGGTTCATGATACTGTTTATCAAGTTCCGGCTTTAGTAACGGCTTACTACCCCGTTAATTACGCTGCCACCAATTTGAACTTGCCTAAGTCGGACCCTTCTGTTGGATATCCAATCCAGGGCGGGAATCCAGTATTTCAGAATTCGGGTTCGGGTTCGGGTTCAAGATCAGGATTGGGTTATTCGGAGTATCATAATCCGATGTTTGTTTACGGCAGCTCAGAATTTGTTCAGCCACATAATAAAGCTGAGAATCCGGAAGTGGATGCCTGCTTTTTTCAATAGTTATTATGATGATGGGGTTGGTAGTTAATGCTAATTTCCTTCGTATTATGCTTCGTTTGATTTTTATGATGTTTTTATTTCCTCAAAAAAATGTGAATAGATTTTTTGTCAAGAAGATTTGATTAACCTTTCCTATTATTTATGGTTTTTGTTTAATTAACTAATGCTATATAGTAAAAGGGCTTTTTTTGTAGAAGGTATTCAAAATAATTTGTTTGTGGGGAATATGATTGTATGGAAAAACGTGTAAACTCTATTTAGTTGTGTAAGAATTTTATATATTATTTTAAAAAATTAAAATAAAATATTTTTTTTATTATATGTAGTTAATTTTTTTTGATTAGATATGTAGTTAATGTTAATTATACACAACATGGTCCAACAACAAAAGCGCATCAGATCGTTTAAAACTTTTTTAATATAAGTTAATACATAATACAATTTATAATGTATTAAATAAATTTATTCTTAATAATTAATATAATACATTGTTTTATTCATAGTGTTATTTATTAATTAATTTCATTATACAACCTACCAAACAAATCCTAAACATATTGATACTAATGTCGAATCGACGAACTAATACCATTTTAAAAAGAAAAATAGATAAGTATAGAGGTATAAGAAAAATAATGAAATTTAATTTTGTTTATGAAGCATTTAATTTTAAATTATTAGCATTTTCCGAAACAAAAAGATTTCCTTTTTCTTTTAAAGTCCTACACCAAATCAATCCTTTTGTTTTAGTTTTGGAAAAAGAAAAAAAAGCTAAATCAAATAATAACTTTATTTATCTAAAAAAACTTATCATTATGCTTTTTTTTTTTTTTTACACTTTAAAACATGTTTTGTTTTTTTTTTTTAATTTTATTTTTACGGAATTCTACATAAAAACCCTGATTGATAATATATAATTAATTTCACTAAAAAAAATAGGGGCTTTTTATCAATTATCTTTTGAGAAAATTACACTCCATACCCTTTTTATATTGTCCTCTTTTATTTTTGTCCTCTTTTTTAAAGTCTATCATTTTTACTTTTTTTTTTAACATTGTACCAATTTTGCCCCTGTTACTTCAAGATACTCTCCATGTGACTCTCGTTAGGGTATTTTAGGTATAATTCATATAAAAAGAGGTATGTTTCCAATAAATATAAAATTAGAGGTAAATTTGATTAATTGATGAATAAAAGAGGCATTTTTCAACTTACCCCTTATCTTTTTCAAAAAAAAACTAATTATCTTCTTTTTCAAATGGCCGGAAATTTTGTTTAAAAGACTCTTCATATTTTAAAAAATATCTTCTAAAATAAATAATAATCAAAATCCTACACCCTTAAATTTCGATGATAAAATTTGGAGAAAACAAAAGAGTGAGAAGGAAAAAATAGAAAATATCCTATAAATAATTATAAAGTCCTACATCAAATCAATCTTTTTGTTTTAGTTTTTGAAAAAAAGAATATATAAATAAATAATACACTAATTATATCACTATCTTTTTATTTTACAAAAAAAAAAATATCTTATTATTAAAATAATTTTTTTTAAACTAATTATCTTATATTTTAAATAGCAGAAAAAATTGTTTCAAAAGACTTTTTTTATTATCTACTGAAAATAATTATTTAAATTTTACTCCCTTAAATTTCGATAATAAAATTTTAAAAGAAAAAAAATACTATATATATCACTTAAAATTTCATTTAAACGTACAGAGAAGAGAAGAGAGTGTTGAGAGGTGTAAAAGACAAAAGTACCCATTCCTTCTATATTCTCTGAAGACATACGCAAACGAACGAAATAGTAATTTCACTTCGCCCTTTAAATCTGTTAAACAGAGTCAGTTGGCGCTTTTTTTTATTTCAGCTCTGTTTTCATAGCGTCCTCCCATGGCGGTCTCTTCGAATACTCCTTCGACCATCAACCTCACATTCAGCCATGACCGGAGCTTCATCGCGGCGTGTACGGAAACAGGAGTGCAATTATTCAGCTGCGATCCTTTCAGAGCCATAGATTTACGCGAAGAAGGGGGAATCGGCACCGTTGAATTTCTCTTCGGTTCCAACATTTGGGCCCTCGTCGGCGGGGGGACCTCCCCGGAGTTCGATCGGAAAAAGGTCAGGTTCTGGGAAAACGCTAAAAACTGCTTTATAGGCGAGATATCCTGCCGCTCTGTAGTCCTGTCCGTACGAATGCGAAGGGATTTCATCTTCGTCGTGTTGGAGAATAGAACTCTGGTTTACAATTACTCCAATTTGAAAATTTATTGCCAGATTGAGACTGCGGCGAATCCTAAGGGGCTTTGCGCCGCTTCGGTAGGGGATAGTCCTGCTGTGATGGTTTGTCTTGGGGTGCTGATTGGGGAGATTAGAGTTGAGCATTATTCTATAAGGAAGATTAAGTTCATCGCTGCTCACTCTTCTGAAATTGCTTGCTTAGGGATCACGCGTGAGGGTAGCTTAGTGGCCACGGCAAGCGTGAAAGGGACTGTAATTAGGGTCTTCAGAACAAGAGATGGGACGCTGTTACAAGAGGTACGTACTTACTTATATCTATCTCTATATATTTTGAGAAACATAAAACCACCACATAATATATAACTTGATTATGATCAGTTTTTAATTAGTTCTTAGGTTAATGTAAAGAGCTGATTTGAGTGAATTATATGTATAGTTATGGAGGGGTACTGAAAGAGCTACGATCTATAGTTTGGCTTTTTCTTCACCAATTGAATGGTTGGCAGTCTCAAGTGACACGGGTACTGTTCATATTTTCAACCTCAGCAAATGTACTGCTACTCAAGTGCTTCAACCTCAGCCGTTGCAAACATCATATACCTCTTCTTCTATGTCATTTATCAAAGGTATTTCAAATTTATTTAATGTACATTCAACAGAGACTAATTATAATCTACATACTATATATGCACCTTTGATTTTGTTTAATTTCACGTGTGTTTGGCTCTACTTTGCAGGTCTAGTAATGCCCAATTGTATTAGCTTGGATAGGTCTTTGGCTAAGATTCGGTTGGTGAAGGGTTCTAAATACATCGCTGATTTCGGTCACATGAAAAATACGATCATAGTTCTGGGCATGGATGGAAGGTACGTAATGCCAATGCACCATTAATTACAAATGATAATATATATTATATAATATAACATTGCACTTTCTGATTTCATTTATTTACAAGGGAGAAACGAATTCTGGCTTTTCTCTATCTAGACCTTTAAATTACTGCAATATATTGAGTAGCTCAAATAGGAGTACGCACACCATATGTTAAGTTACATAGTGAAGCACGCGCTAGCTCTAGAAAAGAGCATTGCTAACATTTATACCCATTGGCGTTACCTAATGACATCCCTAATACATGACATAAAATATGAGATTCACTATTTTGAAAAATATATTTGCCCATAATTTAGGTGGGCACATATCAGTAAACACCAATATTAAATTTCTCTACTATTGTTTGTTGTATGATACTCAATTCTATCAAGAAAAGTACTCTCATGCATGCACCTAAGCAATTCTTACTGGTTCTTCTCTATAAAATTGATTAGAACATAATATTGTCATTGATGACATTTCTTAAGCGTACTTCATCCCAATCACAAACATAAAATATATTTTGATTGATTGAGTCAAGATTATGTTAAACCAATTTAACTTTAACACATCAACTAATTTTTTATTTATTAAAAAATTAAACCTTTAACTGATCAGTCAACAAGAGTAATTAGCATATCTAATATAAATTAATTTAGTTGACGTATCAAATTTAAATTGGTTTAATATAATATGGGACACTACTAGAAAATCTTGATTCTATGTTAGGATTCTTATCTAATAACTCCTTATTTTTCTGGTTACTTTTTTTTTAGCATTGCTTTTAGGCACCAGTGGTGCCTAGTACCTTCTCGACATATCGCGTTGTGATTGGCTAGCGATACTCCCTAAAAGTTATTGTATTAAACTATATAAGACCCGATACTTAGTTGGACCGATAACGATATTGACACATAGGAGGGTGCTAGGCACTACTGATGCCCGTTAGCATTTTATTTTTTTTTTCCCATAGTTATAGCCTATAGCTCCTTTTCAATAAACTCTCCTTTATGTTTGTATTTATTTATTTATTTATTTTTGTATGAAATGCAAAATTTCAACTAATTAATAAAGATCTTAGATCTAAGTCGTGATAGAACGGTGGAAGAATAAAACATGAATATTTGATTTCCACTAGCTATTTAATATTTTACTAGGAGATTTTGGTAATTAGGTGGGCATCTAGCCATCTACAATTTTCTTTTTTCTATCTGTTTCATTTTTTTACCTAGTCAGTAGTCACCGAGTCACAGACTCACATGCATTATGGGATTATTTTGACTAACAATATGCAAATTAAATTTTTTTATTCAGCTTCTACCGATGTATGTTTGACCCAGATAAGGGAGGAGAGATGACTCAGCTGGAATATCACAACTTTCTATACCCAGAAGATAACCTTTCGTAGTAGTATTGACTAACATTATTTCCCTATTAGTTATACATATATATATATACAGGGTTTCTATGATTTTTTATTCTTATTTTTTTTTAAGAAATTTTTTTGGAGCCATTACATTTGTGGCAGTTTTGTGTATTTGTTTTACAGAACATAGATAATAAATTTGGTACATAGTAGAAAAAATTTCTGGAACCATATTATTCCCAAGTTTTTATTTACTTGTATACAAATAGAATATAGTAATTTGTTATCGATTTCACTCTCTGTAATAACACTGCGAAAGCAATAATCATACTATTTTTCTTCTCCATTTATTTTTATACTTGTTAAGTGTGAATACTGAAATATCTACATTTTGTGCTCATACTCATATTTACATATTCTTCATATCTAAATAAGTGATTTTTTTTCTTCTCGAAATCCTGAATCGGATCGGATATATTGGACTTATAACTTCTATCATCATTATATACATAACGAAATACTTATTATAAAACACAAGCTACTTTTGTCTTCATCGTTGGATGCACAAATTGGCAATTTATATGGTCAGAATACTCGGCAGATGATGATCTGTATGTACACAACCCTATGCAATCAGAAAATAGTAAGGCTGAGTGAGTATTCCTATATACAGCTCTTTTTCTCTTGGTAATTGCTTCGTTTTAATTATTAAAAATTAAGAAAATCAGTGAAATAATAAAATAAAATAAATAAAACAAAAGTACTTTCTAATTGATTCATATTAAATGCCTTTAATTTTTTTCTAAGAAAAGGACTCGAAACCCAATTAATCACACTATTTTGTTAGACTGTAATTACAACTTATTAGAAAATGTCGTTGACCGTCAAATATTAGAGTGGTTGTAAATATTAATAGTGTTTTTGGTTTTGTTGAAAATTAATGTAGATTCTAATTACAAATTTACTTTAGTAAGATTGACAGTCTTTTCTTACATAAAATTCTGTGTCCATGGTAAATTAACCATAGACCAAATCTCAAGGTGATTCTCAAACACTTTGAAATCAGTGCACTGGAAAATTGTGGTTTGACTGGATCATATCAGGTTATTTGTACTTTACTAAACAATTTGGGCTTCATTGCCCATGTGGTAGGTAATTACGCTCATCTATGTCATCAATTAATCTTTGTTATTATTATTATTTCAGGGGCTTGAGAGTTGAGAAACATTAAAAGATGCTATTAATTGTGCCATTTAGCAATTTTTAGCATAAAGACTAGACTTAAATCAATGGTGTGAAAAATTAAGTAAAAACAAGTAGATAAATTTAGCTGTAATTTCTGAATTCACGTGGCCTGGGAGATGAAAGAGAAGAAAAAAAAGAAGATAAATTTGAACAAAGAAGAATCATATGTAAGTATGACCATTCAATTCACGGACTTATTTATTTATTGGATACTGAGCTTTTAATTACTTTAAATTAATTCAAGTTGATATTGATAAAAAAAATTACTAATAGACAGAATGCTTCAAAATAAGTTCCCACAACCTAAGTCCTCCTAATTACTATAAACAAATCTTATATATAAGGTCCTTCTGTTATATGTGTAATATCAACATATATACAGCTCTCTCTTTCTCTCTCTAGCTAGTATTTTCATCTTGAAAGAGAAAATGGCGCTGAAGCTGCATGGTCTCCCCATGTCATCATGCACCACTCGAGTAATGATATGTCTCCATGAAAAAGCTCTAGATTTCGAGCTTATCCCAGTTGACCTTTTCGCCCAAGGAAATAAGCAACCTCCCTTCCTTGCTAAAAACGTATAATTTTCTTAATTAATAATTACCACCATTTATTAATCAATGTTCATCATTTTCCTTCACTATATTTATTGTTATGTAGTATTAATTCACTCACATTTTCTCTTCTTGCTTTAAATGTATAGCCCTTCGGTCAGGTTCCAGTCCTAGAAGATGGTGACCTCACACTTTTTGGTACGTATAGAAAAAAAGAAAATTATTTTATATACTGTTTTTTTATTTTTTTTTTTAAAAATTTACAATTTGGGTTTCTAAAATAGTTCTTCGGTGATTTCTACGTGAGTTTCTATACGATCTTTTTTGCTGCGATTTAGGTTGCAGTAATAGTTGTAATAGGAGTTTTTACGTAGAATTCAGTAAAAATACAAAAAAAAAAAAACTTTTTTAAAATTTAAAAATAAAAAAAAACCCTAAAAAAAATAGTTCAAATATTTATTTATGTCTTAATTGCTCTTGAAAATGGATTTTTTTTTTTGGTCAGAATCTAGAGCAATAAATGAATATTTGGCTGAGAAGTTCAAAGACTCGGGGCATGATCTTTTAAGGTCTGAAAACTTGAACGAATCAGCTATTGTGAAGGTGTGGAGAGAAGTGGAGTCTCATCAATACGACCCTTTGATATCTTCAATTGTGTTTCAACATTTTGTGGCCCCACTTCAAGGGAAAGAACCAGATCAGAAGATTATTGATGAAAATCTAGACAAGTTAGGGAAGGTTCTAGACATTTATGAGGCTAAGTTGAGTGAGACCAAATATTTAGCTGGGGATTTCTATACCTTACCTGATCTTCATCACTTGCCTTACACTTTCTATTTCATGAAAACCCCTTGGGCTTCACTTATTAATGATCGGGCCCATGTTAAGGCCTGGTGGGACGATATTTCTTCGAGGCCTGCTTTTGAGAAAGTAGCCCAGGGTATGACTTTTGATATGAAATGATTGTTTGTATGGAGTTTTTGTTTTTTCTTTTTTGAAAAAATAAAATGTTTGTTATTTTTATATTTTCTTATCAATTAATTTGATTACTGAAATGAAAAGAAAAAAGATAGTGTGTGTGTGAGAGAAGTGGTTTATATGGCTATCAAAGAATGTCATTTTGGGTTTATCATCAACACTTTGCTCTCCTTGTTTTTGATTTTTGATAGGGGAGGAGAATTGAAAATTAAATAAATAATAAATAAAAAATTTAGCACAAACCAACCACCTTATATTTATATAGCAAATATGTAATATCGAGTGTGGTCAAAGTTGCACATTGACTATTGTTAAAAAATATCTTTTGGTTATTTATTTTAAAAGTATGAAATCATATAAAGAGCAATGCTTACTTCACTTTCAAACTATTCTTCAAACACTCCACTAAAATTTGACACTTGAAAAATTTTCTAGCTGCACTATATATAATATATATTAATTTTACATAACAATTTTTTTTTTTAAAAAAAAAAATTACTTTACATTTTGCTCATCTAACAAACCCTTACATGTAATTTATCAATTATCAATTATACCAAACATAATGTATAGGAAATCTTACAAAAATATTCTTTTTTTTTTGTTATTTTTATATTTTTACTGATATTTTTTACATTTGTACAAAATTTTCAAAAATACCGTGTTAAAATTTTAAAATTACAAAAATATTATATGAAAAAAAAAAAACACTTTAAAACAATTAAGATAATTAAAAAAATAACAACTTAAAAACAACAAAAAAGACAATTACAAAACAACAGAAAAATAACAAAATATTGACCTAATTGCAATATACAAAATAATATCAACTCTTCAACTTATTTTTGTATTAGGAAATTCTTTTTTTTATTTAATTTTAATAATTTGATTTATCTTTTTGTATTACTACATTATTTTTTTTTTCATGAACTTTGCATTTTTGAATTGTTAATATGCGGTTCAAACCGCACCGCACCGCACATTATAAAAATACCAATTTTTATATTTAGTTAGGTCCAATATGTGAATGTCCAACTCAAAACCCACTAATTATTGTATTATTAAAACTTAATTTTTTTTTCATATTTATTTTCAAGTCTTATCGTATTTTTGACAAGTGTTACTCAAGCTTTGTTGTATTTGTGATAGTCCAAACCACAAAAATCGCACCGCACCGCACCGCACCACACCATTTAATGTGGTGCGGTTTTCACAGATTTTTAGTTTCGCGGTGTGGGTGCGGTTTGGGAAATTAAAAAAACTGTATGTGCGGGTTGATTTGAAAAAATGGTCAAAAACTGTACTACCCGCACCGCGAACACCCCTAATTCATTGTATTTAATTATTACGACCAAAATTTTAATACAGTGTAAGCTGTATTATTTAATATATTGCAAATGGTCTGTATTAGCTTGTATTATAATAGTTACAAAAGATTTGGGGTCAACCACAATCTCCGACCCGGACCCTGATCCAGACCTGAACCCAAACTCGGGACTTGGACTTAGACCCATACCCGAATTCTGACCCCAAACCCCACACTTAGGCTAGGGACCCGAGACTCGGACCCGGACACGAACCTAGACTTGAGACCCGAACTTGGACCCCAGACCACGAACCCCGACCTGAACCTGAACTCAGGACCTAGACTTAGATCCGGGACCCGAACCCAAATTCGATTCGGGACCTGGATATAGATACGAACCCAAACTCGAGACCCGGGACCTGGGACTCAAACCCGACCTGTAGTTGGTGTTTGGGTCGAGTTTATTAAAACTATATTATAACTTTACACAATATATTAATACAAGTCAATACCAAATATAGTTTTTATTATATAATACTAATACAATACAATACAATCCAACACAATACAATTCAATACAATACAACGTACCAAACGAACCATTATTTTTTAAAATAGTACAAAATAAACCCTAATCTATATTTTCATAATTTTTTTCATTATAACAAACATGAATCCTGTATTTAGCATGTATATATACAAAAAAATATAACCAGACTAGTCATAACACCTTTAGGTCAAGTTATTATTAGATTTTAATTGACAAAAATTAATCAGGGTCTATTTTGTATTATTTTAAAAAATACAGGGTCTAAATCGTAATTTAACAAAACAGAGAGTTCAATCAGTAATTTTAACAAAATAAAGAATCCAAAATAGTATTTTAAAAAAAAAAATCTAAAAATCTGAGGCCAATCTCAATTAGTATTGTAAATATCTGTCGTGCCATAAATACGGGACGTGTCGTGTCGTGCCATAAAAAATTATGGGCCGTGTCATAAAAAAAATACGGACTGTGTCGTGTCGTTTCGTGCCATAAAAAATACGGGGCGTGTCATTCTGTGCTCAGATTTGTATTGTACTCGAATTTGTGACGTGATTTACATAAATTGATCTGTTTTCTTATACTAGCTCAAATTTATACTCTACTATTTTACATTTTATTCTTATAATTAATGAGATAATTAGAGTGTGTTTTTTATAACTTAAATTATTTTTATATAATTTTTCAAAAATATTTAACGTGAAAACATATAAAAAATTCATTAAAAGTATTAAAATTTGAATATTTACTAATAAATACTCAAATTGTCGCTATTGCTACTATCAAATATGACCTTTTTTTTGTTAACATGTTGCGCTTTAAGAATAGATTATACATGTTTACGTGTCATGTCTTTCTTGCTCGCAGTGAGTTCACTTTTTGTGTGATGTAGTACCAAGTAATAGCATTCTACCTCAAGCCTAACCCTAAACATGGTCGAACTAGACCTGTACTTTGGATCTACCTAGGTCAGAGCCCAAAAAAAGGGAAACTTACACAAATATTAGAATTTTGATTAACTTTTATAAAAATACTGTCACACATAAAAAATTTCAAAAATACTGTGTTTTTATAAAACACTAGTAAAACACAAAATAGAACAACTCAAAACAATAAAACAACTAAAAAACACCAGTAGAACACCAGTAAAAACTTAACACAGTATACTGCAGTACGAAACTTATAAAAAAAACACAGTATAAAAGTAAAAAATACTGTCTGACAGTATTTTTGTAAAAAATAAAAGTTAGTATACCATGTAAATTTCCAAAAAAAGAAAAGTTCCCATTTATATTGACATTTTTCTGAAGTGATTTTTAAAAATATCACATTTTTTCTAGCGGCCCGGCCCTATTGTGTTCAAACCCACATCTTTTGGTGTCTTCCGAATTCGTATTGTTTCGTGTCTTATCAAAAGTGTGGCTCGTATTTCGAGCACTATTCTCAATGCCTCATGGCCCCCATCCTGTCCAACAACGCAATTCCAAGCCGTCCCTGAGCTCAGACCTTATCCAAACACACCGGACAAATTTTCTTTTGATTTGTGTTCCTTCAAATTAATTGACTTTTTCTTTAAAAAAATAATAAAATGGTTAATTGGCCGAAAATAAAGTAGATTATTGGAAAAGAGAAAAAAAAAACAAAATATTTGATGGAGTCATCAAATACGTAATCAACTCCACTAAAAGTAAGTATTTGATTTCACACGTGCCGCACGTGGATGTATATTTCGTATGTACCTCTCTAGTCTCACCCACTTTCTTCGTTCGATTAGTCTAGATAGGTTTATACTATATAAATAACACATCCCACAAATTCTAAAATCCATAAACCCAAACAATTCTCTCTCCTTTTCACTACAAAAAATGGCACCCATCAAAGTCCACGGCTCAGCCTACTCAACTGCCACCATGAGAGTTATAGCCACACTCAATGAAAAAAACCTCGATTTTGAGCTTGTTCCCGTAGACATGAGAACTGGTGAACATAAGAAAGAGCCTTTCATTTCTCTAAACGTAAGTACTATATATCCTTCTAATTGATTAGTATTATGGTTTTTCTTATTAATGTTCTGATCTCCCAACAGCCCTTTGGTCAAGTTCCTGCTTTTGAAGATGGTGATCTCAAGCTCTACGGTACAATTTCAAATTTATTATTAACTCAAAAGTTTTTTTTTTTTTTTGGTTATAAAACATGATTATTAAATTGTATATATATTTGCAGAATCAAGAGCGATTACGAAATACATTGCGAATCAATACAGCGACCAAGGAACAGATCTTGTATTCAGAGACCCAAAGGAACAGGCGATCGAGTCTCTTTGGACTGAGGTTGAGGCTCACCATTTTGACACGGCTGGATCGAAGCTGAACTGGGAGTTAGCCGTGAAGCCGAAAATGTTTGGCGCCGAAGGAGACCAAGCCGTGATCGAGGAAAACAAGGTTAAGCTGGCTAAGGTTCTCGATGTGTACGAGAAAAGGCTTTCCGAGTCTAAATACTTAGGCGGCGATCGGTTTAGCTTGGCCGATCTTCACCATTTGCCTACGGCGGAGTATTTGCTGCTCACGAGCGTTAAGGAGCTATTTGATGCTAGGCCACGTGTCACTGCTTGGTTGGCTGATATTACTGCCAGGCCGGCTTGGACGAAGGTCATCGAGTTGAGAAACCAAGCCTTGAACCCACCTAAATAAATTCTTACCAAATTTAATCGACTGTCTCTGAAAAAAAAAAGAGTATATACTAATATTCGTTTTTGCCTTGGTGTTTTTATAATAATTTATAATTTCAGTGTATCTTTATTAGCACAATAAAGGAAAAAAAAAAAGAGTTGATTGTATTATTTTTATTTTATATGGTTTTTTTATGCTTTCCTTTAATAAATAAAGTTGTTGTGATGTGATTTTGGTTTTCGGTTTTCTCTCTTTACATTTGGAGTATTGGATCTCATTAAATAAATAATAATGGATTTTTTTTTTTGGAATGTTTATGTCGTATATTTTTTTTTATTTAAGTATTTATATATTACAAGTTTTACTTGTGACTCGAATTCATGACCTCCAACACACACCCTCTTATGCCACTTGAGCTAGCCTCTGGTTAAGTCACTATTTGTATATGATTAGTCTAAATATATGGCTAAATATTATTCAAAAGAGTTTCTCATCTTTTAATCTACTATTTCAAAAAATTTAAATTTATTTTTGGCTCGGGTAAAATATTTAAAAAAGTTTAAAAATTAATAAAAAATAATGTTATAACTATAATAAATATCACCATAATTTTTTTTTTAAAAAAATATTTTGGTATGTATTTTCAGACACAAAAGATTGACTAAAAGATTGTAAAAAATAATTGACAGTAGAACTCATAAATATTATTTTCTTGTCTTAATTGTTTTGTAAGAATTATCCATCAAATCTTTTATTTTATTAAATAAAAAATTAAACGTTAAGTTGGTATGAAAATGTGAACACTCAATCCACACCAATGAACAACTGTCTAGTTATGGTGGTGAACCTGCACCAGATGCAACTCTCTACAAATTTATTTTAGGAGCTCTCCAATATGCTACCATTACTAGACCTGATCTCTCTTATTGTGTTTATAAAGTCTGTGAATACATGCAAGGTCCTCTGTTTTCTCACTGGACTGAAGTCAAAAGAATTTTGAGGTACATTGTAGGTACTCTAGACTATGGTCTTCATCTCAAACCTGCTCCAGACTTTGCCTTAGATGTATTCTGTGATGTAGACTGGGCATCAAACTTAGATGATCGAAAATCCACTACTAGCTATTGTGTGTACTTTGGATGTAATCTCATTGTGTGGAAGCCCCAAAAATAGGTTACCATATCTGGATAATCACCAGAGGCTGAGTTTCGAAGCCTTGGAAGTGCAGTTACTGAAGTTGTATGGATCCAGTCATTGCTTCAAGAACTTCATATTCAAATATATCTACATCTCCGTCTGTGTGGTGTGTTAACCAAAGCACAGTTTGATTGGCTGCCAATCTTATTTTGCATGTTCGAACCAAGCATATTGAAATTGACCTATACTTTGTTCGAGACAAAATTCTACAACAGTAAATACAAGTTAAACATGTCCATACATCTGCACAAATTGCTAACTTCTTCACCAAGCCAATCAACAGCAGCAAGTTCAGTGATTTCATGTCCAAACTCAGTGTTATATCTCTAGCCACACTGAGTTTGAAGGGGGTTGTCAAGGGAGCTTAGTTAGTTATTTCTGTTAGAACTACTGAGCTGTGTTAACTTTTACAGTTAGTTAGTTAGAAAGTGGTTGTTATTGTATACATATAATCTCTTGTAATCTCTTTCTAGCTAATCAATAACAGAACTACTCTTTTTCAATTAAAAGTCCTCTCTCTCTCTCTCTCTCTCTCTCTCTGAAATCTCACAGTCCTCCTTTACAGTGTTTGTTCTACTATTTATAGGAATATGATAGGAGATATTTTTGATCTAATACATACAATGGTTATGAAATATAAACAATGTCCACGTTAATATGTTTAACTAACTAACAGGCGAGAAATACACATAACCATCTGTATTTATAATAAAAGAGGTAACCGCGATATCTTTGACTAAGTCATATAATAGGTTATTGCAAATAAGATTGCAAGGATTCATCTTCTCAGCGAATTCACTGGAGGAGACATGTACTAAATATAGACTTCTCATAAACCGACTTGGTTTAGATCACGAACCCTCCGAGATGACCATCAAGAACAAGCTTAAGCAAGTTAAGACTCTTAATGTTAACAATATTAATACCAAGAATGTTCTTGAATGCTTTTACAAGCTTAGCACCTTCAATTTGAACTATTGATTTTGAGGCGTTCATTCAGAACATGATTGGTTGCTCTTGCTTCTTGTGTAACGTTAATTTGTGGCAGTTAATCCTGAAAAGATATTATATACATCGTTTTTCCTATTGGTCACCCTTAAGATAATTTTATGTTGTCCCGTCTTCATATTCCGGAATTGATATTGTATCCCAACCTTCTCGTTAATATTATTAATTTGTTGCCTTAATTAATTGTACTTGTGCTATGTAACTGACCCGTATATTTATTACTCGTAAAATGGGTATGACACTGTCTAATACTTCTCGAATTTTTTATTGCTACACTTATCCAATAAAATTAAGTAATTAAGTAATTATCATTTTTCTTTGGCAACAATAATACATGAATTAGATTGATTATTGTTACAACTATGGCCGGCCCTAAGTATAGGCGGGTTAGGCCTGTGCCTAGGGCCCACCTAGCTCAGGGGCCAAAAAGAAATTTGTCCCCTTTTAAAATTACATATTTTTTTTTTTATCAATTTTGAAAAATACCATATTTTTTTCTAAATGAGGACTCAAAAATATATTTTTTTTCTTATGGCCCACTAAATTTCAGGGCCGACCCTGATTACAACATCATTTTGAAGTGCAGTAACATGGGCACTTATCAAATAGGGAGACTTCAACTTCTTTTGAAATTAATTTGACATCAGTGTCAACTTTTTTTTTTAAGATTGATTATTAAAAAAATCATTGGAATGGATAATTTTTTATTTTTTTAAAAAACATTGATATGAAATTATTTGCCTTTTTTTCTTTTCTTTTCTCCTTTACTTTTTCTTTGCAAGTAACTGTTTTTGTAATTATTCCCTTTAAAATTTGGACAGAAATTATCAACGTCTGAAGATCAATGTTAACTTGAATAAAATTAAAAAAAGTGGAATGGACAAGCCCGGAACATGTTCATCTCAAATTAATCATCAATAATTAGCATAGCTTTTCCACTAAATTTGAACGAAAAACATGTGTGCATGGTATAGGACAATGGCTTATCGTTATTTGGCAAATGAATTC
The DNA here is from genome assembly GCF_029168945.1 of Cannabis sativa. NCBI lineage: Eukaryota > Viridiplantae > Streptophyta > Magnoliopsida > Rosales > Cannabaceae > Cannabis > Cannabis sativa. The sequence continues at coordinate 18,296,181 of NC_083610.1, forward strand.
AAAAATCCCTACAAGATAAGGATTCCACTTTTATGATATAAGATTTTTTTTTAATTATTATTATTATTATTCACATTGTATATCAAAGCACAAATAATATAGAATATTAAGTGTTGTCAGAGGAAATTAGGGAGTATTCGAGCAAAGTAAAAGTACACATTTGTAAATATGTGAGTATTTACCTAGAGTGGTGAATACTTAAAGAGTAGACTACAAAATAGAAAAAATAAAGATAGCAAAAAGTAAATAAGACAAGAAAGTATAGTGGTTCAGTCAGAGTTTGGTCAGCTTAGTCCACTTTTAGTAATTCTTTCAACTTAGTTTATTTGATTTAGATCACGATAGAAAGTAAGTATCCTTTGATTTTACATAATCAATCAGACAAGATTATTTATTACATTAATTATGCACAGTAATTAGAATAAATGTTAACAGAATAAATATAAGTTTTGTTTGTTCTTTGTTTTAACTGCTTGAACGTGTGTGACTTGTCGAGTCGCATAAGCTCTGTGGGGTTTTACTCACACCATGGGCCTATGGGCCTATTAGGTGAATGTTTGCGTTCATCCTTAATTGCATATTATGACATTCCTGCGTTGACAACGTAAAACTTGCGAGTTCCTAACGAGCCGTCAAACACATTAGTCTTTTAGACAAAACATGTGTGAAGAAGTGGTCTTTACATGTCGCATGCGAGATGTACTTGCTCATTGCATATAATCGATATATGCGCGATTCGTACTAGCTTCTCTTGGTCCTTCTTATATCTTGACACTATGTTATGCATAGTGTGCGACTAAACCATGTCTCGGTCACACCTTCTCGCAAGTTCATATCATGCGAGGTTAGCTCTACAGGAGCTATCTATTGACATGTCATCCTTTTCCATCGAGAATCGAGTCCACGTGTCAGCAATTTATGAGACTACACTTGTATTTTTAGGCAAAAAACTTGCGCCATAACATGTGCCCCTAGTTTAGGGATGACAGTTGTTTGTTAAATGGTAAAAATATTTCGAGTGACAAGCAAGTTGTGTTGTCACATCACAGTGGCGTTTGAATGTCTTATCGAGGGTTTTTCAAAATGATGACTGTAATTATGACTTTTGTTCTCCCAATATCGAGAGTTTTTGAAACGACGACTGTAATTATGACTTATCTTCATAAAATTTCACGTCATTGAACCCTTCAGGGTCTGTGTAGGCATGAATTTGGATGGCCATCGAATCAAATGACTTTTGGTATTCAATCGCCAGGTGTCATGGTCACAACGGGTGACTATGACAACTATATAAACCCTCTTTATATGAAATGAGGATTTTCATTTTTTTTTTCTTGTTCTTAAATCCTCTCAAACCTCTTTCTCTCAAAGAACTAAAGAATTTTTCAATTCAAATTCCTAATATCCCGAAGATTATTCGAAAGGTTTTACTGCTACAATATTCCGAATCACGCCTAGAAAATCCTCAAGAAAATAACGGTGGAGGAGTGTAGTTGAGGTGGGAATGAGCTGGTGAACAAAAATGGACATAGGTGGAAGCTAGGGCACATCTTGAATGGGAAAAAAGAAATAAAAACATTAAATGAGATTTTAAAATCCTCTATACCCACATATAAAAACCCAAAAAAAAAAAAATATATCATAAGTGTCATATATATGTAATAAACTTTCAAAAAGCCCAATGTAAATTCTACTTAATCAATTACTAGGGGTATATTGAAAAATACCTCTTTTATTTATCAATTAACCAAAACTACTTCTAATTTTATATTTAATTGAAACATACTTCTTTTTATATGTATTGTACCCAAAAATAAATACCCTGATATAAGGGAGTCACATAGAGAGTATATTGAGGTGACAGGGGTAAAATCGGTAAAGTGTAAAAAAAAAGGTAAAAAAATAATAGGTTTTAAAAAAAAGGGTAAAAATAAAAGAGAACAATATAAAAAAGGTATAGAGTCTAATTTCCTCCAATTACTAAGCCAAGACTTCTCATTATGTAATTAATTGGGCCTAGCCCAAATCTCAAACCCCAAAAGTGGCTATTTCTACAAAATTTAAAGATTTTGGTATAGTGATGTTGGCCATTGAGGGCGTGTTGATCAAGAAATTTATTAGAATAATTAGATAAGGTATCATTTTTTTTTTTGTAAAATATTTACATTTTTACGTTCAAAGAATATTTTTTTACATTTTTACGGTTTTCCAACAAATAACACGAAAACAACATAAAATCAACAAGAAAACAACATAAAAGTAACATGAAAATAACATCAAAATAACAACAAAAAATAACATACATATAACAAAAAATTAACAACAAATAAACAAAATTTGAACATAAAAAGACCGTATTTTATGTAAATAAAATAAAAAAAAAAAATCGTAAAAATATTTAAAATTCCATAAAACCGTATTTTTGTTGTTTTTGTGCATTCGTGAAATTAACCCAAATTTATTTCCATTTCACTTGTTGTTGTTGGAGTTGGAGAGAGAACGAGAAATATTCTTCAACTACTCTCATCCTAGTTCAAGTTTTGACTGACAAACATATTTTATCTAAAGAAAATAACATATTAAGTCATCAAATACGTAATTCCCCGTTACAAATTTATTATAATGATAACACTTACATGCTCATCAAACCTAACACCAACAGTTCTATAATTTCTCTCCTTATCTAATCAAAAATTACGAATGCAATTACTATAACTAAGCATGGTGGCCGGCATTAAAGTCATCGGAACAGCCTACTCAATAGCCACGATGCGAGTCTTGGCTTGTCTTTATGAAAAAGATCTAGATTTCCAATTTGTTCCCGTTGACTTGAGTACTGGTCAACATAAAATGGAACCCTTCCTTTCTCTCAATGTTAGTATCAACACTTTGATTTTATTAATTATTCTTATTATTATTCTTTACCTAGCTAATTCTCCAAGTAATCAATTTATACTATACAGCCTTTTGGTCAAGTTCCAGCTTTTGAGGACGGAGATCTAAAGTTATACGGTTATGTTTTGAAATTTCACTCACAATTTTCCCAATTTTTTTCCCAGATTATTGATTCACATATTTATGTATTGTTTTTTTTAATGCAGAATCGAGAGCTATCACGAGATACATTGCTGAAGAGTACATGAACAAGGGGACAGATTTGGTGTTCAAGGAACCAAAGAAGCAGGCCGTTGAGTCTGTTTGGGCTGAGATTGAGGCCCATCATTTTGACCCAGCAGGTACTATTCTGAACTGGGAGCTGTCCGTGAAGCCCAGATTACTGGGCCAAGAAGTGGACCGGGCCGTAGTCGACGAAAACGAGGCTAAGCTGGTAAAAGTGCTAGATGTGTACGAGAAGAGATTGTGTGAATCCAAATACTTGGGGGGCGATCGGTTTACGTTGGCTGATCTTCACCACCTACCTACGGCGGATTATTTGACCGACACGAGTATTAAGATGTTGTTCGAGTCTAGGCCACGTGTCAGTGATTGGTTGGCTGATATCACTGCCAGACCAGCTTGGAGGAAGGCTGTGGAATTGAGAAACCAAGCCTTGAAGAAACGGGTTGATTCTTCAATGCAGGGATCACAAACCAAATAGGAGATAGGATGTGTGTCATTGTGTGTATGTTGTTTTCTAATAGGAAAAAGATATCTGTAGTTTATATGTTTGTTATTTTAGCTTTTGTGGTCTGCATATTTTTTTTTTGGCTTATTTGTAATCTATGTTCTTCAACTAGGATTTTTATGGATTGGTTTGTTTTGAATTTTTAATTTTTTTTTTCAAATTAAATCAGTATTATAATTTTTAAAAAATTTAAAAATTTAAACTAGACTAATTAATTGATCAAATCAAACTAAATCAATCCATAATCAGCAGACCTATGAGTCTAACTCTAGGGTCGGCAAAATATAAATTTTTACAAACATAAAACATAAGAAATATAAGATACTTAAATACTTCATAATTATTTTTATAAATTGACCCAATATGCAAAAAAAAAAAAAATATTATTAAAATACACAATTGTTTTACCTTTTATAGCTAAGAAAGACTAGAAATGCTCCCTTCAATTTTTCATACCCTGAAATCGTTTAAATATGCTTTCATCATCCACAATTTCCTTTTGTACACATAGAAAGACATAAATACTTAATATCACTACTACAAAAAGGGCTATTCCCAACGGTTTATAACTGTCTTTTATATGATTTCCCAACGGTTCCTAAAACCGTTGGCTATGTGGGTGTCATAAAAATGCGGAACTTTAAATGACAGTTTATAACTGTGGCAAAAAGTTACTTTAAATGACGGTTAAGAAATGTTGGAAAAAGTCACTGTAAATGACGGTTTATAACCGTGGGGAAAGACTTCCGTGATGGAAAACACCTCTTTAAATGACGGTTTATAACTGTGGCAAAAAGTTACTTTAAATGACAGTTAAAAAATGTTGGAAAAGACTTTAGTCAGACTATAACTAACAAAATACACTACTTAAAATGACGGTTATAAACCGTCAAACAATATGAAGTAAAGTATAAAATAAAAATATTAATTCAATTCTCCTCTTGTATTTTTATTATTTAGATTTCCAATACACAATGATGAAAAAACATAATAACAATAATAATATTTTTGTAAGAAAATTCATACATTTAACACTCTTAAAAAGAATTAAAGCTTCATGAAAATCATAATATGCCATCAAAGTTTAGTAATGCAATACAAAAGAAGGAAATCCAATTAAGTTTTTACATTTTGCAATCTTTTGTAGAATATCTTCTGAACATCTAAAAATATGTATACTAAGAACAAAATAAGTCTCCAAGTAGTCACTTGGGACTTTAATCAAATAGCTGGAGATCACTTCCTAAAAACTAAAAAAGCAAGACAATAGTAACTAAGATCGATGTCAAACCTATCAATCATTTTCTTAGATCACATGGGGATCGTCCATGAGCGATCATTGGTCATCATACTCTATGTTATTAGTCATTTGCTTGCTGCTATCATCTGCATGACACACTTTGCCCATTCGTCACGCATTTCATTGATTTCTTTGTTAGTGTAAGAGGATGATATGTTCCTTTTAAACTGCAACAAACGAAACAAATCACTAATTTAATAGGTCATAATAAAAGTACTTAAAAACTTTAATATTTGTGAAAATAATTAGTGTCTTTACCACACTGGATTCCATCTGGTTGCTCAGGACATCTGTACTCAGTGAAGCTTATTGCTAGAGACCGTCAGTTTCTTTTCTCAAGGGAGTATCTCTCAAGAACACTGCACATAAATAATAAAGTTAATAATACATTAATGAAAATTAGAGCAATATGTTTAGAGCTTTGAACTACTAGAATATACGTTTGAACACATCTTTTAATATCTTGACGAATGGTTTTGTTTTTAGAATCTAGAAATGCTACACTCTGCGACCCGGTTTGGATTAAGATAACCATCCAGTGTTCGCTAAACACAATCAAACAACTAATAAGATTACTAATACCAATCATTATGTAATAGAGTAGGGTATGGGTAAAACTTTTTTCATAACAACAACAATGTAATAATAACAATGTACCAGGGGCAAACAACTTGCTTATTTAAAATTATCTTTCTAAATCTCATTATCTCACTCTATAGTCCATAGTCCATATCCAAACAACAAAAAACCACTTACTATAAACAACAAAAAACAATTAAAAAATAATCACCCATCCGACCGCAGTATATAAATAATCGCAGAACCTACTACGGATGAATATCTAAGATATTCAAACTCTTCTAATATTAATAAAATATAAAATAAAGAATTTTAAAATTGTAGAATAATACCTAACTAATCCAATAAAATTGCTTTGCGTTCTTCAAACACCAAAGATCAATCAAAACTAAGGTTGTAGTGTACCTACAAAAATAAAATAAAGAGTATTACAATATTCACTTCTGGTATATTTAAAGTTTAACACTTATGAATAAAAATCTCTGGTAGAGAAAAACAGAAAAAAACAGATAATCCATCATAAAGTTGGAGAAAATTATATTCATGTATTATTAATAATAATGAAAGTGGTATCCAATTGTCCATGTCTTCATCCATAATTAATGAGCCATTGGCATATTCGCCTAGGTATGGTAGCCACTGTTAATCAATTTTCAATTAATAATCAAAGCTTAAGTTTACAAACTTTGTGGACCAAATGGTATACGACGAAGGTTACTAGCTCGCGTAGACAATTTTCCTTTCCATCTCTAGAAACACTAAACAACTATACTAATCAAAATTAAAATGAAGTTAAATTCTTTGTTGTCTTCCAACAACATCATATAATACCAATGTAAAAGTTGGATCTCTTCTCCATCCTAGGTGGCATACCCAAATCCCTTACTAAAAATAAATTTATGATCAAGTAATTATTTCAACAAACAAAAAGTTTGACATTAATCTTTATCATAATAAAAATATTCAAGTATATATAAATCATTCATTATTATTTTGATATATACAAACAATTGAGCCACAATACAAACAAGTATATATAAATCATTCATCATTAGTACTCAATACTCAAAAGAGAAGAGTCCCCTGCCAATCGATTCCTCTGCCAAAAAAGCTAACCATTTTTGAGAATCAATTCAATTCAGCATAAACATAGTATTCATTTAACATAATCATCATCCTAATAATTAAATAAATAAATTTCCAATTATTACAACACAAATTATTACTTTCTATCAGAAAATATGAAATGTAAATTTGAGTGAATTTTTTTATTCTTGTAATGTTGTAAAGAGAGAAATACTAAAAAAGAAAACATCGTTTCATCACATTTGAAATCAATTCCCCAAATAATACATAAAGATCAAGACGATTTTAACAGTACAACTGAATTACTGAAACAAATTTTATCCAAAGGTGTTGTAATGCTGGAAGATGACTATAAACCTATTATCCTTCAATTCCACTCAATTACTCTTTCGGTAATTAAACTACTTCCACTTCCTTTTTTGTTCGACTCAATTTTCTTGGTAAACAAACAATCCATGATGCCATATGATAAGTTTGGACCAAAATTCAGATTGAAATTTGAAACGACTGACCAAGACTAACAATCGACAATCATCGAGTAAATAAAAATACTTGAAATAAAACCAGAAGAAACCTGTAGGAACAACTCAATCGAGGAAGACCGCCACAACCATTTTCGATGATAAGAGAAGATATATATATGTGTGTGTGTGTAAAACATTCATGAAACCCATAAATAGAGAGAGGTGCCATTAAATCCGAGAGAGAGAGGTATACCGCATCACCTATTTGGTGCTGGTCTGTCGTCCGTCGTTGACGCTGGTGGAGGAAGAGACGCGGGAGAAGCGGGAGAAGCGGAGGCCGCAGGTCCTTGACGTCGTCTCCCAAGCTCGTGGTGAGCAGCTCGTCGGAGAGAGTCTTGGTCTGAAATTTAGGGTTATTCTCGAGAGATAGAGAGATGAGATTTTGGGTATTGGTCTGAAATTTTCAGCCTTAGCCCCAAATTTCAGTCCCGAATTTTTTTTTTCAATAAATTATTAATTAGACATAAAATACATCTTTTCCAACAGTTAATAAGTGTTGGGTATAATAACTATTCTCCATAGTTATAAACCGTTGTGTGTACTTACTATTCCCAACAGTTAAAAAACGTTGGGATAAACTATTTTTTTTTTAAAAACAAAATCTATTTAGTATTGCCAACGGTTATTCACCGTTGGCAAAAACTATCCCAACAGTATTTTTGCTACAGTGCTAAACTGATGGGAAAAACTTCCACTTACTTTTTCCAACGGTTTCCATAATTGACCCTCTTCTTTGGGAATAGCCTATTTTGTAGTAGTGTATTAATATTAAATTTTATACATTTAAATATCTTATTTTTATTTTTGGAGGAAAAATAACTAATGTTACGGTTATCTTACACCTGTTACTATCACTTCCGTTAACTCATAAATATAAACACGTGGAAGGTTCAAATACATTACATTTATTTATTTTTATTTTAAAACTTAATATTATTAATATTAGAAACTAAATACTACTTCTCATAATAATTTTCATATGATATTGACACTTCAATTTGATAACCATATTTCATATATTGCATTGGTTCACTCAGTTATGGTAATTTTGTATTGTATCTCTCTCATTTTTTTTGAAACAAGTAGAGCATTTAACACTCATTGAGGTGGATCCTTAGCCTCCAACCTTGTGTTTCATGCTCGAACCAAACACATTGAGGTAAACCTTCATTTTGTTCGAGACAAGATTATTGCCAAAAGCAACTTGACATAAGATATGTGGAGACAGAGAATTAAATATCAGACCTATTCATTAAACTTCTTCTAGCAATGCCATTTCAATTTTTTCTCAGCAAGTTAACACTTAGTTTTCACCAATGTCACTTGAGGGGGGCTGTTAGAATAGAAAATGGTTAGGCATTTTGTTATTGCTATTGCTGGTTTTTATTTTGCTTTGTTGTAACAATTCTCGAGTTAGTTAGGAGTTGTTAGAAGTTAGTTAAAGTATTTGTTCAGCTTCATTGTATTAACACTCAATATATAAATGACAAGCAAGGCCAACTGGCTTTTCAGTTGAGCAATATTTCTGTACTTCTTCCTCTCTCTCTCTCTCTCTCTCTCTCTCTCTCTCTCTCTCTCTCTCTCTCCTCCATTATTTTCTATCTTGCGCAAGCTCGAGTACTGAAAATTCAGTACTCTTACAACTGCCAACATAAACTATTTATGTGTACACTTTTGTACACAAGGTACATGTATATTGGTACACCTTAAATTTGCTAATAGTTTGGAAGGTTTTACCGCCAAAATTTGAACTTGGAGGGTTAAGTGCAACTCAAACAATAGTTGAGAGGGTTTTAGCCGACAAAAATTCTTATTTTTAATATTTTAAGTTTATTTTTTAAACTTCTGCCAATAAGACTTGTATTTGGTATCTTAATTTTTGGAGCCAACATTTTTTTGTATCAAATTTTAACATATTATATAATGTAGAAAAATAGTACGCCCTCTTCCCCGGCGCCTTTACCAAAAAAAAGTATACTCCTTTTAACTTTAATCTTGGGTCTGCTACCGTCTGGAAGGACCTTTGATCGTATTGCAATTGTTTCCTAAAGTCGTTGTCGAAGAGAAAGAGAATCATAGAAGATCGACGTTCGGAGAGAGAATCGCACAGGCTAATCTATGTGTTTTTGTCTTTATTTTTGTCTTTATGATTTTATACCTTTATTATTATAAAGGATGTCTTAATAAAATATACACATCTCGCCAAAATATAAGTTATTAAGTTATTATGCCAACTAGGGCCGGCTATAAGCCTGTGCACCCTGGTCTATTGCACATGACCCATTTAAATAAGAGCCCAATTTCTTGCCTTCTTTTCAGGTTGGCTTTTTATTTTTTTTGTTTTTTTTATGAAATGAAACATTAAATGAAATAAAATAGTATGAAAAAAAAAAAACAATTATTACTTTTCAAGTGAAAAGGTTGTTCTAAATCCCACATTTAATGGTAATCTATAACTATTTTATCAAACTTTTTTTATTCTATTCATTTATTCATTTTTTTTAAATGCATATTCTATACATTCCAAGGATATTTTTTTTTTTATTTATTTCTATATAATTCTTTACAATTAACTTTCAACATTCCATCAAAAGTTAAAAATTTATAGAAAAATATTATGAATTTTAAGTAGAATGTTAATGTTAGCTTAAAATTGTAATGGAATAAATAAAAATTTAATAAAATAGTTTAAATTTTTTGGTGTAAAATTTTGTAAATTATATAATCCTAATATAATAATATTTGAATATATTATTAATTTTTTATTGTATTTTTTTAAGGCCAGCCCAAATTTTAAGATTAGAATAGGGCTTCAAAAATACTAAGACGCCCTAATGCCAACTAGCATTTAAGTATATTTTGCCAATTATTTCTAAAAATAATTCTGCGGCTAAACTTACGTCCAAAAAAAGTATGTGGTTAAACTTATGGGACATCTTTCAATATAATTGAATGTCCAAACCTGCCATACTCCTCTAGCTTCTAGAAGATAGGAAAGTATTTCCCACGTTGTGGTCATATATGACCTATAATGCAGAGTAATGGCTTTAATAATAAAAGTCTTCTATGAAAAAGAAAGCATTCAATTCCACTTTTTCCGCTTCCACCCCTTCTTTCTTTATTTCATTTCTCACCAGTTAACATTAGAAACGCCTAGAAAATCACTTCTTTGGACCACCACGTACACACTTTCATCTATATATATCGGGGTATTCCCTTGCAACGGTACAATCAAAATTATTGAAGAAAGCAAAGCAATAATAATTATGGGCACAACAATCAAAGTTCATGGCACCCCACTCTCCACCGCCTTCCAACGAGCTGTGGTTTGCCTCCATGAGAAAGAGGTCGACTACGAATTAGTCCCCGTCGACATGAGAGCCGGAGCACATAAACAACAACCTTTCATTTCTCTCAACGTAAGTTACTTCAAAATCAAAACTACTAGACCTCACAAATCACAATTATGTTAAGTGTTAACATTCTCTCTTTTGTTCAATATTTCAGCCATTTGGTCAAGTTCCAGCTCTTGAACATGGAGATTTACAGCTCTTTGGTATGAATTCTTTATTTGTTTTTTCACCCTACATATTATACTTCAAAAATACACCAAAACTTTATTTTTTAACGGATTTACGTCACTTTTTTTTTTTAATTACAAAATATGGATTAAGGTTGTTATAAAAAAATGGTTGTTTTTTTTTCCTTTTAAAAAAATTATATTTATGTTGCTTCTACATTATTATAACGTAGTTTTTCGGAAAAATATAAATAAAAAATTGAAAAAACAATTATATATAAGTATATATAAGAAGTTTAATTATATTTATTTTTAAACGTCAGATCAATGTTAAATTATTATGACTAATTTAAAAATTAAATTAAAATAATTAATAAATTACTTGTAAATTAAATTTTTTGTAAATAAAAAATAAAAAAATATTTATAAATATTAGTTGTAAAAAAATATTTAATAAAATATTTTAATAAAAAGTTAATTATTCTAAATATATAATTAATTTAAGGAATTTTTTTCATTTTTACACTTAACAAATATTGCAACAAATTTTTTTATAAAAACCTCTATTGCACCAACTAGCGCTGCAACACTTTAAAAATCTAAACCGTAAATTTAAAGAAAAAAAATTAAAAAATCAGTATATAAAATAATTTTTCTTATAAAAATAAATTTTTTTACTGTAATAATTAAATAGTCACTCATATATATAATCTATAAAAGAATTGATAAAAATACAAATATTTTCTGTAAATTTTGCCATAAAAAAAGAAAAACACATCTTGCTAATTTCATTAAATAAATGTATTTGATATTCAGAATCGAGGGCAATTTCAAAGTACATAGCAGAGGAGTACGCACAAAAGGGAACACAATTGATACCAACTGACTCCAAGAAGAAAGCGATTGCATCAGTTTGGATGGAAGTTGAAGCTCATCAATTTGATCCAGTCACATCGAAATTGGGGTGGGAGTTACTTTTCAAGCCTATGTTTGGATTAACCACAGATCAGACTGTGGTGGATGAGTATGAGGCTAAATTGGTGAAGGTTCTGGATGTTTATGAGAATCGGCTCTCCAAATCTAAGTATTTGGGTGGCGATTGCTTCACCTTAGCTGATCTTCATCACCTTCCTAACTTGCAAGGCTTGTTGGGAACAAATATGAAGAATCACATTGAGTCTCGTCCCCATGTCAAAGCTTGGGTGGCTGATATAACTGCAAGGCCAGCTTGGGCTAAAGTTCTGGCCATGCTTAAACCCTAGGCAAAGGTTAGACTAGTATTGAGCAAATTTAGTCATTGAATAAAATGAGGAATTGATGTATTTGACTCATTGTCGTGTTTGTCATTGCTTTTTTGTTGAACTTCAATGAAAGTTGATTAAAAATATAAAAAGTTTGTAGTTTTTACATTAAGAATGAAAAAGTGTTATTTTTCAACTCAATTACTAAGGAATATATACTAATTTCCCAAAAAAATATAGGGAAATTTACAAAAATACTGGAATTTGGATTAATTTTTACAAAAATACTGTCACACGGAAATTTTTTCAAAAATACTGTGTTTTTATAAAACACCAGTAAAACACAAAGCAGAACAACTCAAAACAACAGTAGAACACTAGTAAAACACCAGTAGAACACCAGTGAAAACTTAACACAGTATATTGCAGTATGAAACTTATAAAAAAACACAGTAAAAAAGTAAAAAATACCGTCTGGCTGTATTTTTGTAAAAAAATAACAAAAGTTAGTATACCATGTAAATTTCTCAAAAATATATTAATAAGAGCTATTGTGAACTTCCTATTATAAATTTTTTGTCAATTTTTGCCTTCAAAAACACGTGATAGAATATTTTTGAAAAAAAATTTATGTTGATATTCGTTATACTTGTAATATTATTTTTTTGTAATATTTTAAAAATTTTAAATACTTTACAGTGTCGAAAGTAAATTTAAATTTTTTTAAATATGTGTGATAAATTAAAATATCAAAAATTTTATTTTCAAGAATATAAATTATTTAGAATTTTTTCAAAATATATAAAAATAATATTATTATTAATACTATTATGAAAAAGAAATTGAGAAAAAAAATATGTAATTTTAGATGTAAATAACACTTCTCAAATATATAAGAGCTCATCCTCACCGCGAAAACTATGAACATTTATTATGAACTATTGCGCCCACACACATCTATTTTAACCTCACTTGCTTTTTTAGTAAATCAATTTGACATTTCAAAATTTTGTAGATATGGATCAATAATTGGAAAGGTGAGTCAATATTTTTACTCTCCTAAAAAAGAGACACCAATACAAGATTTTTTTTGTTTTATAAGTGACACCAATACTTCTTTTAGGAGACCAACAACAACAACCACATAACCACTGAGACAAATAAAAATTCACATCATTATTAGTGTCAATAAACCTACCTACCCTACATTTATTTTATTTATATCTTCTAACAAGGATACTTATATTATTGAGAAAATATATAGTACTATATCATTATTTAAAACAAAAGTCACTACTTTCTTTTTCTTAAACAATGAAAAAGAGGGAACATATTAATATTATTCTAAGAAAAGAAGAACGTGGAATAAGTAAACTATTCCCTCTGCCAGAAGTATACTCAGATTCTTTTCTCCATTATCTAACAATTTCTCAATTCATATAATTTACTTTGTTAAAATTTTATTTTAATAATATGTAAAATTATAATATAAATATATCATATAACAAAAAGTAATTTAAATTTAATCAGGATATAAAATTTACATCATAAAAAATATTATATTTTTATATTTATTATTATATTATTTTTAATATTTTATTATTAATTTTAGTTAACAAACTTTTTACATTAAATAACTTATATTATTATTAAATTTTATATTTATTTTTGTATTATTTTATATTTTCATAAAAAAATTATTAAATGGATATTAAATATTACATTAAATTTTACATCAAAATCTATAATCTATATTTAAATAGGATTATAAAAATTGGGACATAATTTTGTACTTTCACGGAATGTATTTCGTGGTATTTAGATGGGTCTCAAGGTACATTAAATGAGTGTCAGGGTATGTTACTAGTTTTTAACCCTAATTACCTAGATTAATCTCAACCTTCAGATCAAATAACTCCCTCATCTAACGGTTGTCATACATCACAGAATACATTTTGTAAAAGTACAATCACGGTGTCCCTATAATTTTACATGGGAAATTTAATTTTTTATGCTTACATTTGGTTAAAATATTTTTCCTAAACAAATAATAACTAATATTTGTAGGATATGACAACTTTTATGATATTCCTAAAATACCCCCCATTTACACAATCGGACCCCACATCGGACACAATCGGACCCCATATCGGGCCTATCGGACCACCCATCGGACCACCATCGGACCATATCTGCTACTAATTTTTTTTGTTTTTTATGTTTTTATACATAAAAAAATAGCATCAGGTGACCATCGGACCACTATCGGACCAGATCTGCTACCAATTTTTTTTTTTATGTTTTTGTACATACAAAAGTAGCATCAGGTAACCATCAGACTACCATCGGACCCCATCGGACTACCATTTTTTTTTTTATTTTTTTATTTTTTATGTTTTTGCACTAATAGAAAGTATGGAAAATTTGAGAGGGGTATTTTTGGGTTTTAAATAAAGTAGTCAATGGTGATATGTATTAGTTTAGGGATAAAATATTAAATATAGGTAAGAATATAGAATCAAATTTCCCTTTACATCTCTCCTCTCCCACGGAAGATGTCTTACCTAACCATTTAATATGTTTTATAAAATCAATCCCTTGCTTCATCACTCCATCTATATATAGACTTTCACTAACAGTAGTAAACACACAAAAGTTAAACTAAAGCAAGAGAAAGTCAAAGTAAAGCGATAATAGTCATGGCTGCCGTCAAAGTTCACGGTGCTCCACTCTCCACCGCCTTCCAACGAGCTGTGGTTTGCCTCTACGAGAAGGAGGTCGATTTCGAAGTTGTTCCCGTCGACATGCGAGCTGGAGCCCATAAACAAGAGCCTTTCATTTCTCTCAACGTAAGTTAAAAAGAAAACAAGCTCAAGTTGATTTTACATTTGGTCAACACCTATGTCTGAATTTCTAGTCTTAATTTGTTTATTGTTTCAGCCATTTGGTCAAGTTCCAGCTTTTGAAGATGGAGATTTACAGCTATTCGGTAAAATGATTTTTCCATCTTTTTTTTTTACACTGAGAAGTAGCTAATTTTATTGAATAAACCCATTTTGATACCAGAATCGAGGGCGATTACGAAGTACATAGCAGAGGAATATGCAGAAAAGGGAACACAATTGATACCCTTTGAGACAAAGAAGAAGGCAATTGCATCGGTTTGGATGGAGGTGGAAGCTCATCAATTTGACCCAGTGGCATCGAAATTGGCGTGGGAGATAATATTCAAACCCATGTTTGGGATGACGACTGACCAAGCAGCGGTGGAAGAAAACGAGGCTAAATTAGCAAAGGTTCTGGATGTGTATGAGAATCGGCTCTCTAAATCCAAGTACATGGGTGGTGATTGCATCACCTTGGCTGATCTTCATCACCTTCCTAACTTGCAGTGTTTGCTGGGAACAAATGTGAAGAGTCAGTTTGAGAGTCGGCCCCATGTCAAGGCTTGGGTGGCTGATATAACTTCAAGGCCAACTTGGGCTAAGGTTCTTGCCATGCTCAAACCTTAAGCTAGGCTTGTGGATTTGGTCACTGAATAAAAGTGTTGTGGGGAAATTATTATGTAGTTGAGTGGGTGCTTGTTTTACTATTTACTTTAGTTTTTGTTATGATGATGTTTGATTTGATCATATGTAGTATGTATGTACTTTCTTAAACTTCAATTTGGTTGTTGAAGAGGTTTATGCTTATGTTGCCCCCACTTTTTTCCTTTAATGATAATAATGTTCTCTTTTCTGGATTTTTTCCCTTCTTTTCCAACCTTAAATTTATTGCCCAATTAAAAGAAAACTTCTCTACCCCAATTATTATGAGAAGATTTGTTTGTTAAAAAAAATGCAAAATAAATATCTAAATCTTCAAAATAAGATTGCTTCTCAAAATATAAAAATGTGCTTAAGATGGGAATAATGTGGAACTTAGTCCACCAAATATAGGATATGAAGAATTCAATCAAGCTCTTTATAATTTTTCATTTTTAGAATGGAACTTTCACTGATGCTTAATCATCCAAATAACAATCAAGTTTACATGTGTTGAAAATTGGAATATACAAACATCAGAATTTACCAACAAGAGCAGGCCGAGCAGGTGAGCTAAAATACATTTTTAGCTAAATATATGCCTAAACTATGTTTATTGGCTCGAGATAACATACATAGGGGCTCTCCCTCCATAACTCTATCCCTCCTTTGTTCTCGCATTCTCAATCTCCTCTCCATTCATGGTAGATCTCCAACTTCTCTGAAGCTCTTGGTATCTTATTCAAAAACATTGTCGAACCCCTGAACTTCAATGTCTCTTTATGCTCAAAGGCAGTGACAGACCCAGGATAAATATAAAGAAAAACACAATTCAATATTTCAATTCCCAACTAAAAAGATATTAAATATCAAGCACTAAAAATCTTCTAATAGAAAAGAAAAAAAAAAGCAGTCTAAAACAATGTTCAAAATATATAACATACTCAATATTCTAAAATTTTAGCAAATATATCAATTTTTGAACTCATATCTTTAGAGTTGTCCTCGACGAGTTTTCATGTTTTGAAAACGATAAATAATAAGTTCGTTGTCAATAGCATTGAATATATCCTTTTTGAGTTTTCATTTTTTGAAAACGATAAATAATGACCTCGTTGGCAATTAAAATAATTAAAAAAAAATTTTTTTAGTTAAGAAGTAAAAGAAATATTTTTTTTCAGCATGGGCTTAAGCCCACACTGGTCCTTCATTGGGTCCGCCAGTGCTCAAAGGGACTGTCTCCACAACCAATACAAGTTTCTATCACTGCCAGAAAACTCAACCCCTCATTAGTGATTCATTTTTTTCTCTCTTGATTGTTCTTATTGTAAGACCATCTCCAATGGGACACTAAAATACTAAATATAGTGCAGTTTCACACTATATTTACTTCAATGTGACACTAAACCTATCCTTATAAATGACATTGTCTATAGTGTCCTACCAAATTTAGTGGGACACTTTAGACCACACTATTTTTTTTAAAAAAAAGTTTTTAATAATTAAATAATATTTTAAAGAAGAAAAAATAAATAATTATATATATTTAGTATTAAAATATTCTTATTATATTAATAAAATAATAAAGAATATAAAATTTGGTGTAATTTTTAGTGTTGTGGTTGGAATTGAAAAAAAAAATTAGTGTTGAAATAGTAGTTTTTTGGTATTGATTTAACACTAAATTTGAATTTTCCCATTGGAGATGCCCTAAGACATAATTACTGTATATGTTGTTGTATGTAATTCCCAACATACGTGATCATTATATTTTCTTAAGGAGAAATCCAAAATTTAAATTTTGGATTACAATATTACTCCTCTAACTGTCATTATGATAGGTCAAAAATTATTTTAAACTCTTTTAGTCATTTTTACTCTAAAAGAAAATTAGTGCAACCCCTATTTTCTCCTAAAACCTTCAAAGAACTCTCTAACCGAAACTCGATCACTAGCACCCTTTCAAGCACATTTACGAACTTCCAAGCCATGAGTAAGTTCTCTTTTTTCTTTTCATGCAATTTCTTTAAATACATGTACCATTATTTTGAATTGCTTTACGAAATCAAGATTCTTGAAATTGTTCTTCGATGATTCGAGACTTAAACTTCTTGAAATGTAGACTCGGACCCAGACCCAGACCCGAACTCGAACCCAAACCCGGACTCAGCTCCAGTTCTAGACCCAGTCCCCAAACCCGAACCTTGGCCCCTAGTCCCTACCCAAGACTCAGACCCGACCTCAGACCTAGATCTCGACCCCGACCTCAAATCCAAACTCCGACCTCGGACCTATATCCAGAACCAAACTCGGACTCCAGCGTCAAACTTGTTCTCGACCGCGAACCCCAGCCCCGAACCTTGATCTCTACCTAGGGCTTAGATCCTAGCCCTAATCCCGGCTCGAAATTCGGCCCTAAACCCGTTCTCAGACCCAGACTTGGATCCGGACCCCGGCCCCGAACTTAGACTTTGGCCTGAGTCCAAACCTAGACCCCAGACTCGGGACCCAAACTCGGACCTAGATCTGACTTAAATAAAATTAAGAAAATAAAAATGAACTTTACAGATTATACTTTAATTTTTTGCTTTTAAAATTAAAAAATAAAAGTAGTTATAGAACACATTTTTGTTTTTAAAAAATAATTTACAAAAAAAAAAAATCTACTTTCATTTTGTGATTAAAAAAATTAAAAAAAATACTTTTGTCTTTTAACAAAATAAAATATAAAAAAAATCCGACTTAAATAAAATTAAAAAAAAAAAACGAAAATGGACTTTAGAGTATACACTTTTATTTTTTGTTTTTAAAATTAAAAACTAATTTTTTTTATAGAACACATTTTTATTTTTCAAAAATAATTTACAAAAAAAAATCTACTTTCATTGTGTGATTAAAAAATTAAAAAGTAAAAGTGTTACTAAAAGCACCTTAATTATTTTACTTTAGACATCTTTCCTTAACTATAGCCTACATTTAGCTATAACTATTTATGCTCTAAAGACTTTATTAGACATTTATAGGATCTCCAAAAAAGACTCCATTCGATGGGGGTGTCTCGGAGTCAATTAGAACGTGACACGTCATTTAATAAATGTGTATTTTTTTGAGCGAGATACACCAAATTATTTTGAATATCCTTTTTTAATATTATTTTTGAATTTGTTTTTAATATTTTATTGGTCTTGAGAAATAGGCTACTTTTTTACAGAAAAAAGAATCAGGAGAGAGAAAAAGTGTTCTTAATTATAATGTGTTCAGAGTCTTTAGAGTCTTCAAATTAAAAAAAGTTCAACATAAATAAGACATGCATACACATACAAAGCAATACAATGCAATCCAGCTCCAAATCACCATGATTCATACAATTATTCGTATAAATATAAACCAAATCAAACAAAAATAATTTCTTTTTTTTTTTTAACAAAGAAATCATTTTCCTGAAAAATAAATTCAATTAATATATTTCCAGTTGGGAAATTTAAAAAACTATACTTTAAAAACCCTAATATTTTATGCTTAAACTAATACATTTCAAAATAAAAAATATATGACACTTTTATCAAAAACCCAAGAATGACCTTCACATAATAATACCCCAACTCTCTCTCTTCCTCTATCTCTCTAGCTTCTTTCTCAACCGAACCCTCACCATTCTATCTGCCCACTACGCACGAACCGAACCCCCCACCGCCCACCACGAGTCGAGCCCCACTTCCGACCAAGACCAGTCCGACGGAGACCCACAGCCGCACCACTCCGACCGAGACGCCGACAGAGACCTAAAGCCGCAAAAATTTCAATTTTTTTGGGTTTTAAGGTCGAGTCCGATGGGCCCATCGGACCCCATCGAACGGGGCATCGGGCCCCATCGGACGGGGCTCGGGCCCATCGGACCCGACCTTAAAACCTAAAAAGATTTGTATTGGGCCCATCGAACCCGACTTCAAAACCCCAAAAAATGCCCCATCAGACGGGCATCGGGCCCCATCGGACCTGACCCCTTAAAAGCCCAGAAAAATTTCAGAGGGGGCGGTCAGGTCGTACGCGGTGGTGAGGGGGTGACGGCCTGGGTCGTACGCGGATGTGGTCTCCGTCGGACTGGTCTCGGTCGGAAGTGGGGCTCGACTCGTGGTGGGCGGTGGGGGGTTCGGTTCAGGCGAAATGGGCAGAGAGAATGGTGCGGGTTCGGTTGAGAGAGAAACTAGAGAGATAGAGGAAGAGAGTGAGTTAGGATGTTGTTATGTGAGGGTTATTCTTGGGTTTTTGATAAAAGTGTCATATATTTTTTATTTTGGAATGTATTGGTTTAAGCATAAAATATTAGGGTTTTTAATGTATAGTTTTTCAAATTTCCCTTCCAGTATTCAAATTAGCATAACCCTAAAATACCTATTTCCACTTTCAGCTTCAACAAGACCCTCCTCAAGAGCATATTCCTATCACTTCCAGACTTAGAATTCGAATCCCCATCGCTCTCCCAACCTTGACTCCCTTCCAATTCCTCCTAACGCCCCTCGCGCTGGCGCCTCCTGTACTCAGCCGCAACGCAACCCATGTGGAACACACACTGAAGCGCATATCTAATAATCCAAAGCTTAAGTGGCACCAAAGGATTCTCATCAACGCAAAGCCAGAGCACTACGATCCCATTCCCCACGAACGTAACATTCCACAACACGTCCATTGCGATCATTGGCTTCGAGTAGGCCCAATCGCTCATCGTAGAAATTCCTTGGATCAAAACAATGATGCACATTGACGGAGCAAGTTTTTGTTTCGATCACGTGAGTAGCAAAATACGAGACAGACGAAGTCTCCATTGTCAAAGATTCAGAATTAAGAGAGAAAAAAAGGTCTTCATAGCCAAAGCTAGTCTTTGAATCATATGAAATCATTTAATACATTAATCAATTCATGAATCTTCATAAAAAATCCCAACAAGAAATTAAGTGCATGTTTGGCATCATAACTAAAAAACTGTTTTTTGTTTTTAAAAACAGAAAATTATTTTTTGAAAACAATTTGGCTTGTTTGGCCTTGTTTTTTGAAAACAATTTTCAAAAAACAAAGTTACAAAAAATAAGAATTTTGAAAACAACAATTTTAAAAACCAATGCACTTTTAGTCAATACTGTTTTTAAAAAACACTAACCAAACATGACTTGTTTTTAAAAACTTCAAAAACTATTTTTTGTTCTTATTTTTAAAAACAATTTTTTGAAAACAAAAAACAATACCAAACATGCTCCAATAACACCCATTTTTTCTCTCGTGATTCCTTCTTCTGTAAAATGTAATTATAAAATATTAAAAATAAGTTTAAAAATAATATTAGCAAAATGATGTCAAAATGATCCAATAAATTTCAGTCAAACCAAACACACTTTTATTAAATGACGTGGCGTATTCTGATTGCCTCCGAGACATCCCACCCATAAGATTTTTTGGAGCCCTACTAAATATCCTACATTTATATTACAACATACAAATAATATAAATTTCTAACAATATATAATTAATATTTGGTGTACTTTTCGTGTCTAGTGTTGGATTGGATCCTCCCAAAAAGGAAAATCTTACTTCTTCTTCTTCAGTTCTTCCTCCAAATATTTCTTCACTTGAAGATCAAGTCTGGTAGTGTTAATGGCGATCATCAAACTCCATGGAAGCCCAATATCAACCAACACACAAAGGCCTCTGGTTTGCCTTTACGAGAAACACCTCCACTTCGATTTCATCCCCGTCGACATGTCTGCCGGATCTCACAAACAATCACCTTTCATTTCCCTCAATGTTAGTAATTAATATTCTCTCTTCCGCTTTTTACTTCAATCAATCTCTAATCTCATCTCACCAAATATTTCAGCCATTCGGTCAAGTTCCAGCTCTCGAGGATGGAGATTTACAGCTATTCGGTGAACCATTTTTGTTTCCTCCTTCCTAAACGCTCCTTCTATTTTCATCAAATCGACCTCTTCATTTAATTTTTTAATTTTTATTTGGCGCAGAATCTAGGGCAATTTCGAATTACATAGCGGAAGAATACTCTGAAAAGGGAACGCAATTAGTGTCTTCAAACTCGAAGGAGAAGGCGATTTCGTTGGTATGGATGGAGGTGGAAGCTCATAAATTTGAGCCAGCAGCTGCGAAATTGTCGTGGGAGTTATTCTACAAGCCCATGTTTGGGATGAATACTGACCAAGCTGTGGTGAAGGAGAACGAGGCCAAATTGGAGAAGGTTTTGGATGTGTATGAGAATCGGCTCACGGAATCCAAGTACTTGGGCGGTGAATGTATTGGTTTGGCTGATCTTTACCATCTTCCTAATTTGCAGTGCTTGTTGGGGACCACTTTGAAGAAGCTGTTCGAGTCTCGGCCCCATGTTAATGCTTGGGTGACTGATATCACTGCCAGGCCAGCTTGGTCTAAGGTCCTTGCCTTGAGAGGTTGATCACTAACTTTAGCCCCTAAGCTTCATGATCAGCTACTGCTACTCTACTTAAGTAGTCATGGACCTCATCATCGTGCTTATGATGATGGAAATTTAATGGAAGTTTGATTATGATATTGGGTGGAGTTATTGACCATAATAATTAATTGTGTTTTTTATGATCTATGTGTAGTATTTTCTGAGTAAAATTAAGGTGTTTGCTGAGATTAAGTGATCAGTGCTACAATTAATCTAAATTGAATTTCTAGCATTAACCATTTTTCGAAGTCGTATTGTTTGCCAACAATAAATTATCATTATTTTTATTCCCTAATACAGAAACACCTACACAAAGAGGCAATGTTTACAAGTTCTGGTGTTTCAAACAAAACTAAGAAAATGAAGGTTTATGTGGTATACAATAAGAAGCATTATCTTCGTTTTTAGTCTTATGATGCTTCTCCTACGTGAAATAGTGGACCCGAGACCACTGTGATCTGTGATCCTTTTAATTGAAATAAAGCCGCCGGGACCTACCTGTGTGTGATCTTTATCATTGAGACAGAGCATCATCACGCAACTCTAAAAGTTGCCACAAAATTTGACATTACTTTAAAATGTAATATTTTTTTTTTCTCATTCACATTATTTTTAGACATTTACTACTAAAAAGTACTCCACCACTTAGCAACTCTAAAATTGTTATTATAGTCCCACACACTATTATTTAATATATTATTCATTTTAATAATAAAAACTATCACAAATATACATTGAAATTCATATATTAATAAAAATAAATATTATATGAAATTTAAATTACACCAAATTTAAAAATAACTCAAAAATAATATAATAATAATTAACTAATCCAAAATAATAAAAAAAATACTAATTAAAATTATTTCCAAATTTAAACTATATGTGTTTTACTAAGTCTGCGTGAAGATTGCAGTGAATGTTTCTATCACGAATTTCAGCATTTTTTTTGAAGCATAAAGTCAAAAATAGGTCTATGGCATACTTCATCCGTTAGAGTATCGGTAGAGCCTTTATCATAATTAAAATCAAATAACTCATATGTTTCTCTTTCATCTTGACAGTCATGTTATGTAATATACTACATGAATACATAATATCTTTAAGAGCATCTCTTTGCCAGAATCGAGCTAGACCTCATATAATGGCATAATGAGATTGAAGTACTCCAAATACACGCTCAACATCTTTGCGTACAGCTTCTTGACATTGGGCGAATAATTTTCTCTTCTCAAGACGATGAGATAGTTTTAACAAATGTACCCCATTCTCGGTAGATACTATCTGCTAGATAATACCCATTGTTGTACTGTGTGCCATTTATCATAAAATCAACTCTTAGAGCTTGCCCTTATAAGATGTCAGTGAATAATGGTGATTGGTTTAAAATATTGAGATCATTATTGGATCTCGAAACACCAAAAAATGCATGTCAAATCTAAAATTTCCCTCGAACTATTGAGATTGTTAAATTTAAGGACTTTTGTCTAATTTTAGTAAAAAAATTCTAACATGGATAAAAGTTCAAGGGGCATGATTTAGTACATATCAAAGTTTGAGGGCATGATTTGGTAAATATCAAAGTCTAGGGAGCATGGTTTAGTACATAAACAATCACTGAAACAGTAAAATTGAATGAAATTAGACAAAAGTCCTTAAATTTAACAATCTCAATAGTTCGGGGGGAATTTCTAATGGCCAAAAAAGTTCAGGGGGCACGGTTTAGTACATGTCAAAGTTCGAGGGAAAAATTACTAATTAGCCTAAAAAAAATTGAATAGAACCGTTCCTCCTACACAACAGTTGGAGTGGTCATTCAGGTTTCCTCCAATGCAGAGCTACTCGTTGTAAATTGTAATAACTAAGCCACTGACAAAAGTTTTTTGGGCTACTCCTTCTAATAAAGCGTTGGAGTTGCTTTAAGAGTAAGGAAAGTGTAGGACAAAAGAGAGAGAAAGACAGTGATGTGATATGTGAAAGAGAGTTAGTGTAAAAGTTAAATAATAATTTTGAAAAGTGAAATACTATTTTAGATCCTATATTTTGTAAAAGTTATTAATTGGACCCTCTATTTTGTTAAATGACAAAAAAGATCTTGTATTTTTTGAAATTGTACAAATAAGACCTTGAACTGATTTTTTGTCAAAATAAAAGTTAATAATAATCTAATCTAGATATTTTATGACAAAACTGGTTATATTTTTTTGCATATGTTCGTGTTAGAAATTGTCTTAAAGTTGATTATATTAAAAAATAAAATTGTTGAAAATTGAGCTCAGGGTTTGATTTTTATCATTTGGAAAATATAGGGTCCATTTTGTCATTTAACAAAATAGAAAGTCTAATTGGTAATATTTGCAAAACACAGGGTCCAAAATAGTATTTACCCTTTTGAAAATTTAGAAAGTTAAAACAATGTAAAAAAGAAGTGGTAAATTTTTCTACCTCTTTTCCATTCCATTTTTACTACCAAACAACATGCAAGAACTACTTTCATCTCCTATCCTCTAGTTTCTACTCTTTTTTTTCTTCTTATGCTTTCCATATACACTAATTTATTTATTTAAAACTATCTTTTCTTTTAGAAATAAATATAGGGTAGTAATCCACAAACTTTATGAATCAAATTGACTCGGTCACTAGATTTTGGAAATAGATGCTTCTTTCTAGGACCTTCACCAACCAAACAATAAAGTAATCTTAATTTTAGGAAGAAAACTATATTCTACAAGGACCTAAATTTTGGCTGCTTCAAAAGTAATATGGTGAGAGAAAACGAATATCCACTACAAACAAACTATTTAGTGCACATAGTCAAAATTTTATGTAAGCAAGTACGTATTCTTACCATTAAAATAACTATCACACTATATAATATTGACAACAAAATCACTAACCAGATCACAACAATTTTTCTCATCATTTTGTAATATAGTAATCATCAATTCAAAGGATAAGAACTACTCCCAGTTAAAATTTACAGGCGTCCCAAGAATAAATACCTAAGACATAATCGTTTTGGTTATTAATTCCTTTGCTCATAATACTTAGTTAGGCAACCATGGCAGTGAGGAAAGTCCACGCAAACAATAACTCAGAACCTGCAATGAGAGTTATGGCTTGTCTCAATGAGAAAGAGTTGGCCTTTCAGTTTGTTTCTGTTGACATGAAAGTTGGTGAACATAAAAGACAACCTTTTCTTTCTCTCAATGTAAGGAAGAACTCATTTTCATTGGTTCTGTGTGGTGTTTTCCCAAGCCAATCTTACTCATGTTCATATATTGGTTTGGTTGGATGATGATGCAGCCATTTGGTCAGGTCCCAGCTTTTGAGGATGGAGATCTAACGCTCTTCGGTAAGACTCATTTTTTCATACTAATTTGCTCTGATTTTTTTGTATCAAATAAATTACCTTCTTATGCGCAGAATCAAGGGCAATTACTCAATACATAGCTACCGAGTATGCTAACCAGGGAACAGAGTTATTGTATTCAGACTCAAAGAAGAAGGCAATCTTATTAGTATGGCTGGAAATAGAGAGTCATCAGTTTGATCCAGCAGCAGCAAAATTGACATGGGAGATAGTCTTAAAGCCAATGCTTGGCATGGGTACTACAGATTTTGCAGTGGTGGAGGAAAATGAATCTAAGTTGGCAAATGTTTTAGATGTCTACGAAAATCGCCTGGCTAAGTCAAAATACTTGGCCGGGGACAGCTTCACCTTGGCAGATCTTCACCACCTTCCTCACATACAGTACCTGATGGAGACACGTTCCTGGAAGCTGTTCGAATCCCGGTCCCATGTTCATGCTTGGGCAGCTGATATTACAGCAAGGCCAGCTTGGTCTAAGGTCCTAATTGCCTTGAAAACTGAAGTTTAAGTAGATGAAAATACTTAAGAGCTTTGATGTTTTTGTACTCAATAAGTTACTGCTTCAATAATATTATCCCAGAAGCAAATATTAACAATATGAATAGTGTAATCTAAATTAGAAATTAAACACACACAACATTTCTGCATCACCATGCAATATCTATATCAAAAACAACTATATCATTGATCGTGCATTCTTTCTTAGCTCTCTGTCTGTAATCACATTCAAAAGGTAATTACTATGATACTAAATAATCAACTAGTTTGTGGCCCTCAAATTCTACAGAACTATAACCCAAATTTTTCTTAAGACCCTTGTCTATCATCATCTCCCTCACTTTCTCAACATCACTCCATCTTCCCATCTGTGCATACAAATTAGAAAGCACAACGTAGTAAGCACTATTGCCTGGCTCAAGTTCAATAAGCTTCCAAGCTGCAAATTCACTGAGGTTTAGATTTCCATGAGCTTTACTACCAGCCAATAGTGACCCCCATATAGCTTTTGTAGGCTCATAAGGCATTTCATTTAAGCATTTGAAAGCTTCTTCTAGATGTCCAGCACGAGCAAAGATGTCAACCATGCATGCATAATGTTTGACAGTAGGAGGAAATTGATATTTACCATCAACTATAGCTCCAAAAATTCGAGTACCAGTATCTACTAACCCTGCATGACTACAAGCAAGAAGAACAGCCACCAATGTTACTTGATCTGCTTTAACCCCTTCTTGTTCCATTATGTTAAACCACCACAAAGCCTCATCTCCACTCTTAGCAAGAGCCAGCCCTTGAATAACAGCATTCCACGTGAAGGTATTCTTTTTCTTCATACTTCTGAAAACAACCAAACCCTCTTCAATCCTGCCGCATTTCCCATACATGTCGATTAAGGAAGTCCCCAAAATCACATCCATGTCCCACTTGTTTCTCTTTATAAAGTCATGTATCCAAACTCCCATTTCAAGGGCCCCAGAATTAGCACAAGCAGCCAAGGCATTGACCATGGTTACATGATTGGGGATAACACCAGCATACTGCATCTGCTCAAATGCAATTAATGCTTCATCATACTTCCTAGCATTCCGATACCCCATAATCAAAACCGTCCAGGACACAACATCTCTTTGGGGAAATTCGTCGAACAGTTTCCGACACAAGTAAATATGGCCAGACGAAGCATAGACGTCAAGTAGAGAATTCAGCACGTAAATATCATTATGATGGCCCAATTTTATGACGTGGGTACGGACACACTCACCTTGTTTGAACTCACGCAAGTCAGACAATGATTTAAGAAGAAATGGGTATGTGAAATTGTTAGGAAGGATTGAGTTTCTGAGCATATGAAGGTATATAAAGAGTGGGGTATGAGAATTATGAGAATGAGAAAAGGCCCTGATGAGAGAATTGCAAATAAAAACATGGGGTCTACGATTTTGGGTGAAGTAAAAAAGATGGGCAAGGTCCAAGAGGCCTAAAGATTTGCAGGCAGTGATGAAGTGGGAGCCAATGTTGGAGTCACCTACAAGGTTTTGGAGAATGAGTTGAGCTTGGATTTGGCGTATTTGATTGTGTGAAGTTGAGTTGTTTAAGAAAGAGATTATTTTGATTGTAACATTGTTGAGCTTTGGAAGTGGCGTCATATCTCATTTGTTTGGTTTCGAAATTGGAAGTGTATTTGTTGTGCTCCCAAGTCCCAACAAGTAACTTATCAAAAAAAGAAAAAAAAAGTCCCAACAAGTAAAAACGGAAAAGACACTTTGCCACGATTTACAAGGGAAAAATTTCATTTACACCTCATTTTAATAATTGTATTAATTTTTTTATAACTTTTTTCTTCTTTTTTATATTCTTACAAAATAAAACAAAAATAAATTATATTTTAAATAATATGATAAAAAAATTATATGAATTTTTTAAAAAAATAAAAAAATTATATATACATAAATTTAAAAAAATTATAAAAATAAAATTTAAATAAATATTAAAATTAATAATAAAGTATATTTATCATGGGATTTTTTTCTTTTAAATATTAAATGAAATTTCCATTAAGAATAGGTACATAGCCGAAAAAAAAAAAGGAAAAAATATAAAAGTCTGCGCATCCAGGGAATCGAACCCTGGTCAGTACCGTGGGAGGGTACTATGATACCACTACACCAGATGCGCTTGTTATTAAACAGAAGATTTATATAATATAATAAACGTAAATTTTTGTTATGTTAATTAAAAAAATAAAAACAGAAATTGAAAATGTGTTCGGTTTAATTTATTTTCTATTTTTTTAATTTGAAATCAAAAATAATAATTTTGAAAACAGATTTCTAATGATATTAAAAACACTTTTTTTCTCAATCACTTTTTCTCGCTTGTTTCTACTCCTCCTTGTGCGATTTCCCTCTTCAATCTTCCATGGCATCAGGTAAAGATCCCTTCCTCTCTCTTTCTCTCCATATTCTCTATATATATCTCGCTCTTTCTTTGTATATATGTGTGGCTTTCTCTCTCCCTCTCTGTCATAGTGTCAGGTTTATTTATGTTTCCTTTATTCTCAGATTTGAGAATGAAAAATGAGAAGAGCATGAAGATGACGAGATGATAAGCTTATCATAGAGGAAGGTTTTTTACTAGTATGATTTTTTTCTTTTATTTTCTGATTTTAGGATTTTCAAAGTTTGAGATAATCTCTCCTTAGCTTTTTCTAGGTTTTTAAATTTAATCTCTTATTTGGGTTCTGGGTTTAATCTCTCTGAAATAAGATTTTGGTCTTTCAGATTTTAGTTTTCCGATTGTGCTTAAATCTCCTTCTCTTTTTATTTTGATTTCATATGTTGTTTTATGTAATTTTCTTTGGATGTTAGTATATATATTCTATTCTGTTATATATATATATATGTGTTTGTAGAAATGACTCAATCACTTTTCATGTATGTATGCATGAATCTATATAGTTTCTGATGTGCTTGCTTGTGGTTGATTCACATAATGTATTTGCTAGAGATTAGTGGTGAGAATAATTTATGTTACCCAAGTCAGTCCCTCTGAAGAATATAATGTTAAGGTTAGAGCCAATATATGTGGAAGAATGAAGAATGGATTTGCCACTGCAAATCAATCATTGATGAGCTCTCATCCTTCATCTCATCACCCACTGCAAATCAAAATTAAAAAGAAACAAAAAATAATAATTGGTTCATCTTCGAATGCTAATATATACTTTAGCGCCGGCCCTTCTGTAAAACCCTTCGCCTCTTTTGCTTCTCTGCAATCTGCATCTTATGTCTTCAAATCTAGATTTTACAGAGAAGTTAAGTTCACTCGCCAATATGCAGAACGACGAAGGTGTTATCACAGAGCTCTACATTCCTAGGAAATGCTCTGCAACCAACAAGTTGATCACTTCAAAGGACCATGGTTTAAAATTGCGGATTTAAGTTTTTTTTTTTTTGTGAGGCTAAGCCTCGATTATTAATTAAAATAATATTTTTAAAGTAACTAAAAATACTAAGAATAAATAATCTCTTATAAATATCAAAAATTACCATAAAATGTCGCATAAAATAAAAACATAGCATTTGATCCAATTCAGAGATTCATCCATTGGATGGAATCAATTCAATCCAATGATTTATTGGATTGGTTTGGTTCGGTTCGGTTGAGCTTACAGTATTGGATTGGATCGGTTGGAGAAATCCAACATCCAATTTATAATTGGGTCTCTATTCGGGTCTTCACCCCGCTCCGCCCCGACTAGGTTTTTTTTTTTCGAATCGGGGCTACCCTGATCCGACAATACATTAACTTAAAAAAAGAAGAAAGTAAAATTTCAGTTCCTAAATCACTAAATCTCTAAATTGAAAATCAAAGAAGCCTTTTCACTCGTCTCCTTTGTCAAATCACCGTCTCCTTCATCAAATCGCTGTCTCCTTCCTCAAATCGGTTAGAGAAGCATCTTGCAGAAATGATCCAATCCAATAACAAACCGACCGATCCAATGTCCTGCAAAAATTGGATATCCAATTATGATTGGATTGGATCGGATGATATTTTTGAAAATCCAATATTGGATCGGTCGGTTCTTGGATGACATGTAAATGGATCCAACCGAATGATCCAATCCAATAACAATCCAATATTAAAATAAAAAATATATATTATAAATTTATAATATTAAATATATTATATTTTAATACATACATAAAAAAACATTGAAAAATTCTACAATACACTCCCTTAAAATGGATATATTGATGCACCCCTATCTGTTTTAGCATCCGAAATAATTTTTTAGTCAATTTTTTTCTCATGGTCATGTACGTTATAGTTATCTAAGAAATCCTGCACAATTTTAAGAAATTTGGAAAAGTTTAACACGCCGAAAATTATGTTCAAATAGTGTGTTGCACGCGTGATTATTTTATTTTATACGCGTGTAAAATAGACTGTTTGAACATTGTTATCTATATTGTAAATTACTCCGATTTTTTCAAAATTTTGTAGGATATCTTAAATAGCTATAACGTACATGAATATGAAAAAAAATTAGATTAAAAAATTCTTCTGAATGCCGAAACAAGTTAAGGGTGCATCAGTACATCCCTTTTAAGGGGGTGCATTGTAGAATCTCATCAGATCCCTCTCTCTCTATCGTATTCTCTCTCACCTCATCCCTCTTTGAAGCCGCCTGCCCACTGCCTAGAGAATGGACGACGACGGTGACGCTCGCTGCCCAGCGATATGACGACGGCAGAGACGACGACATCTTCTCCCCTACTCGCTGACTACGACGGCCATCTCCTCCCTAAGTCGCCGACGGCATCTTCACCAACGACGGAAGCGTTTTCCATTTCTTACAGATCGGTATTCAATCCCAACTCATTTTCTAGTCTTTTGTTTTTGGCATTATTTCACCCTTAATCTCTAATCATCTAGAAAACACTAGGGTTACTTGCCTTTGAAGATTTTGATCCATTTTCTTAATGTTGAGGGTTTTATTTCACCTTGTTTAAGTCTTTATTATTATTATTACTCTCAATAGAGACTGTATTATATTATATTCTCAGTGAGTTAGTACTGATACTATTGTTTATACTGGTTTTATTTTATTAGAATTTTTTTTTTTGTCTTCTTCTTTTTACTGGAGAAGTCTTTTAACCTTCTCTTATTTTTCATTTTTCATAATTAAACTTAATAATAATTCTTCCTGACCTTGAAGCACCTAATTTCAAAGATAAGGGGACAAAAAGAAGAAATATTAATTGGTTTGATTTTATGAAATAGATCAGCCATTTGCTGCTTCAGTTCCATGATCTTCAAAAAAGTGTCCCTTTTAACTTTGATGTGCTCTTCCTTGAAATGAATTGATATAATAATCTGTGATTTTTGAAGAATTTTTTGTGTCTAAATGAATTAAAGCATTTCATTTTTGGGTTTTCTTTAAAATTATGGCTTTATAATTGTTTATAATTTTTGGAATTTAATGGATAAAGACAGAAATGGATAGTGATCATATTAAAGCTACTTTTTTTTTTTTTTTTTTTTTTTTTATTTTATATGTTATTAACGTGTTCTCTTTTTGAAACAGAATATGTTGTTGAATATTGTGATTTTCTATTTGTTTTCGTTTAAAGGTTTTGGCATTTTTATTTTCTGGAAAATCTTTTATGGACTTGTATTGGCTTTTGGAAGATCAATGTTGTCTTTCGTATGATGTTTTGCATGATATACAAGAATAAAAATCTAAATTAAGCAGCTAAACTACATGTAAATAATGTTATGTATATATATTTATAACAAGGATCTGAAAGAAGGTGTTACTATTTTTTTTAATTTGCAGAAATATTGGCTGCAATGGGTGATATTAGAATTGAGTGACATTGTTACTTTGGAGTTTGGACTGATGAAGGATTCTATGATATTCATAATTTATGCACTCTTGTTTATCTAACATGTATTATCTTATGTTATAACTCAGAATGGATTTATGTTGGATTTATGTTACAATTAGGTTGGATTTATGTTGTGTTGCAATATTTTGTATAATATATTAGCTGTTTTGGTGAAAAATCAGGTTTTACTCTTGGATTGGATTGGATAGATCCAATCAATCCAATTAATATTGGATTAAAAATATTGGATGGATCCAATCCGGTCTAAAAAATATTGGATCAAAAGTATTGGATGGATCCGATCCAATATAGGGATTCATCCATTGGATGGAACCGATCCAATCCAATGCTTTATTGGATCGGTTCGGTTCGGTTGAGCTTATAGTATTGGATTGGATCGGTTGGAGAAATCCAACATCCAATGTGTAATTGGATTGGATCTGGATGGGTCCAAAAACATTGGATGTGATCCAATGAACAGCCCTGCTAATACCTATTTCTTCACTTGGGTATGTGTGCTTTTCACTTATAAGTGTACTTGTGGTCTAATGTAAAGTAAAACACTTTCATTTATGGGTGTAATTTCTAATTGGGTACGAGGTTATGAAAAACACTTTCATTTCTCTTTTAAATTTGCTTGATTTTCTGAAATAACATTATTCAATATCAATTCCTATGTTTTGTTGATGATTTTATTGATATGCTCTAATATACAAGCAAAATGAAGCATTCCTTTCATCCTTTTTCTTGCCATGGGCTTTGTGAATATATGGAGATATAGTACAATATTAATATACAAGCAAAAATCGGTTCTTTGATGGATCCTCAACTTGATATGTTGTACAGTATTAAACCTGTTTTTCAAAACAAGACAAAAAAATAAAAAGTCATTATATAAGTAAATTTTTTATGATTTTCAATTGTGAAAACTAACTGATTTGATTGCTATACAAAAATGAATTAGAACCTGAAAGAGTTAAAACTTCACTTAGATTATTAGATCAAGTGGGGTTGGAATAAATTGAAATTGATCAAGTGGGGTTGGATGTTACTTTTATATATACTAATTTTTAATCTAAAGCATAATTATTCTGTTCTTAATTTGGAATTGTCTCTTGCTTACCCTCCTAAAAAAAGTGGAGTGCTTTGTTGAATTTTGCTAATGGTGGAGATGAGCTTAAAATGGAATCAAAAATGCCGTGATAGGAAAATGTGGTTGCTTTATTTTTCATGCTATCTCATTTGGAGTGCTAAATGGGATAGGAAAATACAATATTATTTAAATTAGCATATAATTCATGCTGAATTGATTTTGTTGACACGATAGGAAAGAAATTATATAACAAGTTGATGTTGATGAGTTCTTGAAAACCAAAGTTGCACCTCAAGAGCTTGTGGATGAGATTAAGGTACTTTTACTATGATATAACATTCTTTTGTTTAAGAACTTGTAGATATAAATCCATATATATATATATATAAATATATATATTTTTAAACTGATGTTAGAAATGTTGTATTTCTCATAATTTAATAGAAGAGTTTGAATATCTTATATATTCATCCATAGAGAAGTAGGATCTGGAAAATTTGTGTGCTGCGGTGATATAAGGATGAAAACTTGTATATTATTTGATTGTTTGCGGTTGAAATTGACAGATGGTTATGTTAATAAAATAGGAAAAATGTTGTCCGATTTTTTTTTTAATATTTTCTAAGTAGTTGCGTGCATTGATAGACATGAGAATATTGTCTTATTGTAGGTTAAATAAAGAATAATGTCTGGTCAAATCGGTTCTAATTCTGAGAATGATGTTAATTTTGTGCCATCAACTAATATTGAAGAAATACAGTCTGGTGTATTGGTATTATCGTACCCTCCCACGGTACTAACCAGGGTTCGATTCCCTGGATGCGCAAATTTTTAATTGTTTCTTTTTCTTTTGATCAGCTATGTACCTATTCTAAATTGTGGCAAACTACTAGTGTTTTTTCCCTTTTTTTGTTGTTGGGTAACACAACAAATACACTTCCAATTTTGAAACCAAACAAATGAGATATGACGCCACTTCTAGAGCTCAACAATGTTACAATCAAAATAATCTCTTTCTTAAACAACTCAACTTCACACAATCAAATACGCCAAGTCCAGACTCAACTCATTCTCCAAAACCTTGTAGGTGACTCCAACATTGGCTCCCACTTCATCACTGCCTGCAAATCTTTAGGCCTCTTGGACCTTGCCCATCTTTTTTACTTCACCCAAAATCGTAGATCCCATGTTTTTATTTGCAATTCTCTCATTAGGGCCTTTTCTCATTCTCATAATTCTCACACCCCACACTTTATATACCTTCATATGCTCAGAAACTCAATCCTTCCTAACAATTTCACATACCCATTTCTTCTTAAATCATTGTCTGACTTGCGTGAGTTCAAACAAGGTGAGTGTGTCCGTACCCACGTCATAAAATTGGGCCATCATAATGATATTTACGTGCTGAATTCTCTACTTGACGTCTATGCTTCGTCTGGCCATATTTACTTGTGTCGGAAACTGTTCGACGAATTTCCCCAAAGAGATGTTGTGTCATGGACGGTTTTGATTATGGGGTATCGGAATGCTAGGAAGTATGATGAAGCATTAATTGCATTTGAGCAGATGCAGTATGCTGGTGTTATCCCCAATCATGTAACCATGGTCAATGCCTTGGCTGCTTGTGCTAATTCTGGGGCCCTTGAAATGGGAGTTTGGATACATGACTTTATAAAGCGAAACAAGTGGGACATGGATGTGATTTTGGGGACTTCCTTAATCGACATGTATGGGAAATGCGGCAGGATTGAAGAGGGTTTGGTTGTTTTCAGAAGTATGAAGAAAAAGAATACCTTCACGTGGAATGCTGTTATTCAAGGGCTGGCTCTTGCTAAGAGTGGAGATGAGGCTTTGTGGTGGTTTAACGTAATGGAACAAGAAGGGTTTAAAGCAGATCAAGTAACATTGGTGGCTGTTCTTCTTGCTTGTAGTCATGCAGGGTTTGTTGACACTGGCACTCGAATTTTTGGAGCTATAGTTGATGGTAAATATCAATTTCCTCCTACTGTCAAACATTATGCATGCATGGTTGACATCTTTGCTCGTGCCGGACAACTAGAAGAAGCTTTCAAATGCTTAAATAAAATGCCTTATGAGCCTACAAAAGCGATATGGGGGTCACTATTGGCTGGTGGTAAAGCTCATGGAAATCTAAACCTCAGTGAGTTTGCAGCTTGGAAGCTGATTGAACTCGAGCCAGGCAATAGTACTTACTACGTTGTGCTTTCTAATTTGTATGCACAGATGGGAAGATGGAGTGATGTTGAGAAAGTGAGGGAGATAATGATAGACAGGGGTCTTAAGAAAGATTTGGGTTATAGTACCGTAGAATTTGAGCGCCACAAACTAGTTGATTATTTAGTATCATAGTAATTACCTTTTGAATGTGATTACAGATAGAGAGCTAAGAAAGAATGCACGATCAATGATATAGTTGTTTTTGATTGCATATGGTGATGCAGAAATGTTGTGTTAATATTACAGTAGTGAGTAATGGATACGTAATACGACTAATTTGTTGAAACTTGATACAAGACATTATATATCTGATTATTATTGTTTACTTCTTTAGACGAAACATATGTGGTGCTGCTTTTACTTTGCCGTGTGCCATAGGCATATGTATTGATACTATACAGGTATGGATATTTATTTTACCTATTGAATTATATATTAGTGAAATAATATGGCCGAATTCACCAAATACAGGGTACGTAACTAAGCCACTAGTGTTGTACTGTTGGCCATCTGTTTTGGTCTGATATACGAGGAGTGTTGTTGTCAAAGAAATTAAGTTAACACCAAAATAAGTGAGTATTCGTGTAAATAAGAACGCTCACAAAAATAACAGTGAGTAGTTTGGTAGAGTGGCGAATATACTTAAACAGAAAATAACGAATACTTAAAGAAAATAGCGAGTATATAAGTAGCAAGAAAAATTAATTATATAAATATACTCGTTCAGAGTTCAGTCTGCGTAGTCTATTTTGAGAGATTTCCATGCAAAATCTAATTTTATTCATGTGTATTTTTTTATAGTGTATATTTTTAGTTTCTTTCAGATATTTTTTTTTATTGTATATTTGTTGTTTTATGTAGTTTAGATACATATATTTAGTTTAATTTTTTGACATATTTTATTAAAATATAATGATAAGATTTTTTTTTTTAATTTACACAATGTTCAGTATTAGATCTTTATATGTTAATTATATATTACCATTTCTACTATTAATGTAATTATTTATTAACTTTTAAAAAATAAATTATCATTTTAACTGTCACTAACTCTAAAAGAAAAAGAGATAAGAAAAAAGTTGAAAGTATCAAGTTATAACAACAATTTTCACAAAAAATAATGTAGTAGTACAAAAAGATAAATCAAGTTATCAAAACTAAGTGTTAAGAAAAAATTTCACATTCAAAATATTAAAAATGAGTGCAAAACACAATTTTACTTATGTCAAATTCATACCATAAGAGTTTATTAATTTTAAATTCGACCCATCTAAGATTATAAGAATGATTTCTTAATGATAATCCTTTTGTTTAAAGAAAACATACTTTCCAATTACGATGATATTAAATAATTGAAGTAAACTTTGGGAAAAATTGGAGAGAATTTGGAATTGCAGTTGAACTTAGTAATTTTGGCTAACTCAGCTGCCTACATAACTTCTTTACGTAGAATCAAGCCACTTGTTGTTCAGAATGCGCTATTTTAGAATTTGAATATAAGAATTTTGAGTGGATTACCTCTTTCAGAAATTCTTCGCTATTTGAACATCTAGAAAAAATCCTAGGTGAATGACTTTTTATGGAATTTTGAGAGTTGTATTTTATACCATTTTGCGGTATTAGTGATTGCACTTAGTCTTAGCGACTAAGTTGCTTACATATCCTTTTGAATCAAGTCAAATGTAGTTTTGAATCAATGTAAAAAAATAAATTACTTTGACATTTGAGGTGAATGACCTCTTTGGGAATCTTGAGGTAGACAACCTCACTTGAAATTTTTGTTGAGATGAATTACTTCATTTTGGATTTTGAGATAAAAGACCTCACTTGGGATTTTTGTTATTAAGGTATGCTAGAGAATGTTAGTCTAGGCTTGTATGTTTGCTTTACTTTCTGCCAGTAGGAGTTAGTTAAGTTGTTTTGGTTAGTTAGTTAATCTAACTATCTAAAGTTAGTTCAGCTTAGTTAGTTTTGACTAGCTTGACTAGCTTAGTTAGAAAGAATTGCATTACATTGAATAGACCAATTACAATGGAAAAATATACACAATAGAGCTGAGGGTTTGGCATATAGTTAGGTGTTGAAAAATTAAATACAATAGAGCATCCCATGTTGCCTTTTTCCTGCTCCAAGTTATGTCAAAATGTTTTTGAAAGACATTTTCATTTTTTATAGTTACACTGCTGGCTCAGCCTTGTTTCAATTCTTCTCATCAGTTTCTCAAGAGTGAAAGAAAATGAGGCTTGTGGGACTCACAGGTGGAATTTCCTCTGGCAAGAGCACTGTTTCAACTCTCTTCAAAGCTCATGGCATTCCGGTTGTTGATGCTGATGTTGTTGCTCGTGTATGCTTCTCTTATTATTGAATTAAATCCCTTTGTAATAAGCTTTTATTTAATCTAATAAAAATATATTTAATATCAATTAGTTCATAAACATTCAGCATTATAAAGATGGAAAAATTATGAAAATTCAGCATGATTCTTTATGTGATATTATCCACTTGGTTCCTAGTGAAACCTGGTATCATTATTTGCGTGTATTCGTTCTTTTCAACAATTGGGGCCTGTTTGCTATTTGCTTCTGTTTCATGCATTGAATTTTTATTGTTCAGGATGTTCTTAAGAAGGGCACTGGTGGCTGGAAAAAGGTAGTTTCAGCATTTGGAGAAGAAATCTTACAACCAGATGGAGAAGTAGATCGGCCTAGACTTGGCCAGATTGTATTTTCTGATCCGGGAAAGCGTCAACTTCTTAATCGGTATGCATATTTGAATCTAGATACAATTATTCTACATAAAAGTCTAATGTTTATGAAGATGTAGATGGATTAGATGTTTCACTCATGTTGTGCCTACACAAAATGATTTCTATTGTGTTTTTAAAGGAAAAGTTAAGTGGCGTAAAGGTAAAAATGGATGGTTTGATGTCTTTGGGTAATTTGTCATTTATAGAAACTTCAGTTTGAATGGACTCTTTTAGAATTAATTTTAACTTTTTATCGAAAACAGAAATGTATCGTTTACTTTTACAACTTAGAATGCCAGTACGAGGTATTGTATACTAAACCATACACGAACATTAATAAAAACTTAGGACACTAGTAACTGCATGAAAACTATTTGAACTGATTAGCACCAATAGCTAGGTATAGATTTGTAATTGTAGGAAATTGTTGAGATAATGCGACCTCTTTCCATTTACCTATTTCTTGTTGAGTTACTTTCGTCAATAATTTTAAGTTGAATTGATTCAACATCCTTTAACAGGTGTCCGTCTAGCAAAAAAATTGGTCCAATTAAATTTTTAAACTACAAAGTGAACTTTTAATGCTTGTATGACTTTGACTTGTACAGATTACATGTGAGACATTTTTCATTTTCATTTGTTATGAACAATTTGCCCTGGATTCTTCTTACAATACCAATTTTTTACGTTACTATTTCATTGTCTTGCAGCCTACTAGCCCCTTATATATCTTCAGGCATATTTTGGGAAATTTTGAAGTTATGGATTAAGGGGTCTAAGGTGATTGTTCTTGATATTCCTCTATTGTTTGAAGCCAGGATGGATAAATGGACAAAGCCAATTATAGTAGTATGGGTTGACCCTGAAACACAGCTCCATCGACTTATGGCAAGAGATGGTTCGAACGAGGAGGATGCTCAGAATAGGATTAATGCTCAAATGTCACTAGATTTGAAAAGAAAAAAAGCAGACATAGTAATTAATAACACTGGATCACTTGATGAGTTGAATGAAGAGTTTCAGAAAGTCTTGTGTGAGGTGACAAAGCCCCTGACATGGACCGAATTCGGTCTTTCAAGGCAAGGAGCCTTGTCTGTTCTCGCTTCCACTATTGTTGGTGTTATTTTTTGCAGAAATATTTTCAGTAACAGTTCAAGACTATGACTTGGTGCTTAGGATTTTATTTCTTTATTTATTTTTCAAACCCATATATCTGGTTGGTGTCGTGTTAGTTTGTATGTTTGAGTTTCCAAACAGTTGTATTTGTAAAAGAATTCAAGAAAGTTTTGTCATGTTCTCTCTACTTTGTGTTACTTCATTGGTCTTCAGAATTTTATTTGAGCAAGCTATTAGTTTATTTATTTATTCATAATTGTTCAAGCTAATCCGAAGTTTATGAATCACTACTTTACAGTTTTTATGTTATGTTCTTTTTTACATTTTCTTTTAATTGGATGACCAGCTTAATGGGTCACTCCTTTTAGTGATAATGGATCTATTTATTGTCCCAAGTGACAAGTATAGTCACAAATCACTTTAGATATCATTTATAAAGCTTTATCAAACTCATTGGCTTACCTAAAGTGGGACATAAGTAAATCAAGATCCATTATAGCATTCTTTTTATTGTGTTTGATATGAATATTTTACTGATAATGAGTACAAGAGTATTAATAAAATAAAGAATAAAAAGAAAAGAGAAATTTAACTAATTATGTCTACATTAGGGGGAAATTGATATTCTAAACTAAGAATCCGTTTGGCACAGTTGTACTGTGGGGAAAAGTAATTGTGATCAAAACTGTGGAAAAAACATATACCAATTTTAAAGTGCTAAAGTTGTTGAGATTTTATTATAATAGTGACAATATTTTTATTTAGTTCATTATAATTACATATATATATATATATAAAAGGAAGAGATTTCAATGGTTACATTTTTATTGTAACCATCATGGTTACATTTTTTTAAGTCATTGGATTACTATTAAATGGTTGTGATTAATTTGGAAATTAAATAAAAATAAATAATAAATAACTTGTAACCTGAAAGTAACCTAATAATTTATTTCCTTATAAAACTTTAATTAAGATTAATTATAATTATTAATTAATTTTTTGTAATTTATTACTATATAAGGATCTTTCAGCATTATTTTTTTTGCACTTAAATTATTTAAAGTTTTATAGCAAAACTTTTTATAATTTAAAATTATACACATATAATTGGGCTTTTTTCATAAATGTACAACAAAATCAAAATAATTACAAAAAATGTGCAAAAAAAAATTATTTTAAAAATTTATACATTTTGAAAGCTTATTACATGAAACCATACATTTTTAATATGTTTATTAAACCTCAAAATAAACAATTTCGTAAAATTAATTAAACAGTTTTATAAAAATAAACAAGTTAAATATTTTTTATTAAAAGATAAATGTTTATTATCTATTTTATTATGAATTATTATAATTTAATAAGATTTTTTTTAATAAAATACAATATCAAAATTATAAACATTAATGTATATAAATATAAATCAATACTTAAAATTACTAAAAATAAACATGACACGTAGAGTGATATAATAAACATATGTGAATATTATTATTTTGTTTATTAAAGTAGTATGTTTAATAGATAGAAAATAAAATAAACATATATATACAAAGTATTTTATATTATTAGTATGTTTATTATAATTGTAAACATAAAAATAGACATAGTCAATTTATACTATACTAAAATAAGTATATTTTCTTTCTATTGTTTCTATATATTGATTATTTTCTAATGAGTTAGTGAACGAGTTTTTTATTGAAGTATAATTCTTACATCAAAAAATAAATAAACAAACATAACTTTATAAATTCCAAAAATTATTTAATTAAAAAAAATAAACACGACACAATTAATAAACAAAGAAAAAGATAAAGATAAATAATTTTTTATATATATTATTTATTTTTTAAAAAATTACTAAAAAAATAAACATAACACACGTAGAGTGATATAATAAACTTATGTGAATATTATTATTTTGTTTATTAAATTAGTATGTTTAATTAATAGAAAATAAAATAAATACACACATAAAATATTTTATATTATTAGTATGTTTATTATAATGGTAAACATAAAAATAAACATAGCCAATAAACACATATATAAAATGTTTTATATTATTAATATGTTTATTATAATTGTAAACATAAAAATAAACATAACCAATATTACCATATATATACTAATCAATAATTATTACCATATATATTATAATAAAAATTGAAAAAAAAAATTTAATTATATATAAAAGTGTATGAGAAAATGATAATAAGTTTTTTTGCACATATTTTGTAATTAATTAAAATAATGTATATAAAATTGTAAAATGCCCCATATAATTTCATAATTTAAATTTTATTATACTTGTAATCTTAATTTTAAATTATTACACTTAATTATTTATTTTTTTTTATTTAAATATTTACAAAGTAAAAAGTGAAATAAGTTGAAGAATTTTTTTTTTAAAAAATGGCTACACTTGTTATCGATTGATTAGCTTGAGGCTTCATACTTAGTTCATCTAATTGTAACAAAATAATTAAATATCATTTAAAAATAATTAATTATTTAAAAATTTATTATAAGAAGAGAATTTTAATTTGTGTAAAAAGAAGTTTAATTTTTGTAAAAAAATAAATTTTATTGTAAATATTATAATTAAATGGCTTAATTGTTAAAATAATTAGAGTAAGGATTTAAATATAAATAGAAAAAATTATTTATAAATATTAATTGCTAAAAGAGGTCTTGTTAAATATTTAATTAATCATTTTAAGAAAATAGTTAATTATAATTAATTAATTCTAAAAAATGAATGTTTACCTATTAGTAACCTGCTATTACAGGTCAAAGAAAAATGTAACCATATGGTTACAATAAAAATGTAACCATTGAATAGTCACCCATATATAAAAATATGTTACATATAATTTTTATTTTTATATATTTTTAATTAATTTTTTTCATAGTATAAATTTATATGCATTTGATAAAATTAATTTTTAATATTTTTAAATTATATGTTTATCACTTGTAAAAAAAAATTGTAATTTATAAAAAACATAGAGTGATATTGTTGGTTAATAATAATAAAATATTTTTTAAAAGAAAATAAAAAATAAAAAATTTATTTCTTTCTTAAAAAATATTTTTATTTTTTGTAATATACAATAAATAATTAAATAAATTTATCGTAAAAAATAATTTATTATAGAGTCTTTTAATCAAAACAGTTTTTTTTTTTAAAAGTTGAGTTATACCAGCTTTAGCTTTTAGCTGTAGCTTTTCTATAAATTTTTTAATAAGCTTTTTTTTAATTACTTACCAAACACCTTTTTGTCACAGATTTTTTAAAAAACAGCTTTTAACTTTTTTCAAAAAATGTATCAAGCGGGCCCTAATATTATGAAATATTAAAAGAATATGTCAAATATTATGTGCTATCCCTATAATACTCCTCTAGGCTAACTCACTTGTGTTCTCTCTTCACTCATTCATACCAACCCACTCACAAATCTCATTTTTTTCATTCATTTCTTAACGAAGTTTATGGCAAAGTTAGCATTAGACTTTCTGACCCATGCTAAATGTTGTCCTCAACCATGTGTGGATCCACTTCTAGAATTAGGCATATTTCGTCAAATAGATGGAGAACCACGACGATGAGACAGAGTAGGGAATCTTGGTGGAGGATGCTGAGCTGAGACATAGCCAGATTGAGATCCTGGACCTCTGGACAGGGGAGGAGCACTAAAAATGTTAGTGTGAGAATAATAAGGTGAAGAGAATGTACCTCTTCCTCTAGTAAATGGTTTTGTATGAGTAAGATTGGCCTCTGTTTTAGCAATGTCAAGTTCTCAGGTGGCTTTTTCCAATCGAACCTCCTGTGCCATTAGGAGATCTTTGATTTCAGCCACAAAATACTCATCAGTTCGAGAATTGATAGAAATAATGAAGACATTGTAGTCGTTTGTCAAGCCATTGAAGATAGCTTCAATGGGTTCAACAGGATTGATGTGATGACCAATCGAAGCAAGAAGATCCACCAACCTCTTGATCTTGAGAAGATAATAACCTAATGACCCCTACATCTTGGCATTGCGAAGCAGAGTTCTGTATTGACCTATGTTAGCTCGATTGAGAGTTGTATAATTCTCATAAAAAGCAGATCTGTGCAGCTGTGTCACAACCCACCATTCTCGTCAAGATCTTCTCAGACGTGGAAGACAGTAACCATGAAACAAGAACACTATCTTGTTGTTTCCAATCCTCATACTCACAACTTAAACGATTCATTCGACAATCAACTTCAGTGAGAAATTGAGGAGGAGTAAGATTTGGATCAAGGAAATTCTATAATCGTGCACTTATTTGATTGCAGCAAAGACTTGGTGTCTCCATGGTAAGTAATTGTGTTCACCGATTCAGACCAAAAGAGAGTGAGAAAAGGTAGTAGGTGGAGATGTTTTTGGAAGAGCAAAATTGTTATTGGCTGAGGCTTGAGACGAACCTCCATGGCTGTCAAGAGACGAGGTTGCCATTATTGAAAGAATGAAGCTCTGATACCATGTAAAGTTTTAGAGAGAAAGAAAGGAGAGAAAGAATTGTATTACATTGAATAGACCAATTACAAGCCTAGACTAAGATTCTCTAACACTCCTCAATAACAAAAATCCCAAGTGAGGTCTTTGATCAAAATCCAAAATGGGATAATGTGAGGTCATCTACTTTAAGATTCCCAAAAAGTCTTTCACCTCAAATATCAAAGTGAATTAATTTTTCACAAAAATTCGAAACTACGTTTGACTTGATTCCTATAAAAGAATACGTAAGCAGCTTAGTTATTAAGATTAAGTGCAATCGCTAATATCACAAAATGGTATAAAATACAATTGTCAAAATTTCATAAAAAGTTATTCACCTATGACTTTTTCTAAATGTTCAAATAGCAATAAATTTCTGAAAATGGTACAAGTGGCTTGATTCTTCATAAAGAAGGTATGTAGGCAACACAGCTAGCCAAAATTACTAAGTTCAGCTACAATTCTAAATTTTCTCCAATTTTCTCCAAAGTTTACTTCAATTATTTAATATCATCGTAATTGGAATCCAAGTGTATTTCCTTTAAACAAAATGATTATATTTAAGAGATTATTCTTATAATCTTAGATGGGTCGAATTTAAAATTAATAAACTCTTATGCTATGAATTTGACATAAGTGAAATTGTATTTTGCATTCATTTTTAATATTTTAAATGTGAAATTTTTGCTTAACACTTAGTTTTGACAACTTGATTCATCTTTTTGTATTACATTATTATTTTCTATGGAATTTGCTATTAAAAAATTCATACTTTCAATTTTTTTTTTGAGTTAGTGACAGTTAAAATGATAATTTATTTTTTAAAAGTTATATAAATAATTACATTAATAGTAGAAGTAATAAAATCTTATAATTTTAAAATGGGGTACTATATAATATAATGGGTAATACATAATTAACATATCAATATATAATTATCTACTATTGCACATTGTGTCAATTAAAAAAATCTTATTATTGTATTTTAATAAAATATGTCAAAAATAAACTAAATATATGTATCTAAACTACCTAAAGCAACAGGCGTACAACAAAAAAAAATATCTGGAAAAAATTAAAAATATACACTATAAAAAAATGCACATGAATAAAATTCGATTTTGTATGGAAATCTCTCAAAATGTACTAAGCTGACTCAACTCTCACTGAACTAGTATATTTATATAATTAATTTTTCTTGCCACTTATATACTCGCTATTTACTTTTAAGTAGGAGCGTTCATCAAATCGCTTGCACTGCACTGTAAAAAAAACACAGTTTGAAATTCTTTGCGGTGCAGTCACGGCTTGTATTTTTTCTAACCACGCAGTGCGGTGCGATTTATAGTTTTGAATTGTTAATATATGTGGTTCAAATCGCACTGCACATTATTAAAATTTTAATTTTTATATTTTTTTAGATCCAATATGTGAATGTACAGTCCAAAACCCACTAATTATTGTATTTTTGTAATTTTTTTCATATTTATTTTTAAGCCTTATGGTATTTTTGACCAGTGTTGCTCAAGCTTTATTGTATTTGTGATAGTTTAATCATTTAGTGATAGTCCAAACCGCAGAAACTAAGGGTGTTC
Organism: Cannabis sativa; assembly: GCF_029168945.1. NCBI lineage: Eukaryota > Viridiplantae > Streptophyta > Magnoliopsida > Rosales > Cannabaceae > Cannabis > Cannabis sativa. Next base: position 18,341,146 of record NC_083610.1, read on the forward strand.
ATCAAACCGCTCGCACCACAAAAAAAAATGCGGTTTGAAATTCTTTACGGTGCAATCGCGGTTTGAATTTTTCCTAAACCGCGTGGTGCGGTGCGATTTTCGGTTTTGAATTGTTAATATGTGGTTCAAATCGCACCGCACATTATAAAAATACCAATTTTTATATTTGTTAGGTCCAATATGTGAATGTCCAACCCAACGCCCCCTAATTATTGTATTGTTGGAACTTAATTTTTTTTTTTATATTTATTTTCATGCCTTATGGTATTTTTGACAAGTGTTGCTCAAACTTTGTTGTATTTGTGATAGTTTAATTATTTTGTGATAGTAAAACCGCAGAAATCCCAAAAATCGGACCGCACCATTTTTTGCGGTGCAGTTTTTTAGTTTTACAGTGCGAGTGCAGTTTGGGAAATTAGAAAAACTGTATGTACGAATTGATTTGAAAAAATTGTCAAAAACCGCATCACCCGCACCGCGAACACCCCTAACTTTAAATATTCGTTATTTTCTGTTGAATTATGTTCGCCACTCTAGCTAACTACTCACTGTTCTTTTCGTGAGTGTTCTTACTTTACATGAATACTCACCTATTTTGGTGTTAACTTAATTCCTCTGACAACAACACTCCTCGTATATCAGACCAAAACAGATGGCCAACAGTACAACACTACTGGCCTAGTTAGGCTATCTCCAATGGTAAAACTTAAATTTAGTGTTAAATTAACACCAAAAAGTTACTATTTTAGCACCAAATTTTTTTCCAATTCCAACCACAACACTAAAAATTACACCAAATTTTACATTCTTTATTATTCTATTATTTTATTAATATAATAGAATATTTTAATATTAATTAAATCTAATAAATTATATTAATAAATATTATTTAATCATTAAAAACTAAAAAAAAATACCGTGATCTAGTGCCTAGTGGGACACTGTAGATCCCCATAAATATAGGGTGACAATTACAGTCCCATTGGAGTAAAAAAAACGAAAATTTCACACTATATATAAGAAAATTATGCCGTTGGGTTGGAGATGCCCTTGTATCTGGTGAATTCGGCCACATTATTTCACTCATATATATTTCAATAAGTAAAATAAATATCCATACCTGTTTTTGTATAGTATTATTAATCTTAATACATTTGCCTATTGCACACGGCAAAGTAAAAGCATTGTCACATATGTTTCGTCTAAAGAAGTAAACAATAATAATCAGATACATATTAAGTTTGGGGTTTGGTTTGGTTGGTAATGTTATTAATTTACCAATATTGGTAGAATTGGATTTTTTTTTAACAATATCAATTAAATGACAAAAATGAATGAACTGGCCTGCTTGGGTGGGAATTACTTATTCTTCTTTGTTATTATATTTTCTATATATAGTGTGGTAGGTGCTATATTTAAGATCTGTGGAGAGTGAAAGTAAAAGAGTATCAACAAGAAATTCAAAAATAAGCTGTAAATGAATTACTCATTGGTGAAGATTGAGACTAAGCTTAGCTGTTGAATGTATTCACAACAACCAACTCTTACACCAATTTCCCTAGAACTAGGGGTTCTGTGATAAATATATACACGACAAACAATTCTAACACAATGGCTTACAAGAGCAAGTATTTTTTATTATTACTTTTTTTTTGAGACCTCATTAAAACCATGCAAAACTTAATTTTTATACTATATGATTAAGATTATTATGGTCACGTTTGGTTGAAGGTAATGAAATGGAATGGGATGGAAAAAGAAACAATTTTCATTCTATTCTTTTGTTTGGTTGCATATTAAAGTATTGGAATATCATTCTAATGGAATGCTTTTTCACCATTTTAGTAGAATAACTATTTCATTTTAAAATGGAAGGAAATATCATTCCAATACATGATGAGAAAAAATTTAATAATTTTTTTATGATTTTTTTCTTCTTTTTTTTTTAAAAAAATTTTATTCCATTCCATTTTTATTCTTATTCCCATGTGTATATATATTAAACTGAAAGTAAAAAGATGAAAGGAACATTTACATCTCGAAGTCGATCTATCAGGTTATTTTCGATTCTTTTTGTATGTTATATATCCTTAGAAAAGTGATGACAAACTCACACCTTGATGATCTTCCAGACCTTCTCCCATTGTAGACTAGTAGGATAATAGTGTATATAAATTAAGTTTTTGATTAAATCTCAACGCATCAACAAGAACTATTTAATTACTATTTAGTGATGGAGAGAAAAAAATTACTAATTAATCATTTTTAAGCTTTCAAAAAATCAGATATATTAAATAAACTCAATAAAAATTTTATTTAATTAATTATTTAAACTCAAAGTTTTTATTAAACCTTATTTAATTATTTGAATAAATAATATAACTAAATTCAGTTATAGATATCATATTTTATAACCGATTGAGAGAATCTCTTAGCCACTTGAAAGAATAGCTCAACTACTTTTTAAATTTAAATATTTATTTATTGAATTAATTAATTAATTACCCCAAAAAACAAAATAACCCTGGTGGCACATTGTCTTTTCTCAATTTAATTAATTCGAAAAATAAATTGTTTATTTACAAAATAAGTAATTACTATTTTGACATTAATTCAAATTATATTTTTTCGAACTTCCATATGCAACTTTTATCTCACTCCTTGACAGTATTTTAAAATGGCGATCCGAAGACCATGAACTATAATTTTTTAGCTCCAATAAATTAGATTATTTATTGAATTTCATTGACCAAATAATCTTGTTCATTAACTCTATGATTACTCCACTATAAATATAGAATTGAACTCTTAGTAATTATAGAATTATATTTACTAAGTTTTACTACAGTGTCCATTGATATAATCAATTCTAGTGATTAGCCATCCTTGTGTTGGTTCATAATTAGTTTTAGTCAAATTATCATTTTATCCTTCTAATCACTTCTTATCCTTTAATACTGTTAATTCACTAGTGAAAGCTTAATTTAGATCTAATCTAAATTTGTGCACAATTTTTCAGCTTCATTATTAACTACACTTAAAGGGAACCAACATTCAAGTCATTCGAAAAGTTAGGATTCCATAATTGTAGATCATGTTCCCAGTCATCTACAATATTGTTAGATTTCTAAAACAGAAGTTATAAGAATTATCTTCTGTAAAAAACTTTAACGAGTGAATCAAAGAAATTAATAACATGAAGATGGTTCATATAGTTACTCGAGATTTAGGCCAATGTACCATTGATCATCATTATGACATGAATCAACTACACTGATGTATTGGATTGTAATTAGTTAACGATTCTCCATATTATTTATTCAATTAATTATGTAGAACTCAATATTAAAATACACTATAAAATGCCACCTCTTGTGGGACATGTTAAGGTGCCCGCATACAATTGTTTCCATTGAAGACTTGTTCTATTGATCTTATAATTTTGACATGACATATATATGTATATCATGTTGATGTCTTTCTTTGTTGTCCGAAAAGCACATCTGTTCGATTCTCTCTGTGTTTTGTGTATTTAGATTTTTGCTTTCATATAATATATGTGCAGTGAATAATAAGGTACAAAACATCATATAATTATTCATAATGCGAAAATGTCAGGCTCAGGCATCAAATCTCTCTAGCTACTAAAAAAAGCCATTGTACCACCATCTTTTTCACTGGGTTAAGTGGGATTTTTTACTTTCTTTACTTTTGGCTTTTACCCAATTGTTTAGAAACAAACGATTGTAGTAGTACACATTCATTTCTTTCATTAATTGCTTAATTTGTTTATATTATTACCAATAATACAAAGACTAAGGTAATAATATTAGAATATAATTTTTTTTTTTGGTTTAATTGCTTTGTAAAGTATTGAAATAATGAATATCATTCTAGTAAAATTATAATTTTTCATTTTGGAGAAATAATGATTCCATCCAAAAGTAGAATTTTTTTTTACTCATATTAAATTGAATTAAACCATTTCTATTTTGTTTTTCCATTCATATGTAATTTTCATTATTCCCAACCATTCTTACACATAATTTAGTATATAGTACGTAGTCAAAAGTGTATGGTGTGGTGGACGTGCCCATAACAACAATTAATTCCCTAATTATATTATAATTACACTAATTGAATTTGGATTACTAAGAATCTTCTAGACCAGCTTTTATATATCGAAAAAATGGATGGTATCATCATTTTCGATTGGATTGGTTAATTGGGGCCCTCACGGGAAAAATATCAGAGTATACTAACATTTACATATGTCGATATATGATCAAATAATCGATGGTTATTATAAAGATTCTACAAGAAAGGAGGGGACCCCAAAGTCTTTTTATTATTGGGATCCTTGTCACATAATAGTAGAAGGGTCGACCCTTTATTGGATGATCGAATAAGGCTCATAGTTTATTTGGGGTCTAATTGTTTTACTTATTCTGTTCATGAGATCAACATAATGAATCGATGGATCTATATCTATTACCTACAATAAATTTATCTATTAATTGGGTCATTATCTCAATCCCTCCTCCAATAAAATTAAAAGCATGTAATTAATGACACAAGCTATTAGCCCCCTTATTATCAAATGCCAACAACTTACTGAGATGTAACGGTTTCTTATGTTATTTAATAGATTTAAAAAATATGTAAAACGTACCGATCGATGGGAAATTTCAACATCAAAATTAACTTAAATTGAATTAAAAAATAATTAGCAGACAATATTAACAAAATACAATTCAAGAATTAGGGAAAAATAGGGTATAACATAAAAGATAAAATCAGAAAATAAATAATCAATAAAACCGTAAAATCAACACTAAAAGTTATCCTGGTTCAAATTTAATAAATCAATGTAATCTATAAATCTACTCCAGTTCTAAAACACCACCTTAATTTCTTTTATTGATTGAACAAGAATATAGGTACAATACAGTTGAGAGCGATTCTTGTTTTGAATTCTCTTAAGGTGTTTTCTCTCTAACACTCTTCCCTAATTAAGAAGCTTCTTTATCTACAGAAGAGTCTCCTTTACGAAAAAACCCAACCCAATCCTCTCTTTTCTTTGTACCTCTTTCTCTACCTCTCTCAATCAAAACTTTCTCTCAAAAGAACTTCCGTAATCTTCTATTGTTTTTCGTATTTTGTTGTCTCAAATGAAGAGATGGCTATTTATAGATGGAGGGCTTCAAACAACTAAGTAGTTAATTTGGTTAAGACTTAACCGAATTGACTGGCTCCTTACAATGAGATCTCTAAGTCAACTCTTGGTATCGAGCTCTCTCCGGACATGTATCACGCTTCCTGGATGGACGTCCCAAATTGATGAAGCGCATTCTGAAAGGACGTCCCAAATAGGCACAAAGCTAAACTATCCGGAACACCTTCCTGGAATGAGCAGCTAGCCTTATAATACTCCTTCCGAGGACGACTAGCTTTCCTAAACCACATCCTAGAGGGATGGCAAGATCCATGAGACTTCTTTCCGGATGGACTAGCTAGCCTTAATTTCGAAACTCTTTTCTGGTCGAATTATGACTAGCTTTTCACAAGGCTACTTCAGAATAAACAAGCTAGCATTCCAAAACTCTTTTCTAGATAATGAATAACTTTTTCGAAGACTCGACTTGAGACTTGTTCATAACTATACCACAACGAATTATTAGAAATGCTAAAACACACCCGTTTAACAACCCAAGTTTACAAGACCACAAAACAAATCTAAAATTTACAAAGAAACTTAATTAAGGTAAATTTAAATGCTATATCTTTTACCTCTTATAGTTTTCCTTTGAGTATAAACTTTATAGGGATTTAAATTCAACTAAGTTTGCTCTAAAGCCTCCAAAACCGCGGAGCCCTAAAGTCCCATGCACAGATTTAAATGAAGTTAATACAAGATTATAACCCGAAATAGAGAATGAAAAAAAAACATGTAGAGAGTTTATCATTTAAAATGTCATATTGGGTCACAATGTTTTAATGTAATAATTATATGTTATAAAATATTGCACTTATTTGTAAGGTTCTCATCTCATAGGCGGGCTAGGCTTGTGCCTAGGGCCCACTTAGCCCAGGGGCCCAATTTTTTTTTTCCTTTTTAAAATTATATATTTTTTTACTGACTTTGAAAAATATCATATTTTTTCTAACATAAGGTCTCAAAAATAAATTTTTCTCCTGTGGTCCACTTTATTTCAAGGTCGGTCCTACTCATAGGTATTGGAATCAGGATTTAAAGTAATGTGAGTGTAATTTTCTTGTAAGGCATAGCCAAAAATAATAACTTAAAAAGTAAAATAAAAGTGCTCTTAGTGAGTTTTGAAGCTTGACCTTTATTATATATATAATCTAGTTTAACTATTATATACCAAAACTAATATGATATCTATAAATATCAATATTTTTTATTATAAATATATGTATGTCTTAACTAACTAAAATACATATATATATATATTTTTTAAAAGAGAGATTGCCTCTCTCGTTTTTATATGAATTCGCCCATTTTCATAGAAGAGCTAGGTACAAAGAAGAGCCTATAATAATATATTAATAGCAATATGACATTAATTTGTTGATTTAGCAATTCGTTGAGATATACATTACAAAAAACAACTATATTTAGTGACAATTTTTTTTAGTGATAACATAATTTTTTTGCGGCTAAATATATGACTTTTAGTCACAACAAAATGTTACTTGTGACTAAAACATAATAGTTAGATACAAGTCGTAACTAATTTATTTTTAGTCACAACAACAACAAGTGCTGTGACTAAAAGCACATTATAGTCACAATAAATTGTGAATTTTGTGACTAATACATTTAGCTACGGACCTTTTAGTCACAATATAGGAATAATAATTTATAATTAGTCACAACTAAAAAGTAAAAAATTTGTGCAGTGATAATCTTGCAAGTGTCAATTTAGTTTAATCCGAAAAACCCAACAAGAAAGTGTCCAAAGATTTATATAATTGGTAGGTTGAACTTTAGTTAATTAGGTACCCTGAAGGGTGATCACCTGACTTGGTCACGGGTCACACGAACCTGCAAATTGATCGTGTCAAGTGACATGGCATGTACTCACCCAAACTATAGATGCTTTCATGTTTTTTCTCTCCTACTTTTATTCCCATACTTACTACTATTACTCTACTACCACTCAATACTATAGATCTCATTCTATAAATATAGATATGTGACATTTTCATCATTTGCTTTCCCCTTTCCACAGGACAAAACCCATTAGCCCCTCATTATTCCTTATAATATTATTCCGCATTCTTCACTCTTTCAAATTCTCTCTTCACTCTCTACTTCATGGCGAATAATACTAATACTAATAATAATAATAATAATAATAATAATAAGCCACAAGAAGAAGCTTTAAAATACCAGGTGATCATCATCATACTATATCTTTGTTATAAAATATTAATCTTATATTGTGTTCCTAATTTGTTACAAAATTTGTCTGAATTTGTAGACATGGGTCTTGAAAGTCTCAATTCACTGTGAAGGCTGTAAGAGAAAAGTCAAGAAAGTTCTTCAAAGCATCGAAGGTAAAATCATATACATATATATATATATTATATACGTCTTTTTATGTGTTGTATATGTATGAAAGAATTATTTTGTTTGTCATTTCTTTCTTTTATGATTTTCAGGGGTTTATACAACGACCATTGATTCTCAACAGCACAAAGTTACAGTCACCGGAAACGTCGATGCCGAAACCCTTCTAAAAAAGCTATTGAGATCAGGAAAACTCGCCGAGCTTTGGCCTGAAAATAAGCCTTCCGAGAAGAAAAAGTCCGGAAAATCAAAGAAGCAAAAAGCTGCAGATAATACTACTACTCCCGATCAAGAACCTGCCAACGACGACGGAGATGATCAGGCCGTTAAAAATGACGGCGGTAGTGCTAACGACAACGTAGATGGAAAAGAAGCCAATAATGAAGATGACGGCGATAACGACGAAGCCGATGGAGATAACGGCGAAGGCGGTGGCGGAAGTAACGACGGTGCCAAAAAGAAGAAAAAGAAGAAGAAGAAGAAAGGTGGGCAAAACGGGAATAATTCGTGTAACAATGCCGGCGGCGATAATCCCGGCGAGTTTTTTCCTCCGGGGGACATAGGTCCGACGAACGTGATGACGTCAGCAAATCATCATGGGCAACCAATTCAGCACGTGTTTCCTTACCCGCCAACTTTTAGTTACAATAACCAACAAACTCCGGTTATGTACGGATTAAGTTACAATACAAGTTACCCAACCCATAACGCTTCTTATTTTGCTCCCTCATTAATGCATGGTGATTATTTGTTCTCTCATCATTCAGAGATGTATTCTTTACCGTCCGATCAAACGTATAGCGACGGTGATGATGATGATGATGATGACGGGACTGGATGCTCCATTATGTGATCTGATCTTAGCTAGCTAAAAAGAGATCATCATGATAGATAATAATGGCCACGTGGAATGAAGGGTACCATATACGTAGAATATCTATTCATATACTATAATGATGATTATCATAAGTACTGTACTATTTATATGGGGATGAATTTTGTACTATTTATACATTAATTAGCCAAATTTATTAATTAATTATATATATAGTGTGTGTGTGTGTAAGAATAGGGGCGAAATAAGGTTTGTGTTGTAACTTGTATTTAAAAATTAAGAGGGAGCTTTATTAATATTAATGGGGTACTTATGCTTTGTTTTGCTTTTTATTTATATCTAGCTTTTCGTTTCACATACTTTATATGCTTTTGCTAAAAGAAAAACCAAATATATAAGGTTGTAATATGTTTTGTAGTTGATTGTAGGACCTAAAGATCTTTAATTTTCTCTCCCTCCGATGTGTAAAGTAAATTTTTGTTTATGAGGTGATAGCATATCTCTATCCTTTTCTTTAACATGATATACAATTTCTTGAATAAGAAATATCATTAATAACATATATACATATATATGTGCAACTTGTACAGTTGTACTCGAAATTCGAAATGATTTCTCCAATAAATCACTTTAGCTTCACAGCAAAAAATAAATCACTTTAGCTAGCCACTTAATTTCTATAGTACAACTTGGCATATATTCTTTTAAAATTTTAATAATAATAATTAAAAGCATATATGGTACACACAAATTAATGTAGTTTAGTTGTCCGTACAAATAACACACAACGCGAACGATGCCCAATAACTATAAGAAATTAATCTTTTGATAATATGAAGACTTTCAAGTGGTTAATTATATATAATAATATAAATATCAATGCAACACCACTAAAGGTAAAATTTTGCTATTGATTGGTTAGTAATATTAAAAAAAAGTTATTATATTAAATTTGATATTTAATTGTATCAATAATTATATGACAACTATCTTTTAATATTTCTCTATAAATATATATATATTGTTTATGTTTAGTTAAAGTCTATTAGAATTAATAGTTTTATGTTGCGTGAAAAAATAATAGCATATATAAAAGCATCTTCAATAAAAATTGCCCATTAAGTGATTTTTGCCACATGTGTACTTTGGTCAATATTTCAAATTAATTTATCAACATAATATCCAAAAATGAGTAACATTCATGTAATAATATTTAATTATTTTTTTTTTAAAAAAAATTACTTTATCACCAATCAATTTTTTGAAAGAATAAATATAATTATAAAATTTAATTAAAAAGTGGTATATAAGACTATATTGGATAACTTTTGGAGTTGCCCACCATTAACCTAATTTTTTTAAATAAATGTGTCAAGGATGAGAAAAAATAATAATAATAAATAATATTTTAGAATGATGTATATATTTTAATTAACAAAAATATTATCCACTTGGAGACAGGAGCGCGGACCCACATAAAGGCGAGGTGGGGCAGTCACTTACCCTGAAAAAAAAATCGAGAAAAAAATATATATGCATTTTAGTTAATTAATTACAACATATATTTATAAATAAAACATGTTATGCAATGTTAAAAAAAAAAAAAAAAAGTACCCCTCACTTATAAAAAAAAAAAAAGTATTGCCCCCCTCAACTTAAATCCTGCAACTTAAATCCTGGTCCGCCACTGATTAGAGATATATACTCTAACATGCATGAACTATCTCCTTCATTATATCAATATATTATTTTGAGATGGAAACATATGCATCTTAATCTTATATTTTCTAACATTTCCAACCCAAACGAGCTACTCAACACCTTAATCCTAAATCTTAACAAAGTCATATATCTTTAGACGTACATATCATGATGAGAAAGAATGCTAGCTAGCTAGTCTTCTCCCACTTTGGATTGAAAGCTGGCTCATCATCATCACTGATATATTTGTCTTTGTTTACTTTATTTTTTCTTTCCCTTCTTTTTGAGTCGCATGGGGGACCAATAATATGCCCCCTAAAACAGAAAGGACTTGTTCTATATGTAATCTTTGGCTAATCTTTTAGGCCCTTATTATATAATAGGCAAAAGTGTTATGGACATAAACATAGAAAGGGAAATAAAGGCCAGAGAGGGAACCAATTATAAACCTGATCATCAGAATTGCTTTATGATGAAGATTAACAGAGAAATTGTATAATTTGTGATCCTATCGATGGCAAACCTTTAATAATAATTGCTTTTATTTCATAGCAGGAATATTCACTAGCTAGGAATTATACTTCTTTTAAGTATGGCATATATAAAAGTGAGTTTTTGCATATACTTATCTTTCATATATAAATTTTATAAATATATATATATGTATATTCTTCGAGAAAAAGAAAATGGTAACATTATGTCCTCAAACTTACAAATAAATTAATTAACTACCTAGAGCTTGGTGAATGGTGATCATAGCTTTTCAACACTTATATATATGTGATGTGCCAAGTTTATTTCCTTTTCATATCTAGCTCCTTTTTTAGAGATATTCTAGAGATCGAACTCTACACAACCATCATAGAAAATATCAGACTACGAGAATATATCGGTCAAAGAAAGGAATACTAAGATACAATATTTATTAATTACTTTCTTCTTAGACCCAGTTTGGCATAGTTGTGCTGTCCGAAAAAATAGCTATAGCTGTGCTGTGAGAAAAAACAGCTTAGCAAAGCTGTAGAAAAAAACTGAGATAAACGTTTAGTAAATTATAAATTTCAAAGTACTGTGAGTTGTTATAAGATATAATCATAATGATATAATCTAGTTTATTATAATATTAAATATGAAAAATTTATTTTATATAATATGTTATTTTTAATTTTTTTTTCAAATATAAATTTATATGCCTTTTGATAAAAATAATTTATAATATTTTTTTATTATGTTTTATCAAATTTAGAAAAAAATTAGAAACTCATAAGTTGATGTTGTTTGTTAATAATTAAATAAATATAAATTATTTTTTTTTTGAAATAAGAGATTTAATAATTATTTATTTTTTCTTCAAAAAAAATTATTTATTTTATTATAATTAGTTTATTTTTAATTTTTTAATTTTTTTAATATGTAATAAATAAGTAAATATGGTTTTAGTACAAAAAAAAATTATTTTAGTCTTTTAAACAAAACAGTTTTTTTTTCTAAAAGTTGGGTTGGAGCAGCTTCAGCAGCTTCTTCAAAAATTCTTTAAAATATTATTTTTTAACTGTTTACCAGACACATTTTTATCACAGTTTTTTTAAAAAGTAGCTTTTAGCTTTTTCAAAAGCTATGCCAAACGGACCTTTAGTGTTGTAGTATATATATATATATATAAATATATATATATATATTATAGATCTATCCACACTATCTTCTATACTCATTTGGGTAAAATTTGAAGTCATACTTCTATACATATGACTTTATATTTGTAATAATAATTTTGGAACAAAGTAAGAATGAGAGTTTGGTTCCAATATATATACATGATTTCGAGTCTTCCACAAATCTCAGTAGCAATAGCCATATGACTACAATCTCACGTTTCATTTTTCACTTTACTATCTACTGATCCAATTAATTAAGCATATATGCTATATAGCTTTCAAATTTGTAACACTTGGCCCCAATCAATCCAATTTAAGACAGCCAACATACATTATTGCTTGTTTTCCAAAAATATTCACACTACGTGAGGCAATTTTCTGTTATGACACTAAAAAAATTATAACCTTACATCTAAACAAAAAATATATAATAATAATATTATAGATCTTGTTCTTCAAGAATGAAAAATATATTACAACTTAATCTCTAAACAAAAAAATATATTACAACTTAATCTTGTTCTTTACAGTAATGGTCTTCTTCACAATATCAGATTTCATCTCATTTTTCTCAGATCTAATTTTTCGAAATAGACCAACGTGCCGCCATTACGCCACCAAATACACAGCCAAAGTAACCTCAACTTCCCCCTCTCCTCTTCCCCTCGACGTCCGAGGTTATCCACTACCCCGCCACGAACTCATCTACACGGCCACAAGAATCCTCTTCCTCCGCCGTCGCCAATCCTCTTCTGCCTCTTCCGACCCTTTCTCCGACCTATCGGATTACCTCGCCTCCCTCTCCGTTACCCTAACTTCATCCGAAGCCTCTGAAATCCTAAAATCCCTAAACACTCCTCTCATCGCCCTTTGATTCTTCCAATTTTGCTCCTCGTTTTCTCCTGATTTCCGCCATGACTCGTTTACTTACACCCGACTCCTCCTCATTCTGTCGAAGTCCACCGCCGCCAACCGCTTCGACCAAGTTCGCTCTGTCCTCGTCGATATGGAGCGTTCTGTCGTGCGTGGAACAATCTCCACTATCGACAACCGTGCCCTGTGGCCACTTGAGCTAGTAAATAATTCATTCGTTGTTAGTAAATTCTGAATTATTTACTGGGCAGAAAATTGCTAGCTAGGGTTCAAATAATTAATCAGCTGAACGTACTCTGCAAACAATTAACTATACATGTAAATTCTATTTATGATAAATTATTCAAAAAATTTAAAACCTAGTATGATATCTGCTATATATATATGACTACAATATTATATGTATACACTGGCATATATTATATTATATTATAATAATTTTTGTATGTGTCATAAAATTGCACCACATATAAACATTTTTGGTTCTCCAGGTACCGATTGAGAAGGCAAAAGTTACAAAACATTGAAGACAAATTCAGCTAGCTATAATGATCGATTGTTGAATAATATATATGTCAAAAGTGAATGAATTGGGACGATAAATGTTATGGTTATTCATATTGGATTTGGATAGAAAGATTGCAAAAAGAATCTTAGTCCAAAAGCTAAATGAAGCTCAAAACAAAATCACACATATATATATATATATTTTAATTTTATCGTGTATATAAATATATATATATATATATATATATATTATTTGATGACGTCTATTTCCATATCACCATGCATTATATGGTGACTTGGTTCGATTTGATGAATGTTTTCGTCTCTCACGTCTAAGTACATGAAGACTACCAAAGTTATAAAGTGATAAGCACAACGGATTTAATCTCAGCAAAAAACTGATTGTTTTCTAAAGGCTAATTATGATTTTTGCCAAAATACTCTCTGAACTATTAAGATTGTTGGATTTAAGGATTTTTTTTTTCTAATTTTAGTAACATAGATGAAAGTTAAGGATCATAATTTAGTACATATAAAAGTTCAAAGGACATAATTTGGTAAATATCAAAATTTGGGGAGCAACATAAACAATCATTAAAATGGTAAAATTTAATGAAATTAGAAAAAAGTCCTTAAATTCAACAATCTTAATAGTTCATGGGGCATTTTCAACAACCTTAAAAGTTCAGGGACATAATTTGGTACATATCAAAATTCAGGGAGCAAAAATCTTAATTAAACTTTTCTAAATGAGATGGGAGCTATTTATATATTTATAGTGGTGGGCTAGGCAGGTTAACGTACAGTAAATTTTAACTACCAATGGTCCTGATAAATACCACGTACATAAATATATGTAGATATTAATTCATCATGTTGTTGATAGACTCATGTTGTTGGTTAAATACTAAATAGGCGATCATTATTAGATACCTAACCGGCCTTTTTTGAATGAAAAAAGGTTATAGGTATATTAATATTCTTTCTGATTAAGTGGAAGAGAGATTATGATCTGCCTGCATGCAATAATAATTAGTCAAATATTTATGCATATATATATATATATATAGAACCCCACACTAGACTATTAGCTAGGGGATCTTATTACTCTTGCGTGTGGCTAGGCCGACGGCCGGAGCAGGCCAAAATGTAAAAAAAAAAAATTAAGCTAATAGTTGTTTGTTACAACTTGCACGTCTGGATATAATGATGCCTTCTTTGAAGGACCATGTAATAAAGAACAGGGGATATCCTCTTTCAATGAAGGAATGTACAACTTTAAATGAAACCCCCCCAAGAGTTGTTAAGACTCTTATATAAGGTTATATATATAAACAAGAACAAAGCAGGCTTAATTATCTTTACATTTCTATAACTAAAAAGATGCATGGTATCTATTCTATATCACAATGGTATATGCAGAAATTCTTTATGATTGGACAAATGTTTATAAATACGTATATATACCATAAAAATATATAGAGTTGGGGCCTCACTTGCCTTGCCTTAATACGGTCGACACTGCATTAATTAAGATACTTGAGGGATTAATTAGGTTTTAACATTATATTAATTATTATAAAATTGTATAATTTTCAAGCACTTTAAAGTCTCTATAACTTGGTTTATTATATAAGACCATCATCTCTATTCTCTACTACATGGGAGATATAAAAATTTGTGCAGTAATATTTAGCACAAAAATTAATTTTATATATGATATATGTGCACTAATTTTTAATATTGTACTAATTTTGTACAGCTTTTAGCACAGAGTAAATTTTTTTGTAAAGTGAAATATGTAATTTATGCCTTCATGTGATGCACTATAAGTATTTCATAGTAGTTTTAATCTTATTATATTACCAGATACTACTACTATTATTATTATTATTATTAAGAAGAAGAAAAAAAACTTCATTATAGACAAACAAAATAAGGAACTATTACAAACCGAACCACTACCAGGCAGCTCAAACACTCAACAAAAAAAACTATTAATATATAATTACATTATAACTTTCTTAAATAATCTCTCTAGTAATCTTCCTATTAGTAACAATTTGCAAATCTGTACAAAACAATCCTTTTAATATTTGTAACTATGTGAGCTATGGAACTAGAATAGTCATAAAAAAACAGTGATTCTTATTCAGCCAGATGTTGTAAATTATTGTTGCCAAAATTGTAACCCTAACCCACATAAAGTGAATTAACCCCTTGGCATATTTGAGGCCATCCAAAATATTCCAACCTTTGTGAAGGCCAAATTATGGAACCCAACTAATCAAAAATCTTCTCCATAACTCTCCGAGATAAATCACAAAAGAAAAATAAATGCTCAGTACGTGATTCAATAACTATGCCACAAATAGGCACTGCAAAAAATTTTATTTTTTGTCACAAATTTTGTGACTAAAGATAAAATAGTTGTGGCTAATTATAAATTATTATTATTACTGTGTTGTGACTTAAAAATTCGTATCTAAAAGTATTAGTCACAAAAATTACAATTTGTTGTGACTAAATATATTTTTATTCACAATATTAATTGTGACTAAAGCTAAATTAGCGATAATTTTTCACTAAATACTATGTTTTATTCACAAGCAATTTTTTGTTGTGACTAAAAGTCACATTTAGTCATAAAAAATTTATGTTGTGACTAAAATGTTGTCACTAAAAGTACCAATTTTTTGTAGTGAGGGCAGCCAAGCATTTCCAAAACAATTTGAAATCTTATCATTTTGTACCTAGTTAGCACCTAATTATTCACAGCTTACCAAAGAACAAAACGATGTTTAGAAAAAGTTAATGAACTCTAAACAACTTTGTGATATGTTACATGGGTTTGAGCCAATAAATTGTTGTACAGCTAACCAGTTTTAAACCAGCCCAAGCCACTTGCTGCCAATATATTATTATTATTATTATTATTATTATTTACGGTAAAATCTCCTTAATATTTACAATTATTACACAGATAACCTTAATAAAAAAAATAGCAGTAAAAATACTTTATCTTGTGACTATGTTGCAATCGTACCCTTTTTTGATCATTAAATGTCAACTCAAAAACACGGGGCGATATATTATTAGACATGTATTAAATAAGCTAAAGAAATATATCGCCGCATGTTTCTAAGTTGGCACTTAATGAGCTTAATTGACACTTAACAACTAAAAAAGGGTACGACTGCAACAATATCGTAAGATAAGGTACTTTTGTTGTCATTTTTTATTAGGATCATATGTGTAACAATCACAAATGTTAATGAAGTTTCGTCGCAAATATCTTTCATTATTATTATTATTCACTATAAAAAATCTTACTTTTAGTACAACAAAATTTGAGACTAAAAGTAAAAAAGTTGTAACTAATTATTAATTATCATTCCTATGTTGTGACTTAAAGGTCCGTGGCTAAAGGTATTAGTCACAAAAATAACAATTTGTTGTGACTAAATGTGGTTTTAGTCACATACTTGTTATGACTAAAAATAAATTAGTGACAAACTTGTGTCTAAATACTATGTTTTAGTCACAAGTAGTTCTTTGTTGTGACAAAAAGTTACAATTAGTCACAAAAATTTATGTTGTGACTAAAAAGTTTTTACTAAAAGTAGCTATTTTTTGGTAGTGGATATTATTATTATTATGATTACTACTATTATTATCATCGAAATTTGGTATATTAGGTCTCACAAAACTTTTAAAATCATAATTGTGTTGGGCTTGGGCTTTTTAGGAGTGATACCAAAACCCATCCAAGGAAAAATGAGAATTGACTCTATATCCTTTTGATATTGTCCTCTTTTATTTTTACCTTCTTTTTTAAAATCTATCATTTTTACCTCTTTTTTAAACATTGTACCAATTTTGCCCTTGTCACTTCAAGATACTCTCCATGTGATTCTCTTATGTAAGGGTATTTTGGGTACAATACATATAAAAAGAGGTATATTTCAAATAAATATAAAATTAGAGGTAAATTTGATTAATTGATGAATAAAAGAGACATTTTTCAACTTACCCCAAATGGATTTGTGACATGCTTGCTGATTAATTCGGAGAACGGATCTAATGTTTTATGGTCATGTTAGTGCTTATGGGCTTTCATTGAAGTTTTGGATCTATATTATGCCTAGAAATTATTTTTCAAAATAACCATTTATCACGTTACAATTTGAATGAGATGTAATTTTTAGAATGACACAAAATAAGAAAATCGATTACCAAACTAACTATTTATTTTTCTTCTCAAAGTACCAAACTTGCTATTTATGTGAGATTATTTTTGTTTGAAAAAGTATATAAACCTAGATTCTCATGGAAAAATTGAAATAATAATAAAAAAAATATCCAAAATCGGTTTCAAAATTCAAAATTGTTATTTGCTAAAACGAGGATCTGTCATACAATTCAAGCAATTATTGATGATTTACTTAGAAAAAATTAGTGATTTTGAGAGCTAGCTAGATAGAAAGGCTTCAGAGAGAGAAAAAAAATTGGATGGTGAATTAGAGAAAAGCTACAAGAAAGTAAAAATAGATGGGCTTTGGAAAGCTATATTATAAGAATTAGGGGTTTTTCTCTATGAGAAAATGTAGTACAGTTTATTTTTTTAGCATAAATAAATAATAAAAAAAATATGAGATTTAAAAATAATTAAAGTTTAAAATATGAGGAAAAAGTAATAAATAAATTTAATAAAACTTGTAATAATAAGGTTCACCGAGAAAGTTATCGGCGCTAGAAAAGTTGTCGGTGCCGGAAAAGTTAGTGTTACCAGAAAAATTGCCGGAAAAGTCACCGTCGCCGGATAAAGTCACTGAAAAAGTCACTAGAATTAAATGTCTCGTATATAAACAAAAAATAGAATAACATAATGAATAAAAACAAATAATTCAAACCAATTATAATTGAAATATAACCGGTTCTGTAACATAATGAATAAAAAATAAATAACACAAAACAAATCAAATTAGTTATAATTAAAATGAGGATCAATTCTAAAAAAATATTGAGTTATAAATATGAAAAGAACTGGTTTCATAACAAAATAAATAAACACAAATAATAACACACAATAACTCAAATATAATAAAAAAAAACTGGTAATATTTATCAACTAGTTAAAAATTTGAGACAAAAAATTAGTTCTGTAAAGCAATTAAGATAAAAACTTAGTACACACAAAAATTATTTAAATAAAATAACTCAAACAAAAATATTGAGGTATAAATATGTAAAGAACTGGTTTCATAACAAAATAATTACACTCATACTATATCTACCCAAAAATACTCATTCATTATGTTATATAACTGATTCTATTTTAGTTATAACCGGTTTGAGTTATTTCGTATATAGTACACACAAAAATTATTTAAATAAAATAACTCAAACAAAAACATTCATTCAACATGCTCCAACCACCAAATAATTACACTCATACTATATCTACCCAAAAATACTCATTCATTATGTTATATAACTGATTCTATTTTAGTTATAACCGGTTTGAGTTATTTCGTATATAGTATAAGACACGGTTTAAAACCGTCGCCTATACCCTGTTATAGACAACGATTTTAAACTGTCGAGAAGTCCTCATTAGCGACAGTTTTTAACCGCCACCTATTTTGCCCATTTTGCGATGGTCGTATAGACGACGGTTATAGAAACTAATAAGAATACTTTAAATGACTGTTTAAAAACGTTGGAAGAAACTATTTTTATAGTAGTGCTTCTTTCTTCTACCCAAACAATTTTTTTTTCCAACAATAAGTACTAGCACGTATTTTTTTTCTTTATTCTTCTGTTCACGACAATAATTTTTATAGTTTAGAAAAAAAAAAATTTACCATAAAAAAATCAAGGGAGAAAATTTTACAAAATATCGTAATTCATCCAAATAATATTTTTCTTATAATATGTACTATTAATTACATAAGACATCATTTTTTGTAAGAAAAATATATTTTTATGTTTAAAGAATTTTTTTACATTTTTATAGTTTTCTATAAAAACGACATGAAAACAACAAAAAAATTACATAAAAGTAACAGAAAAAATAACATCCAAATAATATATATATATATCAAAACAACAACAAAAAATATCATACAAATAACAAAAAAATCAACAACAAATTAATAAGAGTACAATATAATAAGATCGTATTTTCTGTAAATAAAATCATAAAAAACCTAAAAAAAATGTTTAAAATTTCATACAACTGTATTTTTGTATTTTTTTTTTATGTATTTATAAAATAATTCCAATACATTATTTGTAGGTTTCCTTTTAATATTAAACTGATAATAACAAATTGTTTTGGTTTTGTGTTTTTTCTTCTTTTCTCTATCCCACTACATTAATAAAATTGACATTGTCTCATCCCACTAATGAAAGAGGGCCCCAAAGACCCCAACAACAATAAACCAAATGCCCTATAAGATACCTTGAAAGTGGATAAGAGATGATACAACCAATAAGTTAATTCCACTAAAACTCACACTATTATTGAAAACCTTCTTACCTTTTTCTTTAATCTTCCACTTTGTATGTGATTCTACACCAGCAGCCATAAGTGGATGATTGTCTTTGTAAGTGAAGCAAGAATATATATAATAATTTTCACATCAAAATTTTGTTACATACTGAAACATAAGGAATCTGGGTCTTCTCTTAAAATCAAACTCAAACCAGAAATGGGCATCTTAGAAACTTCAAATTTATCGAACTTTTGATGATCCAATATGTATATGCCATCCTATATGGGCATCTCAATTTTAGAATAGTGTAAATATGAAGTTTTATCTTTATTAGAAACAGTTGGAATGAGTACATATTCTAACTACTTAATATTTTGAATACCATATTCCATATTATAGACATTTTCTTCATTTCTTTCAAGAATTCCTTTATACTTTTATACATTTTTTTTATACAACTTACTTCTCTTATGATAAAGATAGGACATTAATTAAGACTAAATTATTGTCATATCATATGCCTTCTCTTATATCCCCTTCCCCACCACTTATATGGAAATATTTTCATTATCTTGAATTGAGTACTAATGTTAACTTTATTGAAAGTTCTCATTACAATTTTTTTTTTCTTGCAACTTGTATATATAATCTTGCATATTTTAAACATGATACCTTATGATAAATAACGTTTATAATTATCAAAATAAAGTAGAGAAATTTTTTTACTTATTAATTCTAGTAAAAAGAATATATAATTTTTTTTATAAATCCTAAATCACTCCTTAAAATTTCTAAAAACATAAAATTATTGAAACATTCATAAGATCTATCAATAAGGATTACAAAAACATTATTTTACCTACTTTGCTTTATTAGCTTATAGAAATCAAATCCCAAATTTCACTAAGATTTTTTAACTCAAACCAAATTAGGGCAGATGTGAGAATAAGTTCCCTCTTCAAAAATACTAGTTAAAAAAAAAAAAGAAGAAAAGAAAAAGAAACTCGTGATTTGATTCATGAAGAAACAAAAAAAGAATCTTGGACACTATTTGGTGTCAACACATCTACTATTCAACCAATCTGTCATCCACAACCGTAAGAATATAATCATATTCAATAGTACTTTTTGGGCCCCAAGCCCATGTGTCATTAAGATACTTGTGTCGAGTCCAGCCCATTTTTCCATCTATATAAACCCAAGTTCGACCTTTACCAATTCTAATACCTTCTTACCTTAACTCATTTTTACCAATGGAGAGAATTAAGCCTCAACCATTTCTTGGTGATAGTTGTCTGAGCCCAGAGCCTAAGAAAACTTTAGGAGCAAAGCTTAGGCAGGCTTGTGAGGCAGCTCTAGTATCCATGGATAGCTATGGTTCCAATCAGAACTGTGGAAAAAGTCTCTTAATTCCCAAAGATATTGAGAGACGAAAGGTAGTCTACCAATACAAAGCTGAAGACCCCATAAGAACCATGATGTTCTTGGGGTCATGGAGTCACACTTAATAGTCTTGACTATATTTAACTTTTTTCTTCTTCTTCTTCTTATAAGAAATTATAAAATGATCAAAACCTTAGTTGGTGAATCCACAAGTTTTACAAACTTTGGTGGTGATATATATGTTAGGTTGTGATCCATGAATATAATGAAGTATATAGTCTCATGTATATATGTTTAATGGAATGGTGATTATTATACACCTACTAATAATATGTTATTTTATGTTTGTATGAGTTGATTTCATTAACATGATGTTTTTAGATGAAGATCTAATACTAAGGTTAAAAAAAGTTGTGAAATCATGATAGATTCTCAAGTTATAGTGGATTATGTGAAATTGTGAATTGTATTTACTAGCTATCCTGAAAATAACTTATTTTTTTTGTTTGTTTAAGTAATAAACTCTTATATATAGAATTTCTAATGATTATATTAAATAGGTAATTATGTAATTATTTTAATAATTACATTATTATTAAATGATTATGATTGATTTAATATTAATTAAAACTTACGTATAATTTAATTTAATATAATTTTATTTTATTTTATTTATTAAATATATTTTTGTGTTCTTATAAAATATTAATTAAGATTAATTTTATTTTAAAATTAAATTAAATTATAATTGCTAAATAGTTATTACATTAATTAGTTACAAAATAAAGTTTTTTTATATAATTAATTTAATTCTAAAATATATTTTTTTAATAATATTCTTGACAACAACCTATTATATAACATATCATAAAAAAATAATTATACTATAACCATTAAATAATCACTAATATTTATTAAAAAAGTAGTTGTCATAAGTTACTTCTATGAGGCTGGTTTGTTATGTTTTAACTTTGACACTTAAATAGACCCTTTCTTGCGTTAATTCATCCAAAAATAAATAAATAAATAAATCTTTTTTGAGTTGGTGGGTTTGGTCGGTTTAGATTACATTTTATTTATCCCAATGTAAAGATTGTGCTAGAAATATTTAAGTGCAACCCGTCCAATTAAAAAAAAAAAAAATTCAACCCGTCCAATAAATTGGTCAGTTTAATCGGGTTAACCCGTCCAAACCGAGCACTAATATTTTTTTTTTCACATTCAATTGTTATATTTTAATTATTGTGATAATGAGATAAATATAAAGATTGAATTTAAAGTTCAAATCATACGCCATAAAAAAATATAGTAGTTTTAACTTTCTATTTTTTATAAATATATATATATAAATTATATAATATATATTATATATAATAAATATATATATATGAAAAAAATTCTCTTAATCGGGTTGATCCGATTAGTTCGGGTTGATTGGGCGGGTTGATATTATTTTCAACATACCCAATATAAAGATTGGGCGGGTTATATTTTCGTCGGATTTTTTTATTTGCATTTTTCGTCGAGTTACCTCGATTTGGTTTGGACAGGTTATTCGGGTTGTAGGGTTTACAAAAATTTATGTACAACCCTAACTTATATAAGTATTTGAGAAACTTCCAAAAATGAAAAGTATACCTAATCAAGACTTTTCATCTTGTTTGACTAGTCTTATTGTAATTTGCTTTTAGAATTAAAATAATGTTTGGGTAAAAAAAATATTATTATTATTAAAAAAAGTACCAAATTTCATTAAATCGAATCAACTATTATAGAAGAACTTAAAAAACAAGAATAAACATTCGTCTATGCTCTCTTGTTCTAATAATAGAAGTTGTCAGTGTATAAGCAATCAGGAACGGACCCAATTGTTTTAATGGCCCCACTAACAAAAATATTACCTTTTAAAAAGTTAATTTTTTTTTTAATTTGATAATTATAGACTAAAATAGTAGAAAAGCCCCCACAAAATTAAATAAATCTAGTAAAAATGATTATAATATATGCATAAATATTTTTTAATAATAAAAAGCCCCCACAAAGAAAAATTTCTGGGTCCGTCACTGTAAGCAATACCATTTGCTGAACACAAAATAACATCACAAGAATCACCACCAACAATTGCTATTGAAAAATTAACATCCACTATAATAGAATTAAAAATAATATTCAAATTAGGATTCCTAAACAAGAACAACATTCGTCTACAAAACGCTCTCTTATTCTAATAATAGAAGTTGTCAGTGTATAAATAATACCATTTGCTGAACACGAAATAATCACAAGAATCACCATTAACAGCTGCTATTAAAAAATTAACATCCACTATAATAGAATTAAAAATAATATTCAAACTAGGATTCCTAATCCAACCCACAACATCTGTAGAGTCACTTTAGATACTGGAAATGTTGAAATCAAATCTTTGAGTATAAATCAGCCCTAATCAAATCTTTGGGGGTTTGCATTGTCTAATTTTTTTCATTTAGTTTTTTTTTTTTTTTAAGGTGTTCTTATCTTGCATTTATTTTCTTTCATCATTGGTAGACAAAACATCCTTATGCTTTTTGATGATATTTATCTTAGTGTCATGTACTCTTTATAAGTTTGAGATCTTTTGAGTAAATTGAAACTATGTAATTAGGAGTTATGAATAGGATGCACTACCATTATAAAGTGTTACCTTCAGTATGGTGTGATAACATCTAATTGCGGACTTGAAAAAGGTAAAAAATAAAAATCTTATCAAGGATAATGATCCTATTTTCAATGCACACAATAATACCTGACAAGTATGTGCAAGTTTGTAAGTCCTTTTCTACTAAAATAAAAAAATTTGGTTCACATTTTATCTAACTTATTTATTTTTCTCAATATTTGGTAAGTATGGTTTGTATTTATTTATACATGATTTAAAAAAATAAAAATTAAAATGAGTATTAAAATTAACACAAAATAATATTAATTTTTAAAATTTATTTTTTTAAATATTAGTGTAACTATTATTGTGGATGTCCAAATATAACTCCCATCAAATTTTGGACAACACGGAGTTGCCACCATGTAGAGGCCATGCTTACGTTGTTTGCCACGTCATTCTAATATCTAATATCAAATAGAGTTTTTCAGTCAGCCTACTTTTCAGAAAATCCACTCTCAAATGGCTTCATCCTCACCGTCCGTTCACTCGGCTACTGTTATCGACGGCAAATCCATCGCCCAGACAGTCCGATCCGAAATCGCCGTTGAAGTTCGTCAACTCTCTGAGCAGTATGGCAAGGTCTTTTTCTATCTCTCAAAAATGGCGTAATTGCATAGTAACAATTACGAATCTGAGAAACCTTTTATTTTGTGGAGAACAAACGGAAAATTGAAATTTGGGAATTTTCAATTTATATAGTTTTCTTTTTCAGGTGCCGGGACTTGCAGTGGTAATAGTTGGGAACAGGAAAGATTCGCAGAGCTATGTGGGCATGAAGAGGAAAGCTTGCGCTGAAGTTGGGATTAAGTCCTTAGATTTGGACCTTCCCGAGGACGTTTCTCAAACCGAACTCATTGCTAAGGTCCACGAACTCAACGCCAATCCGGATGTACACGGTTCTAATTCTTACTTAACCTTTTTCTTTTCCCTCAGAATTCTATATTTTGCTAATTCATTATTGATAGATTGAAATGGGATTGTATCAATTTGAGCGTACTGACATCACATTATACAGTGCAACTAAGCTAAAATATGCTTAAACACTTATTAATGTTTTTTCTTTTCTTGAAAATTTCTGTTGATTTTGCTGATCTGAAGGAGAATGTAGTTTAGTGCCAATAGGAGTAGGAACATGTTATTTGACTTGGTTTTCGTTTTTGTATTTATATATTTAATAAATAAACAAAGAAGAGAAGAACTAAGCTAAAAAAAAGTGGCTGGATTTCAATAAGTGAAGCAGCAGCATACGCAAAGTTAAAGTGTGATGTGTGAAATGTGTTGTTTGATTGATTAGGAAAAGAAGAGGGTGGCAAGATAGTAAAAACAAAAAGTTGCTTTTTTGTATATTTGTTTTGTTTTATGTACTGTTTCTGACTGAGAAAAGCTATGGTGGATCTGTTAGACTGTTTTAAGTGTTTGAGAGTAGAGTTTGTTGACTGACAGGAATTCTGGTTCAGCTCCCACTGCCCAAGCATATAAATGAAGAGAAAGTGTTGAGTGAAATTAGCATTGAGAAGGATGTAGATGGCTTTCACCCGCTCAACATTGGCAAGCTTGCAATGAAAGGCAGAGATCCTCTATTTCTTCCTTGTACTCCTAAGGTGAGACGGTTTTCTTGTACTATATGTATGTTGCCGTGTAACATGCTTGTGCATTTTCTTCACGTGGAAATGTACTTTTTGAGAGTCTGAAAGAGCAAGAAACCATCATGAATGCGTATTTGTGAATGCATATACATCTGCTCTGTAGGAACAATTCATGCTTATTTCTTGGTCATTCTATGCAGGGATGCATTGAGCTTCTCTCACGAAGTGGTATAACTATAAAAGGTAAGAGGGCAGTTGTGGTGGGTCGAAGTAACATAGTCGGGTTGCCTGTTTCTTTACTTCTTTTGAAGGAAGATGCAACTGTTACTGTTGTCCATTCACGTACTCCTGAGCCAGAGAAAATCATTTGTGAAGCAGACATTGTTATTGCAGCAGCAGGACAGGCAATGATGGTAATTCTTTAAATTTCTTAATATTTATATTCATTAACAAAACTAATCACTGTTTTTCATACTGCCTCTTCTTGTTTGATCCTGCCTTCCCATGGAAATATTAGAACTTAGTGCTTTTGTAGCTGATTCTTTCTCTTTAAACTGAAAAATGCTATAAAAATAACAACAGTGAGGAAAATTGGAGGACAAGTTTTTGACTTCTCAGAATTCCAACATAGGAAATCAATGATAAAAGACTAATGAGACATTTACAAAACTGTAATAGGAATCAATGATACACTCTCAATTCTCATGCTAAATTTGCACACTATGATGTCCCATTAATATCAACCAAGTAATAGTTTTAGATTTCTCAGCAAAAGAGTAATATTTTAGGTGGGACCTTTATATTTTAATTTGTGAAGTTATAAATTATTACATATCATACTATGCAAATCTAGTGTGTGACTTGAGAGTGTCTGATTGGGAAGGAAATCAAAATCCTTTCATACACTCAATTCTCAGGCTAAATTTCAACACTGATGTGTCATTAAAATCAACCAAGTAACATTTTTAGGTGGGATTTTTTATAACACATCATAATCATACTATGTAAATTTAGTGTGTGAATTGAGTGTCTGATTGGAAAGGAATTCAAAATCTTTTTATTTCGTTTACATAGTCTTGAAACATAAGCGGAAGCTTGAATTGATTAAATTGTTCAAAAAAAATATATTTTATTGTGTTCATAGACGTAGACTAGTGGTTTCATACCTTTAAGAAGTCTCAAGTGCAAATTCCCTCCCTCAATGTTAAAAAATAATATTTTATTTTAATTTAAATAATAAAAAATGATTAAAAAGGTAATGTTATTCCTAAAGTAAAAGCATTCTTGATATCATTTCTTTAGTAAATAAATGAATAAGAGTCATTATTATACATATATTTTCACTTAAGTAAATGTGACATTATGTATATTTATTATGATTGTTGGTACCATAAGGCGCCCCTTAGCAAATCCACATTGTATTCTTAAGAACATTAGAACTTTCTCATCTGTCTTTCTAGGTGTAACTCTGATTCATGTTTTGAATATTTATAATACTTTGGCTCTGTTTGGCTATCCGAAAAATGATTCCCATTCTCTTATAGGAATCAATATGACAGATTGATTCTCACAAAGTACTTTATTTGACAAGGGCCTATGATTCTGGCAATGTTTCCGCTATTTTAAGAATCAATAATTCAGGATGTCATTGCTGGTGCTAAGCATGGTGCATGCATGTCATCAGTATTGTGGTTGGTACTTAATGTATTTTTAATGTAGATATTGACATATGGTGCAGATCAAAGGCAGTTGGATTAAACCTGGTGCTGCAGTAATCGATGTTGGCACAAATGCTGTGGATGACCAGAGTAGAAAGTCAGGTTACAGATTAGTAGGGGATGTAGATTTCAAGGAGGCATGCAAGGTAGCAGGATGCATTACTCCTGTTCCGGGTGGCGTAGGCCCAATGACTGTTGCAATGCTCCTAAAAAACACTTTGGAAGGCGCCAAGAGGGCTATACCACCACAATAGAAGCTTCTGTGAGCTGTGACTCTCTTCCCCGATTCGGACCATGGTAAAATGTGCTATCAAACTGACATTGTAATATTATTTGTCACAATCAAATGCTGGAAAATTATCTTCATCGTGTATTGTCAGCTAATAAAATTTCAAGTTTTGAAAGGTTGATCATATATAGTGATTAAAATTTTAAAACAAAGTGAAACAAAGTTAACCAAATGACAATTTATCTTCTTATATAGAAAAATACTGAAGATTTCAAGCAAAGTAGACACACAACCAAAATAGATTATTGTTATTAGGTAAGAGTGGTGTTCAACAACACTACATTTACAAGATAATATACTTAATTATACAAATAAAATATAACTAATGGCTTTTAGCATTTCTCACCAAAATAAAGCTAAAAACACTACGAAGATTTATAGAAAGGCATTACAATAACCTTTTATTTCATAAATATGTAAGAAAAAAAAACTGAGTTATAAACTAAATTCACATAAATATGTAAGGAAATTTTTAGACGGGATCACTTGTTATCTCACACATTAAAATTATATTAACTATTTTGTCAATTTTAGAAAAATTTTAAATAATTTAGTGTCAAAATTAAAGTTTAAATAATTATTTACACCTTATGATTTGTTTACCATACGTGTGAAAAATTAGTTGTTTATTGTCATATTAAAAATAAGGTGCCAAAAAAAAGAGAAATTTATCAATTTATATTTTATATCAATTAATTACATTACATATGGATAAAAACTTATTTATAATTTATTATACATCTGATTAACTATAAGAAACATATTTTTAATTTTACATACAAATTATATATTATAAAAATAAATAACAAACATCATATTTTATTTATAAAATCATATTATTAAATAAACACATTATTTCTTAAAAAAAAAAATTATCTTTAGTGACAACATTTTAGTTACAACATAATTTTTTTGTGACTAAATGTAATTTTTAGTTACAATAAAAAATTACTTGTGATTAAAACATAGTATTTAAATACAAATTGTCACTAATTAGTTTTAGTCACAATAAGTATTGTGACTAAAAACACATTTAGTCACAATTAATTGTAATTTTTGTGACTAATACTTTTAGCCACGAACTTTTTAGTTACAATATAAGAATGATAATTTATAATTAATTACAATTTTTTTTACTTTTAGTCACACATTTTGTTGTGACTAAAAATAAAAAAATTTATAGTGTATATAAACAATATTATCACAAATATATTTATAATACATATATTAGATTAATAATTAATAAACATTATCAATAATAATAATAATGTAAACATAGTGCTTATACATTATGTCACATTTAATTATAGTTTCATTTATTTTTTAAAACACATTTTTGGAGAACTAATAAATATAAGTATCATTTTTAAAGTGGTCACAAATATTTTTTTATTGTTCAACTCATGAGTTATTTTCAAACAAATTTATTTTGATTTATGTATATTAAAATTAATGTAGCCCAAGTAAGAAAATTTAGACTTTTATTTGAGCTTCATTAAATTTTTAATAAGTTTAGCATCTGTGTGTAAAGTCTAGTTGAAGTAGAAGTGTGAACTTTTCTTGTTATTTGATGAGCAGACCCAGTCAAGTAGGATTATGTAGCTAAGTCTCATCTCTAACCCTATGAATACATATTGTCTCATCACAATGGTATACTTTTTATAATTACATGAATAAATTTGTTTCCTATTTAGAGATTTAGGGAAGAAGAATTATTTATTATTATTGTGTTTTATATTATATACAAATTTTATAGGTTGGATTATTCATTTTTTCTAACCATGTGAAGTAGAGAATTTGTATACCTTTTCTCGTTATTGTCAGTTTTTTCGTCATATCATTTTCTGTTTTCTTGTAGTTTGCAATATTACCAAGAATAGATTATATATATAGATGCTGGTATAGATGGATTAACAAAGATTGGTAGCTGAGCTTCGAGTCCGTTGATTTTGAATAATTTCTTATTTTGGATTGGAGGTAGAAAACAATGGGCACTGGTAGTAGATACTACATCCACATCAAGTGTTTCTATTTCCTTCCATCTTTCTATCTTTTCACCAATGAAAAAAGTGGTTAACGATAATCAAAAGAAGAGAACATTACAAAGTCAATTACGTAGACGCAACAATTTGAGATTTTATGTCTAATTCTGGAAATGCAATACTGCTGTAAACAATAGTTATGGCTCGTACGTACACCCATTATAGTGAAATTATATCGTTTTGGGAGTTAACTTGGAACATCATTCTTTAACTTACAAACATTCAATTAATCATTAGCAGCAGTTAATTAAATTACGTAATGAATAAGCAATAAGATGAGCCTAATAATGATCAGTTCATCTAGTGTCCTTTTAAGCAGGTTGACAATTGCTGTTCTACACAAATTCATGGATTAATATTCAACTAACTCGACGCTTTTTTGTCTATGTTCTGTTGCTGTGAAAAAAAATGGCTATTATATCATCAACTTTTCATATTTTTGTTTTCCTTCTTGCAATGGAATCTGGTCTGATCTGGGGTACCAATACTAGTCCTTGCTGCGAACCAGTAGAGGCCACTGATAATGATAAGATTCAGTTTGCTCTGAACTTAGAGTTCATGGAGGCAGAGTTTTTCCTTCGAGGAGCGCTTGGTGAGGGGCTTGATGCCATAAATTCATCTTTGGCAGAAGGTGGTCCGCCCCCAATTGGTGGCAGGAAAGCCAATCTTGATCCCCTTACTCATAGGATAATCGAAGAGTTTGGTTATCAAGAAGTTGGTCATATCAGGTAGTACAGTACCCATCTTCACTTTTACTTCTTAAAACTACTTTCAGTTCTGTTTTTTCAATTAATATATTCTGATAATATATATGCAGGGCCATTATTAACACAGTAGGTGGATTTCCAAGGCCACTAATAGATCTCAGCCCTCAAAATTTCGCAAAATTATTCAATAAAGCAGTTGGTTTCACTCTGAAACCTTCATTTGATCCTTATGCAAACTCACTTAACTATCTCTTGGCATCTTATGTAATCCCTTATGTGGGGCTGGTAGGCTATGTTGGCACCATCCCAGGTCTCACCTATTATACCACTAGACGTGTAAGTAACCAATTATTTCATTATAGCATTGTTTATTTGTTATCTAAGTGTCATGGTGTCCAATACTACCACATTTATCTTGTTAATTGGTATAATTAAGCATCGTCACACGTAAATATGTGAAACCTGATACACAATTGTACCAATAACAATGAAAATTCGGGTAAATACTATTTTTGGACTTGTATTTTGTAAAAGTTACTAAATGAACCTTCTGTTTTGTTAAATGACAAAATGGACCATATATTTTCTAAAATTGTACAAATAGGATCTTGAACTGATTTTTTTTTATCAAAATAAAACTTAATAATAATCTAATCTAAAAATGTTATGATAAAACTGGTTATATTTTTTTATATCAATTCGTGTTTAAAATTGTCTTAAAGTTAATTATATTAAAAAAAAAATTTGTTGAAAATTGAGCTCAAAGTCTTATTTTACTATTTTGGAATATATAGGATCCGTTTTGTTATTTAATAACACAAATGGTCAAATTGGTAACTTTTGCAAAACACATGGTTTAAAATAGTATTTACTTTTAAAATTCGTGGTGTTAGACACTAATGATGCCTCATACTCATGGCGAGTATGGTTATTTCATTGCAGTTGGCAGCTTCACTTTTGGGAGTGGAATCTGGGCAGGATGCAGTGATAAGAACATTGTTGTATGAGAGAGGCAAAGAAGAGGTGTATCCATATGGTATAACAGTGGAAAAGTTTACAAACTATATATCAACTCTTAGGAACGAGCTAGCCATGTGTGGCATAAAAGACGAAGGACTAAGGGTACCTAAGAAGCTTGGCGCGGAGAATAGGACTACCAGCAACATTCTATCAGCCGATGCTTATTCACTATCTTATGCGCGAACACCGCCGGAGATATTGAGGACAGTTTATGGAACCGGTAATGAGTCTCGTCCCGGCGGATTCTACCCTCATGGTGCCAATGGAAACATAGCTAGGAGCTTCCTTTTCCCAGATAAATATTAGGAGAAGAAGATAACTGTATGGAGGTCTATTATTATGAAACCATATCACTAATAAATGATAATAATTAATAATACAATATTTTTCTACGTGAATTAAATATAAAAATATTAAATTATATATAAAAAAAAGAGAAATGCTAAATGATACAATTGGTGCCTAGCACTCTCTTATGTGTCAGTATTGCTATTGGTCCAACTAAGTATCGAGTCACACATAGTTTAATATAATAGATTTTAAGGAGTATCGCTGGCCAATCGCAATATGATATGTCGAGAAGGTGCTAGGCACAACTAGTGCCTAATAGTAATGCTCTATAAAAAAAAACATGAACTACTCTACTCATTACGAATTAATTTTAAAATGGAACTATAATTTTTAACATGAAGCCAATAATATTATCTATAAGTTCGAAGATTGAATCTTGAAAATAAGTCACAATATCACAATTGTCGAGTCAACTTTAATTTACATGTATGTGAGAACCCAATTGATTATTATTTGTACTACTTAAATCTTTCATTTTGTTTAGTTTGTTACTTTGCTTTTGTTATTATTAATACCTTAATAATATGAACAATGCTATTATAGATTACAGTTATTTATGTTATATTAAATATAATTTTATAACAAAAAGTATTATTTATTTTTAAAATATTGCAATTTAAATTTAAATTAACTACATGTATTCTTATTTTTATTTATTTTATATGAAATGTTGCTATATAATATAAAGTATTTTTTTTTAACATTACATTTAAAATTTAAATTCATTATACATATCTAAAATATATTTTTCTATTATTATCTTTTTTTACTCAATCCACATATCTAAAAAAATATATTTCTATTATTATTTTTTTAAAATAATAAAATAGAAAATGTATATGTTTCTTAAAAAATCACTATTGTAATGCTATTATCTTATTTTAACAAGAAAAATAAATTTAATTCAAACAACCCCCAAACTAATACAAAGTAAGGGGACTCCCAAACAAAACAAATTACTAATTCTTAATGATTACAATAAAATACTCTAGCCTTGAGACTAAGTCATGATCTTCAAGCTAATAACCTTGGCCAAGTCACAACTCTCCTCAAACATACAATTATTTTTATTACACCAAATGTAATAGACCACAGCTGCCATAACAGCAGATTTAGTCGCTTCTAACAGGTTATTCTGATTCCCTCTTGGCCCAAACAACCAATCTTCAAGATTTTTAGGCCAATTAAATTGACTCAACCAACTAGAAACTTCAAGAATGACACTCTTAGAGTAATAGCAATCAAAGAAAATCAGTTTCCAAACACACTAGACAGAGAGGAGAATCAAGCTCCACAAAACCTGGCCAAGAGATCCCAAGTTAAAAGATTGGTGTTCAGAGCCTGCAACAATATGAATTTGTGCTTCGAAACTTTGAGCTTGTGCCAGATTTCTTTATGGTAAGAAACCTTCGGAACCAAAATATGCAAATGATAAAACTTTTTAGCTTTAAAAACACATGTAAGCCCCGCTTTAATTATGGCCTGCCTACTAATTTTATCTCAAAGATTTACAAGCTTGCAAAAGTACCAACTTGTATCCAAACTTGGCTTGAAAGTCCAAAAGTCCTCATTCTTCATAGAAATGACATGGGAAATTTGATTATCTATGCTTAGAAAATCAAAAAATTTGATTTATAAACCAATAATTAAAACCCTAAAAAAACTATACTTTTTTTTTCAAAACCCCAA
The DNA here is from genome assembly GCF_029168945.1 of Cannabis sativa. Classification (NCBI taxonomy): domain Eukaryota; kingdom Viridiplantae; phylum Streptophyta; class Magnoliopsida; order Rosales; family Cannabaceae; genus Cannabis; species Cannabis sativa. The sequence continues at coordinate 18,374,300 of NC_083610.1, forward strand.
AAATACCCCCAAACTAAAACTATCTCTCTTTCTCTCTCTATCTAGCCGGTCCCAATAATCCCACACCCCAGGTCCGATGGTCGGACCATGGGGTCCGATGGGGTCCGACCAATCGGACCCATCGGACCCCAAGGTCCGACCATCGGACCTCTCTCTTCCCTCTCTCTCAAATCGCGGGAAAAAAAAAAAAAAAAAAAAATTAAAGCCGACCATCGGACCCATCGGACCCGACCATCGGACCCATCGGACCCATCGGACCCGACCATCGGACCCTTTCTTCCTCTCTCTCCAAAATCGCAAAAAAAAAAAAAAAAAAAAAAAAAAAAATTCAAAGGTTCATGGTCGGACCTTGGGGGTCCGATGGGTCCGACCATCGGACCCCCAAGGTCCGACCATCGGACCTTTGTCTTCTTCCCTCTCTCAAATCGCAGGAAAAAAAAAATAAAAAAAAGTTTCAGAGACTGGGGTTGCTCTTTCGGGTTGGGGTTGGGGTCGGAGGGGTTGGGGTCGTGGTCGACGGGGGTGAGGGTGGTGATTGGCGTTGGGGTTGACGTGGGTGGGTGAGGGTGGTTCGGGTGAGGGTGGGCGGTTGGGGTGAGATAGAGGGAGAGAGAGATGATGCAGAGAGAGAGAATATTGTGAGGGGGGTATTTTTGGGGTTTTGAAAAAAAAGGAATAGTTTTTTTAGGTTTTAAATTTTTGGTTTAAAAATCAAATTTTTTGATTTTCTAAGCATAGAAAATCAAATTTCCCAATGACATTCACTCAATGGACCCAAAGATTATCTTATTTCATAGAAGGACCCAAATGTATTTAGTCATGAGAGCAACATTCTATTTTTTTTTCCCTTCTCTAAAGCCAATACCTCCAAATACCTTAGATAAACACACTTTTTTCCAAGAAAAAAAATGGAGCTTGCTTCGGTTTCGAGAGGAACCCCAAAGAAAATCTCTGCAAAGTTTGTCAATATCCTTAGTCAGTTTTTGAAGTAAGATGAATATGCCCATCCAATAATTTCTAATGCCCAAAAGAACTGAATGGACTAATTGAACTCTGCCAGCAAAGGAAAAGTTATTACTACTCCATCCATGAAGACTTTTCTAAATTTTTTCAATTAAGCCAACACAGTCAGTATATTTCCATTTAGTAGGACATAGTTTAACCCCAAGGTAATTCAAGGAAAACGAACCTTCTTCCGTATTTATAATGTCCAAAAGGTGCTTTTTGAAATTAGCCGAGATACCTCCAAAGAAGGTGGACGATTTAGACTTATTGACTATTAGACCCCGTAGCATCATATAAATTAGAAAATGTCTTATGAAAAATATGAAGAGAGGAAGGATTACTCTTATAAAAAATGATTAAATCATCAACAAAACAGAGATTTATAAGTGTCAACAATTTACAAAGGGGGTAAAATTCAAATCCTTTTGTATCTGAGAAATAGCTTAGAAGTCGAGTGAAGTATTCCATGACTAGCACAAAAAGGAGGGGAGAGATTGGATCCCCTTGTCAAAGCCCTTTTCTCCCTTAAAAAAAGAGCCACAAAATCTACCATTTAGCATTAGGGTGTAGGATGTACCACAAAGACACACCAAGATCCAGTCAATAAATTTGACATGGAAGCACAAACCCTTGAGTAAGTGTGAGATGAAGAGCCAATCAACAGTATCATAGACTTTACTAAGATCAACTTTCATCAAGCAGCAAGCTGATAAGTTTTTCCTCGTGTAGCCTTTGAGAAGGTCTTGAAAAATAAGGATGTTGTGAGCAAGAACTCTATTCTTAATGAAAGCTCATTGATTGTCATGACCAAAGAAGGTAGAATCTCACTCAATCTAGCACATATCATCTTGGAAATGTATTTATAGAGTGTGTTGCAGCAAGCTATGGGTCTATAATCCACAAGGAAAGTTAAAGAAATAGTTTTCGAGATTAGCGAGATTAAGGTCTTTTGGAGTAATTCCTTATTCAAAGAAAGTAAGAACTACCTTTGTTATTTCAGCTCCTATCTCAAACCAAAGCCCCTTGAAAAAACCAGCTCCAAATCCATCTGATCGACCCCAGACTTTTTAACTGGTGAATACTAAACATTGCATCTTTCACATTTTTCCTAAGAAAGGCCTTATAAGCTGGACCTATTGAAGAATATTCAATTTATGACCATAATCCAAATATTCCTCATTCAAGCTTTTAGTGGTCGAACTATTCACCCCCATAAAGTTCTTAAAATGTTCAAAATAATGAGTGATAACACTATCATATTCATCTACCACCTTCCCATTGGAAACTAAAGTGGTGATTTTATTTTGCTCATTCCTTTTCTTGATGCTAGCATGAAAATAATGGGAGTTATCATCACCATTAGGGCTGAACATCGGGCAGGTTTACCAGGTTTCGGGTCCGCGGGTTTCGGGTTCAAAAAAATGAAACCGAACCCGGACCCGAATAAGGCACGGGTTGGCGATTTGGCGGGTTGGCGGGTTTCGTTTGGCCGGGTTGACTGAGTTGGTGGGTTGACCCGGTCAACTCGGTCATATCTTAAAAAAAATAATTTTTTATTCAAATGATTATTTCTTTTATTTTTTTATTTATTAAATTAAACATATATAATATAACAATTTGTTCATCAAATCAATTGAAACTATTGAAGAAAAGAAATAACTAAAATATTTCAACACTAATCTAAAAAAATTACTAACTCTAATCTCCTTAGATTCACTCTCAACAGCCTGTAGAGAAGTGTTCGAAAGATTAGCAGTAAGGCAATTCTGGGTAGAGATGTAATTCTCCTTAGCTTTAAAAAAGCTTTGAGCTAAATCATTGATTTCGACTTTGTTAAAACCCTTTAGGCAGTGTTTTAATCTATTGAGTTTACTCATGATCTTGAACAACCATTTTTTAACAATTGGTTTACACCTAAAATCCAAAGGAGGCATGAGATTCTAGTGAATCTTCCATATGGACCGAGAGCTGCTGACTTTTTGTTGCATGATAACAATTTAAAGTCATGTTATCTTCTCGGTAAGGACCAATGCACCATGGACTATAAGGATTCCAAGTACCCTACTTGACAACAAGTTTTAGTGCCTAAGGATGAAGAAGATTGCGACTATGTCGCTCGCATCTAGTAACCTAGGTGTTTGCTTCATGTAGATTTCTTCATCCAAGAACTGTTCAGAAAAGCAGTTTTGACATCAAGTTGTTCATCTTTAAATTCTATTTGTGCTTCCAAAGATAGAATCAATCTTACCACAGGTGAGAAGATTTCAGTGTAGTCAACTCCTTCTACCTGAGTACAACCCTTAACCACTAACCTGGCTTTGAACCGTACCGGTTCATTCTCATTGATGCTCTCTTTCACCTTGAGAATCCATTTTCACTCTACAATCTTTTCGTTCTCCAATTTTGGAACAATCACCCAAGTCTTATTCGTTCGGAGTGAATCCATCTCCTCATTCATGGCCTAGAGCCATTTAGACTTGTTTCCACCTGAAATTTCCTCTTCATAGTTTCTGAGCTCTATAATTTTAGTCTGTTGTACCGCTACCAGTGCAATAGCTATTAAGTCTGCTTCCTCAAACCTTGCTAGAGGATGAATTTCTCTCCTAACTCTATCCCAGGCCAACTAATAACCTTCCAGACCTTCTTGTTCAGATTCATCTGAAACATCTTTTTGGTCAACATTATCTTCTGACTGCGCGATAGCTTTTGTCTATGTAATACCAATAACTTTCAATTTTTTTATTTCGTGCTCCATTTCCATGTGAGTAGTGTTCTAGTTTTTGGTCTTTCCTACATCACATAAAGATACTCTACCTTTCTAGATTGTCAAGTAGGGAAATTCTAATTCATTAAAAACCATATTTCTAGCAATTACTACCTTTGTTCTACCCTCGCTACTACAATGTTGGCCTTTAGAGGCTGTTTTTTCACCCCCATTTATAAAAAGGGAAGCTAAAGGGTGTGAAAATACCCGTTTTGTTCGAAATTGACATTTAGAGGCAGTTTTTTGATAAAAACTGTAGGTATAAAATTACATTATACCATTTAGAGGCGGTTGGGAAATAATATTTTTTTTTAGGCTCAGCCCTATGGCGTCGGTTCCTATAAAGGAACCCACGCCATAGGGTACACGTGTCAGCAAATGTGTACCCTATGGCGTCGGTTCCTATAAAGGAACCCACGCCATAGGGTTATAAAACAAACCCTCGCCCTCAGCTTTCTTCCTCACTCGAACAAACGCAGCCAAAGCCAAAGAACCCAGTAGCTAGCAGAGACGAAAAACCCTCGCCGACCACCGCCTCCACCACCCATTTCTCAACCATTTGAGCCCATTTTTGTTGCAAAATCTTCCATTTTCGATACTTAATCCTATACACCCAAAAATTTTTAATTTTTTTTCCCTATTTAACTGTCATCCGAACCTATACAAAAATAGTGGGTATAACTTTGGCCACCATTTTTTGTTGAGAAAACATTGAATCTCAACCTCCTTTAAGGTATAAATATAGTTTCTATTAATTTTTATAATGTACATTGTTTTATTTTTGGTTTTTGTAAATTATTTTTTGGATTTTTTAATTTTATTAGTAATATTGTTGTGTTGTATGTGTATAGTGCCCGAATTTTTGACGGAATTGCTCGTCGGATTGCGGTTATTAGGTAAAAATTTAAAGCTCAATATATAGTATATATATGTATTTTTATATTTTATTGAATATGTGTGTATATAATGTGTGTATATATTGTGTATATTAGTGTATGTATAGTTTAGAAATAAAAATTTTAAAATTGAATTAGTGTGGGAAATAATTTTTTTTTTTTTGAGATAATAGTGTGAGATATAATTGATTATATATATGTATGTATAATTTAGTAACTAAGTAACTTGTTACTATTTTTAATAACTAGTTATAAGTAATGAAATAATTAATTTTGCAAGGATGTACACCCAAAGGTTCTTAAATGCATTACGACTTGAGTGTGGCAAGAAAATCCTCTAATGCAATCATATCTCTTCCACATTTAATACCAGGCTTGACTTCTTCATACGCGATTGGGAGAGATCTCAACAAAATGATGGCCTGGCTTTCTTCATCAACTTTATGATTTATATTAATCAATCCTGCAATAATCTCATTAAACATGTCAATATTATCATCTAAAGAATGAGAAGAAATCATCATAAAATCATATAACATTTCTAACAAACTAATATTGCTAGCAATCGATGGCTTCATGTAGAACTCTTCAAGCTTGTTTCAAATTCCTTTAGTCGTCTTTTCAGAGACAAGCTTTCTCCTCACATTGTGGATAGATACATGATGCACGTGTAATAAGCCATCTCTTCCATTTCGACTATCTCGTATGGTTATTTCTCAGCCAATAAATTCTCATCTCCAAGAACTTTGGAGACCTTCTGGTGCACTAAGATTCCTTTTAAACTTTTTCTCCATAGTGTGAAATCTCATGTTCCATCGAACTTCTCCAATTCAAATCTCGTCATTGACAACATGTAATGTTTCTTCAAGAAATACAGCGGACAAATCTTGATTCTACATTCTTGATCAATAAGCTCTGATTTGTGGAAAAATTACAACTAATATGCAGAATCAAATCAACTATAATTGGATCACAAAACGATTAACAATGACAAGATTAATAAAAAAAATTGAACCATGACTCAGAGATAAAATAGGGTAGAACAGAGTAATAAAAAACCAGAAATAAATAAAGCACAAAAATAATAAAATTAACACCAAGATATATTTCGGTTCAAGTCCTATAGATCGATGTGATCTATGGTTCTACTCCAGTTTTGGAACACCACCGAAATTTATTTATTGATTGAGTAAGAACAAGGGTACATTACAGTTGAGATTGATTCTCTTTTAGGATTCTTGTAAGGTGTTTATCTCTCACTCTTTTACCTAAGAATCTTCTTCATCTACAGAATATTCTTCATACAAATCTCAAAATCTAATCTCTCTCTCTCTCTCTCTCTCTCTCTCTCTCTCTCTCTCTCTCTCTCTCTCTCTCTCTCTCTCTCTCTCTCTCTCTCTCTCTCTCTCTCTCTCTCTCTCTCTCTCTCTCTCTCTCTCTCTCTCTCTCTCTCTCTCTCTCTCTCTCTCTCTGCATTCTTAATCTTCAACCTCAAAGTCACTCCAAAAAAAAAATCACCCCTTGCAAGTGATGAGTATGGTGATATTTATAGATCAGGGATATGGATTTCTAAGTCAATGGTTGTAGTAATTAAGTTGTTAAGTTAGTAACGACTTAACAAACATTCGTAATATTATCTCCACATCAGCTCAAGATAAAGCTCTTCCGAATGAGAGACACGCTTCTTGGACACTAAATGAACTTCTCATATAGGGATAAACGTACAGTTAAAGTCGACTATCTAGAACTTCCTTCCAGGAGGAAACAACTAATAACCATCTGGAATACCTTTCTAGAGGCAGACTAGCTTCCTTAGAGACTACTTTCGGATGGAGAGAGCGTCCTTCTAGATGATATCTTTCCATGAGACGAATATCTTTTAGAGATCTTTTTATTTGGATAAACTATACCACAAAATGTAATCATATCATACCAAAATCTGATCCACATATAGCCTTATAACCTTATCTAAAAATATCGCAGGTCAGCAAATAGATATGTTATAAACATGTGCGATGGGGAAGAGATCCATAAAATTTGGCTTTTTCATCCATAAATCAAACACTGCAAGAAGCTATTTGTTATAGGCTGGGTTCACACGCACTTCACTATTATTTATCGTACGAATACAATGTATATTAATATAAATATATATATATATATATATATGCACTAATTAATAATTGAACTCATTATGCATGCTGAGGTTATCAATTGCAACTTCGTAGTAATAATTAATAAAATCATTTTTTTCTCAAAAAAAATAATAAAGAAAATTATTTGATCTGCATGCATGTTTCTAAGATTATATATCTAAACTACTTCTACGTACGATCGTTTTGTACTAATAATTAATTGAACTAATGCATTTATTAGGCTTAATTATCACGATCCTGTACTTATGATCATGATGATGAAGTTAATTTATTGTACTCTGATTGAAGATATATAATACATATATTGATATTCAAGTACATATACGTACCTTATAATATTTGAAATCATTAAGGGTGATAAACTATGTTGTAATTAATTAATAACTAGCTATTACATAATTAAAAGGCACTAGACTTGAGATGTGGAGTGAGAGAGATGAAATGACAAAAGGTACGTGGAAAGAAAAAAGAGAAAAGAAAAGTGAAAATTAAAAATGAATTCAAGGTCACTTTTTATGCATGATTTGTTGGTCATATTGAGGAGTAGTAGTAGTTGGAGTGTTGCTTTCCTACATGCCTTATTTTCATGTTCAACGATCTGGGAATAAAGTCATTATTGTATAATTGTGAAAGTAATGATCAACACCATCAAGGGAATTAATAGGGAAGGCTGGGGGCATGTTTGAACGGCATAATAAAGCTATATATATAGCCTCATAAGCTTGTCAAGTAGATCATGGGCCCATGTCTTATTTGGATACACATTCTCATGAGAGTGACTAATGTTAAAAAGAACTAGTAGTATCTAACACCACTTTATCTGGCAATATTATTATTTCTCAAACTAATAAGTATCGGATTCCCATATAATTTAATGTAATAAATTTTAGGAATATAGTTAATCAATCATAAACGATATGTCTAGAGGTCTAGAGGTGATAGACACCACTAGTACCCAATAATAGTAATGCTCTAATAATATCTAATAGTGCTTAAGTTTTCATGCCTATAATTACTACGTGGCGCATCTACCAATAGACTAGGTTGAAAAGGGTGGAATGGAATTTGGATAACTATATATATATATATGGAGAAATACTGAAAGGCAGGTACTGGTGTCAAGCACCCTCTTACGTGTTAATATCGCTATTGTTCTAATTAAGTATCGGGTCCCATATAGTTTAATATAATAACTTTTAGGGAGTATCGCTAGCCAATCGCAAGGCGACACGTCTTAAGGGTACTAAACACCACTAGTACCTAATAACAATGCTCATATATATATGCTTCTTATAATTATGACACTATTTTTTTAATTTGTTTTTTTCATAATAACTTGATTAGACTATGTAACTGTTAAGCATGAAAGTGAAAGATATTACAAAACAATTTTGGAGGAATTTATTTCCTTTTCAAAAGTTTAAGCTTTCATGCTTTGAGTTGGTTCGTCGCATAACTTGATCGGGAATTCAAGTGATGGCTAGCTCTAGTACTTTGCTTCAAAGATTTCTGATTTCGATGAGTTTTTAAAGCAAACGAGGTGTTATATTAGAACTTTTGAACACCGCTTTCATTAGCATGTTTGTGTATATATACACAAAAAGCTGTGTGTATAGATTTTTTTTCAAATACACAAAAATCTTATACATAGATAAACCCTTGATAAGCGGAGCTGACCTTAATAAGTAATAATATTCTAATAATTAACTTAAATTTTCTCTCTTATGGGAAAAGAGAAATATGAAGCTATGATGTATTTGATTCATAATATACCTTAATATTGAATGCATGTTATAATATATTATGATTATTATTTTATTAATTTATATTTTAACTTTTTGGGTAGATGTCACTACTACAAAAACTTTTTTAATGTCTTTTTTTCTTATCCAATAAAATTAGTGTTGAAAATAAAAATATTTTGAGGAATTTTTTAGTTTAACATTGTTGAACTAGGAAAATGGTAGTGAGGGCGATATATATTTTTTATTTTTATTTTTAAATTTGGTCTATTTTCTAGTCCAACTTTATTAAAAAGTTTTTAGTTGAGCATAGTTAGATATGACATTTTGAAAAGAAAAAAAACTAAAACAAATTGTTTTTAATTTATTATTATTATTATTATTATTATTAGTATTATTTATTTTCTAAAAAAAATTATCCTAATTACAACTGTACACATTTGGGTATAAATAGAATATTAAAAAACTCTAATTGAAGAAACCTAATTTCAACCCCTCTCTCTCTCTCACTCTAACCTCAAAACCAAACCTAGACCCGGACCCTGACTCAGACCCAGACCCTGAATCGGACCCAGACACTGGACCTCGGACTCTGGATGCTAGACCCAGCCCCGGACCTTAGATATGGGTCCGGAGTTGGGGTCCGTGTTCAGGTTCAGGTTTGAATTCAGGTTCACAATTTGGTTTGGATTCGGGTCCAATTTCGGGGTATGAGATATGGGGTTGGGTTTGGGTCTGAGGTAGCTGGGTTAATGTCGTGGTTTGGTGTAAAATATTGAAATTAATTTTTTCTTAGTAAGAAAATATCTAAAAATAGTTTTAAAAAACATGAGCCAAACACTATTAAATTTTTAAAATGAACAAAAAAATTATTTTCTATTCTTACTTTTAAAAACAGAGTCAAACATGCTCTTATTTCTTTTGTTTTAATTTTTAAAATAAACCAAATGTAATTTAATATTTTCATTGATTAATAAAATTAGAGTAAGGTATTTTAGTCATTTTGTAAAATACTTTGACCAAAATCAATTTTAAAGACTATAGTTTTGTCTCTGACAAAGTATGTAGGGTCTAATTTATTTTTTATTATTATTATTTTGCTCTATATATATGTATATATACTCATTGTTCATTCTGAAATTTAGTTTTAATAGACAGAACCAAAATAATATAAACTCATATGAAACCTATAACCAAAGAAAGAGGATTAGTTTTATAGGTGTAGGTCAAAAGTAGAAGTGACTCGAAACCTTTGAATTAAATGTGAACTCTGTAGACCCTAATAAGTAACTAATTACCTAGATCTATATGTAATTATGGCCCCCAATAACAACATAGTCTCATGATTGTCACAATAAAGATAGCCCAAAGTTGGTAAAATATTGAGACTAATCATCATATTGATGAAGACAATATTCTTCATCTCCTATCCACAAATTTGAAGCCATAGCCAGTCGGAAACTCATCACTCATGAGTAGTTAGTATGTATACACAAGGACGAAGCTAAGGGAAGGACCAGGTGGGCCCACCTCGACTTTTGAACATTTATACAAAAATGTATATCCTATATATAAGTGTGTATAAATAAATTAGTATAGTCTAAATTTTATTGATTAAGTTATAACACATTAATATCATATATATATATATAGTGTATATAAATACAATTATATCATTTACTTTTTTAAATTTAAAATTATAGGTATATACCCCACCTAAAATAGTGTTTTTATAGATCTTTTATCTAGGCATCTGGAAGAATTTTTCAGTAATTTTTATTCATAAATAATGTGTACATTATAGTTATTTAAGGTTATACTTGGTAAATTTTTAAAAAATTTAAAATAGTTTATTGTGCAGACATAACTGTTTTTTTTAATATGTATGGTAAGTAATTATTTGAACTTTATTTTTAATTGTGTAAACTATTCAAAATTTTATAAAAAATTTTAAGTAATCTTAAATAGCCACAACTTATGCGACTATGAAAAAAAAAATAAACGAAAAAACTCTTTTAAATAACAACAAATATAAAAAATATACCCTTTAACAAAATATACTACATATATTTGGAAATTATATACATATATCCTACAAAAATTTATTATATTTTAATAGAACCATTTGAATATAAAATTAATATATTTGAATAAAAATTAATTTTTTTGTTAATTTATGATAAATATTAATCATTTGATCACTTAAAATAATATTTTAGCTTCTCCCACTACAAAAAATCTTACTTTTAGTCACAATAAAATTATTGACTAAAAGTAAAAAAAAAAAATGTGATTAATAAATTATAAATTATCATTTCTATATTGTGACTAAAATTAAATTAGTAACAATTTTATTTAAATACTATATATTCTAGTCACAATTAATTTTTTTGTTGTGACTAAAAGTCACATTTACCCAAAAAAAATAAATAAATAAATAAATATATATAGATATATATTGTGAATGAAAGATAATGTAACTGTTTTTTTGTCATATACATGATTATTATTAATTGATGATTGTATCATTTCTCTTTAAAAATGTCTACTGCATGCGCATGCATGACCTTTTTTTGGGCCATGCCTCAACTCTTATCAGTTGTCCGATATTAATTAAAAAAAAAAAAAAAAAAAGCTTGAATTTCATAACTTGATGATCAGAAAACGAAATTTTCAAAAGAGTGGGACCTCTCCTTTGGTAGCTTAGATGAGTTAGTTCAGAAATCCAGTGAGCAATATGATGTGCCGTTGACTATATATAATTATATATATATATATATATATATATATCTGTGATGTGAGATGTATCGTTAAGTGTAAGTGGCATGCATATGCTTGTGGATGATCCCGAAGCTGAACCCTAAAAGGAGATAATTAATGTCATAACATTTTCATAAACAATCTAGTTATTCTGTAAATGATCTAGGAGGGTTTTACAAATGTATATTTGTGATTGTTTTTGTTTTTGATCCGTTTTTCATTTTTTTCGGATTTTATAATTACAAAATTATGTTATTGATGTGTAAAATAAATAATTCTTAAAGTAAATTTCAAATTATTTTACAGCGTTACCTTAATGTTAAAGTGCATGCCCAATATACCATTAGGCTGACCCCAGGTGAGATCAGTGACACTACTACAAAAATTGCATGAGAGGTCGGTTAAAAACTGACCTACAATCGTTCATAAGTCGGTTGGGAACCGACATCCCATGCAGTGACTTGTCATGTAAAACATGAGAAGTCGGTTGACATCTAACTGACTTCTAGTGTGCAATAATAGAATCTGGTGTAAAACATGAGAGGTCGGTTGTACAACCGACCTCTAATGTACAACATAGAAGGTCGGTTGTAAAACCCACCTATGGTGTGTAACGAGAGAGGTTGGCTATTTAACTGACTTTGTGGCTTTGTATCGAAATTCAGTTTCCATGCAACAAATTTACGATTTTTTTTTCTTCATAAAAGCCTATAGTTTGCCAAAAAAAATCATACTTTTAATACAAATAATCGAAAACATAACAAATATTAATCTAAATACTAAAATTTCATTTAATTATCTAAAAACGTTTATATTAACTCATATCAAATGAATCTAATTTTATAAACATTGTAACTATATACATATACTTTTGAGAAACAAAAAGTATATGCCTCGTCCCGATCGCTTAGGGGCTCACATGCATTTTGTTAAAGAAAAAAAAAATAAAGTTGATAGTAAAATAAAAAAAAATAAAAAAATATACACATATTAATAAATGTATATTGCAGCTTAATGGTAATTTGTTTGGAGTAATAATATGAAAGTCTTAATTTTGAATTTTTCAAAAGTAATTAGTAATTAATGGAGTAAGTCATATATTCTTACAAATACTCAACATTTTTACATTCGTTGCATGTGGTAACATATCATGTATCAAAGCAACTTGATCATATGATAAATATATATAATACATGTGTTTGTGCATCCGTCCAATAGTGGGGAAAAGCTAGATATATTGAGCCATAATCTGAGAGAATATTAGAGAATCTTCATGCATCTAAGTATTCAGTCGTCCAAATAGTGAGAACAAATCAACTGATCTGATCTGATTCATACCCTGCCAGCGCGCGCGCACATATTGTAACTTTCGTAGTACCCTGAGCCAGAGCATATTATATATGTAACTTGAAAGTGACAGTTTCCTTGTTAGTGCTATTATCTAATAAAAAAGATGACTAGGCATATCCGAGCATTGAAATCTGACTTGGAATATCAAAAGTAATTATAGTGATGATGATGATGATGATGATGATGATGCACAACATTTACATAAAAAGTTGCAGCCACTATATATCTAGATCGTACCCCTTTTTTCGATGTCTTGTCAAGCTATTAGATTTCGCATAGATCATCATATATAGTAGTGACTATCATATATATATATACTGTACATGTATATGCATGAAAGACAGAATTATGAATGTTATGTATATGTATGTTATAAATAAAATTAAAGTTAAATTAGAAATAAAAAGAAGAGAAAATGAAGATACTTTTGGGCCGCAAAAGGTACAGTTCGTACTTTGTGTGTGTGTCACCGACCAATACACAAAACCATGATCATAGTATGCGATATATATACTCACTGCACCAACCGAGTGATCATGAGCTATATATATGTATTCACTACATGTATCCAACTATAGTTTTTTGTACAAGGTTCGATGTCTCTTATAATATATATATTAAGAATGTAATTTACTAATTTACATGGTAATATAAATGCTTTAATTTGTAAGTGATGATCGTGATTTTTCGGTGGATAATGCCTATTCTCAATTTGAGGGAGTTAGCTTTTGTGAGTATAATAATGAGAAATAAGTTTATAAGAAAAATTGTTGAAATGTGTGATACCATCACTTTTGTCTGGTTTGTCATTTGAAAAACACCTATTATATTTTTCTTCAATTTAGACTAGTTTTCCACTTTACACGTACATTTGCGTATATATAAACCGGTCGCCTTTTGCTTTTGTTTCCTACAATTTTGTACTATGTAAAAACAATAATATAAGGGAGATTAAGGGCGCTAAAAGGAAAGGTTTAATTAAGAGACATATAATATAAATAAAGAAGATTGCCTTGATATATTAATTAGAAAATATTCTAAAAGTTTTAGATGATTCGATACATATATATTTAAAAGAAAAAAAGTAAGTGATAGATCGATCGAGAGTGACAACAGCAATTAAAGTTTATGGAATCCAGGTAGGATCTCTTGGGCTAAAAAAGGATGCCAAGACATTAGAATCAAGAAGGTTGAGAGCCTTAGCAGAGTTGATGCACCTAGGAGTCTTATACTGGTTAATTGAACCACCTTGGCTAATGAACAGGTCCATAAGGGCCTCAAACGACCCGGGCTTCACTACTCGAATCTCCAGAGGCCCAACCGACTTGTCGTTCGTCCTACAACGACGATAAATATAGTCCAACTCTTCTTCCACCGCAATGCAACACTCTTCCAACACATTATTATTGTCGTTTTCCAGTAACGACATTAATGCTGAGGAGGTGGAGGAGGACACGTGGTGCACCAGGAGTTCCCAGTAGAGGACGTAGTGTCCAGGGACGCGTGACGTGTCAGCGTAGCTGGTGTACTCGACCAGAAGGGTGTTGTGAGGTTCTAGAAGCTTCTTGGCCACAGAGATGCTCTTGTGCAAATCCTCTTCGTTGGTTTTGTCGTTGTCGATGCTGAGGAGGACGTTCCTTCTGCATATGAATTGGAATTGTGGAGTTTTGTTGTGGAACCCCGTCACTAGTAGCACATCGCCTATTCGATACCGATTTAGTCCTGTATGTACGTATTTTATACATCATTACAAAAATTTCTATATGAACCCCAAATAGTTAAACAAGAACAGAGTTAAAAACAAATATTGGTATAATAAGAAAGTGATCCATTAGCTAGCTAGGTTAGCACATACATACTTACGACTGACCTACCTAAGCCATTAGAAAACATGGTTTTCTTACCAACTCTTAGCTTTCACAAAATTAACAATTATGGAATATACGCGTTATATTAGACGAAAAAACCTCAAAGTAATGTATATACATTTTGTAAAAAACATCAAAATTCTATTATGGCGCCTATTCATTTAAGATTGTTTTAAAGTAAAAAATAATTGGTAAAATGGCTTTCTTTTTAGTTAATTTCTCCTTTTTGATCTAGTATTGATAAATTTTTTACAAACTAATCTGAGTCTAAAAATATTTCATTTTCATGATGATATTCATAATTATAGAAAGAATTGGTATTATTAATATAATTACCAGCAAAAGTGGTGACGACCAATTCATAATAAGATCCACGTGTGACGTGGACCAAATCAACAAGCCTGTCAACAGGGACCTCATCCTCCTCAGCCACGTCCAACACGAGTGTACCATTATCTCCCAACGGTATAAACTCAAAGTAACACATATTGGGCATAAGTGTGAACGCCACGTCAGATGGGTCACTAAGAGGTTTCAAGTTGACCCCAAAGTAACACTCAGAAGAAGCATACATGGTACAAACCAAAGGCAACTTCCCACCACTGTAGTACTCCAAAGCCGGAATATACTGAGCCATGGACCCAGTTATAACTGCCTCAATGTACTTGGCCTTAGGCCAAAGTTTACACAACACACCCTTCCACGAACCACCTGATTGTTCTCCACATATCTCCTCTATCTCCTCAGCAAGACCCGGGTTCGGGGACGAAACGACACTTGACATGGCCGAACGACACTCGGGGTCTGTGATACAAGGGTCTAGGCGGCCTAGCCGGATGTCGTTGCAGAAACTGCCCCAGTTCCGCTCGAGAAAAGAAATGGCGCGGAGGAGAGCGGAGGCGAAGACAGCGCCGAGGCGAAGAACTTGGTGGCGGTTGACTAGGCCGGAGAGGAGCTGGCAGTACATGCTTTGGTTGCTGTCGTTGCAGAGAATCACTTGGTCTGGGCTAGTGTAGTTGCTAAAGGCATCGTAAGCTCGGCACTTGAAATGCTTACTCTTGTAGTAGCTAGTCAAAACCGCACGTGCCGGAAGCCCACACGGTGTGGACATTTCAGCCTTGACGAAGTACAGGAACATGGCTTTTCCTTCGTCCAAACCAGGAACATACCTTAAATAAAATGGTCCCGGATTTAATTGAGTAGTCAATTTATTTTGTAACAAGAGAAAAAGTGAGTTAAATGCTATACCTTTTATAAATATTAATTAAACAACTTGAGGGACATGCAACAAAAAGCATATATACGTGAACAGAAAATTAGTCGATTATATGTACAAATAGTAATTGGGTTTATATCGTGGTTTCCACGTCAAAATGCACTGTGTTAGTGTGTGTTATGCCTTATGCCATGATGAAGAGGATGTCATCCCTAAAGTATTGATGAAATGTTTAGACTAGGCTTGACTGGTATATGGTGTCCCATCCATGGAGCACTGTTTAAATAAAAGGGGATAGATAAGAACACACAATATATAAATGGCTGGTGGATAAGATTTTCCTAGCTAGAATTTGGAATCAGAATCACTAGGGAAAAATAAAAAATAAAGATGTTCTTATTGCGTAACAAGATTTGAAAGAAAGCCTTTTCTTTCGGCTACGGATAATAATGATCACTTATTTGAAAGTATATAGGGATTAAGTACTGTACATATTTTGAACACTTATTATGCATGAAGTAGAGAAAAAAAGTTTGTAGAGTATATCTAACTGATTGATTATCGGCATGATGAGGTTATATAAGAATGTTCGACGGTCCAGATCTTCTGCAATGGAAGGCATCATTTTGGGCTCTCCAGCTGAAGTCCCTGAACTGAAAATGTCAACAGAGTTTGAGAAACAAAAATTATAACGTAAAAAAACAGGACAGAACAGAACAGAACAGAGTGATGACCTGCATAACATCTCTGTTATTGGGTGACCAGTAAGGAGAGATGAGTCTTCACCATTTGCAATTCTTTGGATGAATGGTCGAATGTCCTTATAAGTGATTACAGGGACACGTTTCTTGAACATTGAAACATCATCTTTCGTTCCTTTATCCATATACTTACTCAGATACTCAGTTTCACAGTTGCTTCTCAAGATTTCTCTCAAGATATTTTCCTGAACTATATCAGGCTCCGTTGTCAGCCTTTCTATCTCCTTCAAGGCCTCCTCGCCTTTGTACTCAAGTTTCTTCCCATCCATAATTTTGATAACAAAGCACAGAAGAGAAGAGAAGAGAGTTTGGGACTTAGATAATATTATTATTATTATGTGTGCTTATTATATGTAGAACAGATTTTGGAAACAAGGGAGGGGTCTTATATATAATGAGTTTGGCTAGGAAGCTATAGCTATATGTTGACACATGATGATCATGCATGATTTTACTATTATTTTATTTTTCTCTTTTTATATATATAATAATAATCAAAATAAAATAATTAGAGAAAAAGGTAGAAGAAGAAGAATGGTTTGTACTTTACCATATGTATAAATAAATAAATAATGCATCCGAAGAGGAAGCAAGTATTTGTGGTTATGCCATAAAAAAAAAAAAAAAAAAAAAAACCTGATGCGGGCCCCGATCATCATCGCTTTTATTTTATCCAATATATTAGATCATCAGTAACCCACCTGATGTATGATTAATCATGACATGGATTTAATATTTGTATATATGTGAGAGGCAAAATATAGTTTAAACAAATTGTAATTTGCAGCTAAATCCTCTAAGGTTTTAATTTTTATACATTTAATTTTCTAAATTCTTGTTTCAATGGCTATGTAAATTTGACTGTTATCATATTTAAATAATTAAATTAATTGGATCAATAAAAATTTACCACAAGTATACAAAGGAACAGCCCTAAGGCATATGAGGCTTAAGATCAAATTAAAGTTTGGGACCCTATAATTTCTAGTGTAATGATAAAAGTTTTAAAAATTTTAAAAAGTTCCAAGATTCAATCTTTTATAACTACACATTACATATTTTTTAAGAAAATAAAAAAAAATAGAGGTTAAGAATTGATCTTTTTGATTTCTTAGTTTAAAGTAAGACTGTTTACCACTTCACAACAAATTTTTGTTACATTTTCTTCTTATTTAATATTTTATCTATATATTAATAATTTTTTTTTACAATTTCGAGGCCCTGAGCGTTCGAGAGCTTGAAGCGCACTCCTAACTGGCCTACCTAAGACCGGCTCTGTGTACACAAGTAGCAATTTCAGTTGGCAATTTTACTGACGTTTCAAATTTATTAACAAAAATGAAATTAAGAAAGTATTACCACACAAAATAAAAAGATCAAAAAGTTCAATTTATAAAAATTGAAACATAAAAAGAACTTGATGACCACAATATCCTTCATAATTTTAATGTGTGAAATTTAACACAAATTTTTTGTACTATGACTTAAAAAAAAAAAGATAAAAATCCATTGAAGAGATGTTATAAGTGGCATTGCCGTATAGACATAGATTGTCATAATAATACCTTTTTGCTTTCTATTTTATGAGAGATATGCAATGCATGGAGCAAGAATTCAAATGTCCGTTTTTTTGAGGAAATATTTTATAGCACCTATATTATTTTTTTACGTTATAAAGTGTAATTGGGTCCTCGTGGTAATTCCAAGGCCATTGTTTCTTGTTTTTTTTTTTTCTTTTATTCAATACCTAACTAGGGGTTGAAAAATGTCTTTCAGTAAACCCATTTTTAAATTTAAAAAAAAATAAATAAGATATTTTACGAAAGACATCGATCAAAATAGTAGGACATACATATAAATTTATTAATATATAATTATAGATAATGCAATATGTATAAAAACAGCTGGTCCTGTGTATTGTCTTTGTTATATTAGGCTAAACCAAGTCTTATATACATCTTGATTGTTGTGATTATAATAGCATATCATTCATGGTCTTTCTTTAAATTTAGGAAGACAATCTGACGTATATAATTCTCAAATTGATTTTTATGGACGACAAATGACATATATTATAAGTATCTGGTTCTTCATATATAATTGTCCACACGTTTATAAAGACATCTATTTTTTTCTCTCTTTTTTCCTTTTATTAATTGTCTCAATAAAAAGTTAAGGGCATCACAAAAGTTGAGGCCTAAAAAAAAGTCACGAGCTTTTTGTTGACGGTAGTATTCGTTTAGATATATATATTTGAAAACAAACAAACAAGAAAAAAAAACGTATTTACGTTTAAGGAAAAACAAAAACAATAGATAATAATATAACGTACATACGATACGAACGTGATTTTCAAA
Organism: Cannabis sativa; assembly: GCF_029168945.1. NCBI lineage: Eukaryota > Viridiplantae > Streptophyta > Magnoliopsida > Rosales > Cannabaceae > Cannabis > Cannabis sativa. The sequence goes on from NC_083610.1 coordinate 18,393,175, forward strand.
ACTCTTTTATCTTTATTAAGTGAGTTCACAACTTTTTATGGCAAACTTTATACAGTGTTTATAACGTTCCGGCCGGTCAGTATTAAAAAACAGTCACTTACGGTTTATTTGGAAGTTATTGCGTAATATATTAAACTAAGTGTAAATAATACTTAAGATAGTACTATAGCTATCTAACATTATATAGTACTCTATTTTAAAATATCTTATTATTATATTGATTAATTTGCGGTGATAATACTTAAGTTTATCTTCGAGTTGTAAATTAATAATTAATTTTGAGAATCATGGGGTTCCATCTCAAAACTAATTGGCAAAGTAACCCATGTTCTTATATATGGTTCAATGTTTTTACATTTAATCCATGTGGGACAATGTTCTGCAATACTTAAGTTATTTTTTTTACGGTAAAAATACCTCTTGTTATACTTTTTATGGCTAATTAAGATTTTTACCTCCTAAATTTCGACATGTACTAAATTATGCCCCTAAACTTTTAAAGTCGTTAATAATTTACCTTGAACTATTGGGATTGTTGGATTTAAAGACTTTTGTCTAATTTTAGTTGTTGAATAAAATCCACTTATAACCAGTCCTTTTACACAAAATATCCACATCAGCAAATTACAAACAAAATAAAGCAGATAAGACTCGATCCTAGGGTGGCTTCGCCTCTAGTGGATCAAGACTTAGTAGTTAGTTACAACTGAAGTTGTAACTAACTCCTAAGACTCTGATCAACCGACACAACAACATTATAAATACTCAGATCTAAGCAAATAAACTTAGAACTACAACACAGAATACAGATCAGAAAGAAATAGAGAGAGAGAGAGAGAGAGAGAGAGAAGGAATAAACCCTAGTTTGAGTCTTCAGCTCCAAGATCCAACCATGAGAACCCAGATCTCATGGTAAGAAGCTCGAAGAAGCAGTACATGCACAAAGAAGGCAAAGAAGAGAGTTAGATCGAGAACAAACATAAAGAAAACAACAAAAACATAAAGTGTAAAGAAAGAAATTGAGCTTACCTGGTCGATTTCTGTGATAGGAAGCTCCACAGTTTGTAAACAAACCTTGTGATAGTGGATATCAAGCTTTCATCTCTGAGAAGAGCTTGACAGAGACGTAGCCCAGATTTGGGTGAACTCTGAAACAAATTCTGGTGTTTTCTCTCCTTGTTTTTCATTTTTCTCTCATCTAATCTAAGCTATGGGTGTGTGTGGGTGTGAATCTGGGTTTCAGATCTAGATTCGAGCAAGTTCTCAAAGAGAACTTGCTCTGCTAGGGTTTCGAGTTTGTGAGTGTGTGTGTGAATTGTGTCTGAGTGTTTGGGATTCTAGACTCTTCTATTGAGTCTTTGAATCATAGGTTTCATACGACATCAAGATTGGTGTCGTGGGGGTTAATACGGGGTCGTATTGGTCTAAGTTGTACTTAGACAAGGAAAGGTCAATTCTGACCTTAATACTGATATTATTACCTTTGTTGGTGTAGGGTTAAAACCGTAAATTCCTACAGTGGTATCAGAGCCTGGTTTGGCTAAGGGAGATCAACAAAGATTCAAGAAAAATATCAGGAAGGAATTGTCAAGAAAATCTTGAAAGAAAGATTGACAAAAGGAACAACACTCAAACAGCAAGAAGATCAAGATTCAAATTCAAACTCCAAGAAACACAAACTGAGAAATCTTAAAACTCTTATCTGTTTCTTTTCAATTTTATTAAAATGAGTAACATAAAAGTTGACATTGATAAATTTGATGGTACAGGGGATTACAGAATTTGGAGAAGGAAAATTAGGTCTCTACTAGCTCAACAAAAATTACTAAGGGTGCTAGATGAACCTATTGAATGGCCAGAGGGAACTTCTAAAATTCAACAAGAAGAATACCTAGAAACTGCTACTGGAATTCTAATCTTCAATCTATCAGATGCTATAATAAGATTAGTAGACGAAGAAGAGACTCCATCAAAGATCTGGAAAAAGCTAGAGGAGCAATTTCAACAGAAATCTTTGACAAACAAGATTTATCTCAAGGAAAGGATTTTTGGGTTCAAAATGAACCAATCCAAGTCCTTAGATCAAAATCTTGATGAGTTCTTGAGGATGCACATTGAGCTTGCAAACTCAGGGGAAAATGAGGCTCTTAGTGATGAAAACCAAGCCATCATCATACTTAATTCACTGCCAGAAACTTACAGAGAAGTTAAAACAGCAATCAAGTATGGAAGGACCTCAATCACTCTTGATGAGGTTATCTCTGCCTTAAAATCTAAGGACTTAGAGATGAAATCAGAAAGGAATGGTGGCTCTAATGGTGAACTAAATCTGAGTAGAGGCAGATCTACTCAGAAGAAGCCTTGGCATGGAAAAGGGAGGAGTCAAAGCCATAGCAGGGGTCCAAACAGAGGACAAAACAAAGGCAGATCTAACTCTAAAGGGCCACAAGACATAGATGGATGTTACAACTGTGGGAAACCTGGACATTTCAAGAAAGATTGCTATTTCTTGAACAAAAACAAAAAGAACAAGTTTAATGGACAAAGAACTGATTACAATTCAGAATCCAGAAACCCTAAGAATAAAACAGATCACCAAAATGCAAATTTTAGTGACTGTTATGAAAATGGGGAAGTTTATGTTGCAGGATCATCTTTTAAAGATGATTGGATACTTGACTCAGGTTGTACATTTCATATGACTAATAACAGATCTATTTTGGTGATTTCGGGGATTCAACTAAGGGAAAAGTGATCCTAGGGAATGACCAAAGCCGTGAAATTAAAGGGGCGAGAACGAGTGGCATTTAAGATGCATGATGGGGTCACTAGATCACTAACTGGGGTAAGATTTGTACCTGATTTATCTAGAAACCTAATTTCACTAAGTGTGCTTGATGATTTAAAAATAGAAAGCAAGATCAAAGATGGACAAATGAAAATATGCAAAGGATCTATGACTATCATTAAAGGAGTTAAGAAAGAAGGCCTATACTACATGATTGGGGAACCTATAGCTAGAAGCAACAATACTGTTGGATAGAACAACATTTTACAAAGTCCTGAAGATGCTAAAGCTATACTATGGCACAACAAACTTGGACACTTAGCAGAAAAAGGCTTGCAAATTGTAAATGAACAACAATTACTGGGCAAAGATAAAATCAGCAAAGTAGAATTTTGTGAGCATTGCATACTTGGAAAACATCACAGGTTGAAGTTCAAAACAGGAACACATAAATCTAAAGGTATATTGGATTATATACATTCAGATTTATGGGGACCTGAAAAGACAGCAACACATGGAGGTAATACCTATTTTCTATCTATAGTTGATGATTTTTCTAGAAAAGTATGGATTTTCTTACTGAAAAATAAAAATGATGCTTTTCAAAGGTTTAAACATTGGAAAACACTTGTTGAAAATCTCACTAACAGAAAGGTTAAAAATCTAAGGACAGACAATGGTCTGGAATTTTGCAACAATGAATTTGACATGTTTTGCAAAGAAACAGGTATCCAAAGGCACAGAACAGTTAGGCTAACACCACAACAAAATGGTGTTGCAGAGAGAATGAACAGAACCATTCTGAACAAAGCCAGATGTATGTTAATACAATCTGGTTTGTCCCATGGTTTCTGGGGAGAAGCAGTTATTACATCTTCTTATTTAATAAACAGATGTCCCTCAAGTGTTATTGAATTCAAAACACCTGAGGAAAGGTGGTCTGGTAAACCACCAGATCTTTCAAACTTAAGAGTTTTTGGTTGTAGTGCATTTGTGCACCAGAGTATTGGTAAGCTAGAACCTAGAGCTATTAAAGGGGTTTTTCTAGGCTATCCTGAAGGAGTTAAGGGTTACAGAATTTGGCTAAGAGACAAAGGTGGATTCAAAACTATAATTAGCAGAGATGTTATTTTTAAAGAAAATGAATTTCCTTGTTTGCTTAAAACTAACCCTGCAGGTACAGTAGACACTAACCATGCAGGTACTATACAGTTTGACCCTACTCTATGGAAGCTAGATGACCAAGAAGAACCTGATATAAATCAGGTGGAACCAGCTGGAAGTGAACCTGATCAGGATCAGGTGGAACAAACAGAAAGCTCCAACAGAGAAGGAACTGAAGGAGAAGAGCAACAGGGAGATGAAACTGAAGTTGTTCAGCCCACTGAAGCTCTAGATGACTACCAATTAACCAGAGACAGAGAAAAGAGGACACCTAAACCTAATCCTAAGTACAGTTTCAATATCTGGAATGAAGACATAGCCTATGCCTTCATGACTGCTATGAAATCTTTAAGTACAGAACCTCAAACCTATGAAGAAGCTATGACAGGACCTAATGCTAAGAAATGGTTTAAAGCTATGGATTCAGAAATGGTTTCTCTGAAGAAAAACAAGACCTGGATAATGGTTCTAAGGCCTAAAGGGAAAAGAATAATAGCCTGCAAGTGGGTTTACAAGCATAAAGAAGGGATAATTGAAGGTGAACCTATAAGATTTAAGGCTAGGTTAGTAGCCAAAGGTTTTACACAGAAAGAAGGAGTTGACTACAATGAGATATTCTCACCAGTAGCCAAGTACAAGACCATAAGGATAATGCTATCTATAGCTAATCAGTTTGACATGGAAATTGATCAAATGGATGTCACTACAGCTTTTCTACATGGAGACCTAGAAGAAGAGATCTATATGGAACAGCCTAAAGGTTTTGAGATTAAAGGGAAGGAAAATATGGTCTGCAGGTTGGTTAAGTCCTTGTATGGACTCAAACAAGCTCCTAGACAGTGGAACAGAAAGTTTGATGCTTTTATGTTAAAGCATGGGTTCAACAGAAGCTACCATGACACATGTCTGTACTACAAAGGAGACTCTATAAAAGATGTCATCTACTTACTACTTTATGTAGATGACATGCTTATTATAAGTCAAGAAAGGACTAGGGTTGATATGGTTAAAGCTCTACTTAAGACAGAATTTGAAATGAAGGATCTTGGAAATGCTACCAAGATCCTTGGGATTTCTATACTAAGGGACAGAGATAAAGGAAAACTAGTGCTTAGACAGGAAGATTACATTGAGAAAATCATAGATAAATTCTCAATGAGGGATGCTAAGGTTGTTAAGCAACCTATTACTAGCCAGTATACACTCTCTAAGGAACAATGCCCTAAGACAGAGAAGGAAATTGAAACTATGAAGGATGTACCCTATTCTAATGCTGTAGGGTCTGTAATGTACTTAATGGTAAGTACTAGACCTGATTTGGGATTTGCTATGAGTGTACTTAGCAAATACATGGCTAATCCAGGAAAAGTTCCTTTGGTTAGCCATGAAATGGGTGTTCAGGTATCTACTTGGGACAACTAAGGTTGGATTGACCTACAATAGACAGAAAGCTAACACTATAATTGAAGGCTACAGTGACTCAGACTATGCAGGGGACAGGGATAATAGAAGATCTACATCTGCCTATTTCTTTCTAATTGGAGGTAACTGTGTAAGTTGGAAAGTTCAGCTTCAACCTGTTGTGGCACTATCAACTACAGAAGCTGAGTATGTGGCCACAACTGAAGCTATAAAGGAAGTTATATGGCTAAAAGGATTAATGAAAGAGCTAAGTCTACTTAAAGGAGTACCCACTGTGTACTCAGACGACGGTAGCCGCATATTTCTATGTAAGAATCCTATGTTCCATGACAGAACAAAACACATAGAAATCAAGTATCACTTTATCAGGGATAAAGTGACACAAGGTGAAATAGACATTGAGAAGGTGCCTACTGAGGATAACCCAGCAGACATGGGAACAAAAATTGTGACTCTTAACAAGTTCATACATTGCATGAACTTGTTAAGAATCGACAAAGGAGACTAAGCGTAGGACCTATCAAGCTAAGACTCTCAGAGATAAACAGACAGACTTCAGAACTGGTTATAAGAGGATTTCAGGTGGAAATTGTTGAATAAAATCCACTTATAACCAGTCCTTTTACACAAAATATCCACATCAGCAAATTACAAACAAAATAAAGCAGATAAGACTCGATCCTAGGGTGGCTTCGCCTCTAGTGGATCAAGACTTAGTAGTTAGTTACAACTGAAGTTGTAACTAACTCCTAAGACTCTGATCAACCGACACAACAACATTATAAATACTCAGATCTAAGCAAATAAACTTAGAACTACAACACAGAATACAGATCAGAAAGAAATAGAGAGAGAGAGAAGGAATAAACCCTAGTTTGAGTCTTCAGCTCCAAGATCCAACCATGAGAACCCAGATCTCATGGTGAGAAGCTCGAAGAAGCAGTACATGCACAAAGAAGGCAAAGAAGAGAGTTAGATCGAGAACAAACATAAAGAAAACAACAAAAACATAAAGTGTAAAGAAAGAAATCGAGCTTACCTGGTCGATTTCTGTGACAGGAAGCTCCACAGTTTGTAAACAAACCTTGTGATAGTGGATATCAAGCTTTCATCTCTGAGAAGAGCTTGACAGAGACGTAGCCCAGATTTGGGTGAACTCTGAAACAAATTCTGGTGTTTTCTCTCCTTGTTTTTCATTTTTCTCTCATCTAATCTAAGCTATGGGTGTGTGTGGGTGTGAATCTGGGTTTCAGATCTAGATTCGAGCAAGTTCTCAAAGAGAACTTGCTCTGCTAGGGTTTCGAGTTTGTGAGTGTGTGTGTGAATTGTGTCTGAGTGTTTGGGATTCTAGACTCTTCTATTGAGTCTTTGAATCATAGGTTTCATACGACATCAAGATTGGTGTCGTGGGGGTTAATACGGGGTCGTATTGGTCTAAGTTGTACTTAGACAAGGAAAGGTCAATTCTGACATTAATACTGATATTATTACCTTTGTTAGTGTAGGGTTAAAATCGTAAATTCCTACATTAGTAAAAAAAAAATCTAACATGGATGAAAGTTCAGGGGCATGATTTAGTATATGTCAAAGTTTGAGGAGCATGATTTGGTAGATATCAAAGTTTGGGGAGCGTATGGTTTAGTATATTAACAATCACTAAAATAGTAAAATTGAATGAAATTAAACAAAAGTCCTTAATCTAACAATCTCAATAGTTCGGGGGAATTTTTAACGGCCAGAAAAGTTTAGGAGGCATGATTTGGTATATGTTAAAATTTAGGGGGTAAAAATCCTGATTAGCCTATTTTTATTGCATCCGTAAATACCTGGTCGTTAAGTATCTGGTCTGTCACATTGATCTACATCATTTAATTTATATTTTGTATTTAGAAATTAATTTAAACATTTAAAAATTATTTTAATATTAAAAAAAGTTATTTAATAAATTATTTAAATATATAAGATATTAAACATAGTTTATTTAAAATATAAAATCATAATTAAAATAAAATTAAACATGATTTATTAAACATATATTCATTTAACTTCATCCATTATCTCAAAAAAAATATCATTAGCAATTTGAATGCTATTTTGAACCCATAAAATTTTTAAGCAAAACTTGTTAAATCCATCTTCAGTCCTCTTCCATAATCCCTTCCAACATAAAAGTAAGAAAAATAAATTCAAAACTGAAGAATACAAACCCATCTCTTCCTTCCCTTACCAGACTCCAACCCAAAAACCCAAGAACAAACACTCCGATTGGCTTGTATGATGGTGGCGTAGATTATACTTGGAATATTCATTAGTGATTTGAGTTTTAATTATTATTGGGTATAAATAGTTTAAGGCAAGTTCATATAGCCAAAATATAGTTTCTTTGGTACAAACCATCAGTGATCAGTAGTGAGAGAAAGAATTTTTTCCGACGGTTTTAAATAGTTACTTAATTTTTTTAGCGACGATCCTCGAAAAAAATCGTTTTTAAGACCGTCGCGAATTCTGATATTTGTAGTAGTGTTACCATCCCATCAAGGTTTCATAACCCCCATCATGTATAGGTCTGTACCTAAGAATGGGAGAAGATGAATACTAAAAGACAATGAAGGTGAGATGTAGATGAAGAGAGACGTCCAGTTGTGCTTACGGCGGCGGAGGGGTCTGCCTGGTGTTGGTTTCCGTCCGCCATATGACGTCGACGAAAAGAAGGGAGATTGGTAGAGGAACGGATGCGCAAGAGAAGGAAAGAGGGTCAAGAGTTCTCAGGATCTCTTAGGCTTGTGCTGGCCTCCATTTTCTTCGATGATAGTTGGAGATGGCCCGATCAGATCTGGAAGTTTTTGTTGTGATTGAAGAGAGACCGGAAGAAGAAATTGAAGGATATAGAAAGGGTGAGGCAGAATAATTTTAGGGTTTTGTTTTAAATTATTTCTTTATTTTATAGTGTTTAATATATTTTTTAAAAAATATAATTTTTTATTTATTTAAAAAAAATCTTAATTAAATAAAAGATAAATAAATGAGTTGGACCAATTTAGATCTGCCACATAGGTACTGACCTACACTTAACGGCTAGGTACCTACGAATATTGCAACAAAAGTATAACAGGAGGTATTATTTTACCGCCAAAAAAATAACTTAGATATTAATTTGCAACTTGAAGATAAACTTAAGTATTATTGCCACAAATTATTCTACTATATTTGATAAAAGAGTTAGTAATATTTACAAAAACTATAATAATATTATTTATTTAAAAATTATAATATTAAACTATATTATATCGAATTCTTATGGGTCGTGATAATTAGAGAATGTAATTGGGATACAATTACCTTCAACTAATTTGAATTACACTTAATTTCAATACAATGCAATTCTAAATACACATTTAATTAAAACAAATAATGGAACATGTTTTTTTATATATTTAATTTTTTTACTATATTTTTACAAAATAGTATTAAGATGTCCATTGTAACTGAAGTTATGAGATGCACCTTCGCGCGTGCACTTTAGGTTTCTTTGGAAAACTTATATGGAGCTCAATCTTGTGCTAAGATGGATGACACTCGAACCAAAATTCAAACCATCAGGAAAGGAGGTACATCAATGGCTGATTACCTTCGACAAAAGAGAGCTTGGGCAGACAGTTTAACTCTTGTAGGAGATCCTTACTCAGAAGCACATTTGATTGCAAATGTGTTATAGTAGCCTTGATACTGAGTACCTCACCATTGTGTGCCAACTTAGAGAGCTATAAAAACCATTCAATGAATTCAAAGAATCCTTAATATTTGGGTTTGTTTAATTTGAACCCAAAATTACATTCCTATTAATCTCTAGCTCTACTAGCTCATCCATACGGTGTCACATTCTATATCTTTTAGTAAACACATACATAATATTGCGATATATATTATATGGGATACGATTTTGTCCCGTGATGTACTTTCACGGAATGTATTCCATGGTACATTAGATGGGTCTCATGGTATATTAAATGAGTGTCAGGGTACGTTTTTACTTTTTAACCCTAATTATCCCTAGATCAATCTCAGCCGTTAGATCAAATAACTCCCTCATTTGACAGCTGCCGTACATCACGGATTACAATCTGTAAAAGTACAATAACAAGACAAAATCATATCCCTATATATATATTATATATTGTCTGTTACTTTTGGTACTTTCAATCTTGGTGAAAGACACGGTGTAACCAATATAAGAGATTACGATCTCCTTTTACCATATATATATATAACACACATGACAATTGTAGGAAAAGACTGATGCTTACACATTTTTTTATTTTTTATTTTTGGAGACAAAGGAAATTGGGGATATAGTGCAAAGAAAAGTTGAGTTTAAATGCAGCTTGATTTAATTGCATGATCACAAACATACGGGCGTGCCTCCACTCAAATAATGGTGTCCTCCATTAACTAATTTCCTATGCTTCCTCTCTACTCTCTACATCAACAATTTTTTTATAATTGCAATTCAAAAAAATATATACTTAAAATAAAATCATTCGTCATCGTCATCATCATCCCGTACGTACTTTATAACTATAGCTAATTTGTTAGATATCCACATGCAGTTTTATATTAATTTATACTTTCTTGATTTGATTGAGTGTTTTATATATATGATATTCAGTGAACTCAAGATCATGATGTACGGAAGCAATGAAAGTAGTGAACATATTACCTTTTAAATCTATGGTTTACATAAATTTATTCCATCCAATTTTTATGAAAATGATTCTTAATATTAAATATTTAACTGTGATTAGATTGAATTTTTAAATATCCAATCAAATCGAATCACATGTTCGAAGAGGTATTCAAAATTCTCATACATCTAATATCTAATCATTTTTTATTTAATTTAGATGAGTAATTTGATTTTATGTTCTTATACTTAATATATATGTATAAAAATTAAGATTAAAATTTTACCTTTTTTTAAATTGGATTGGATTTCTAATCCAATAAATACTGGATCTAAAAAATAAGGTAGATCTAATTCGATCTAAAAAAAAAATACTATATCTAAAATATTGGATAAATCTAAATCAATGCAAAAGATATACATCAAATGTATCCAATGGATAGAGGCGATCCAATCTAATCTCCAATGAATATAATATTTGATCGATAGATAACTGAAATTAATTAGATCAAATTGGATGAGATGAAATATATAATAAAATCTAACATCCAATATATGGATCGGATCTGAATAGTCCTACAAACATTAAAAGTTGTCTAAAAGATTCTTTTTTTCAAAAATCTTTTGAAACCTCCACTTTTGATGTTATTTGACAGACAATAATTTCTATGTGTATTATGGATATGCACACTTTGGGAGCGATAAACCTTTTGGATGTTATTAACCAAAGATATACAACTTTACACTATAGTTAGCTCAGCACCAATCAAGAACCCCCAAAGAATTCCAAAAATTCTTGTTAGATGTTCGTCCTAACCGTCAACTCTCTTTTCTAGGTTCTTTACTAGGGATGCACATGGGTAGAGAATTGGCGGAGAGTGCTCCCCCGATCCCCATCCCCGTTAAGAATTTAAATTCCCATCCCCACTTATTTCCATTAGGGATAGAGCGGGAAATCCCTTAATTGGGGGTGGGATCAGGGCGGGGAATCCCCTAATTAAAAAATAAAGTTTACGATAAAATTTAAATACATAAAAATATTAAACTACATAAAGATTAAAATATTAAACATTAATTATTATTCAATAAATTAATTATTATCTAAGACACAACTTAAAATTCACAAAAAGAATACTAATATACTAAATAAAATTCACAAAAAGAATACTAATATACTAAAAAAATGCAAAATTACATTATAAATTATAAAATATTATTAAAAATATTAAATAAAATATTAAATGGGTCCCCGTCGGGGCAGGGAGTGTGATCTCTGTCCTCGCCCCGTTTAACATTCGGGACAAAAAGTAATCCTCGTCTCGCCCTGTTTCCCATTTAAACGGGGAATCTCCATTCAATTAGGGGCAGATCCCCGTGGGGCCCCATCCCCACGGAAAAAATATGCATTTTAAATTAAATATGCATTCTCTACTCATTTTATCTCAATTTAAATTAAATATTAAAGATATATATTTCTAGAAAGATTATTAAAACTTACAAGTACATTTTAAAAACAATTTACAATATCTAACCAAATTGAAGTGGTGTTTGGTAATATTTTTATTTTTTTAATCACAAAAATGAAAGTACAATTTTTTTTTAAAAAAAAATTGTTTTTGAAAAATAAAAATGTATTTTGTAACTACTTTTATTTTTTAATTTTAAAAACAAAAAATAAAAGTATATTCTGTAAATTTTATTTTTATTTAATTCAGGTCTAGAGTTTGGAGTTTGGGGTCTGGTGCTTAGGGTTTGGATTTGGGTTAAGGGTCAGGGGTTCGAGGTCTAGGCCAGGAGTCAGGTTCGAGATTGGGTCTGATGCTGGGGCTCAGAACTGAGTTCGGGACCGAGCCTAATGTCGGGGCTCGGGGTCCAAAATATTAATAATAGAAAATACAAATAAATTATAATAAAAAAATCTATTTAAAAAACTTTTGAAAGTGATTTTCTTTTATTTTCAATATTTTTAAAATTTTAATTTTCAATTTTTAAAATAAAAAGTAAAAATAATTTTATAGAAATTAAAAACTGATAAGAAAAATGTTATAAGGGCACCCTAATTTTTTTTAACTAAACAAACGACCATACGACAATTAAATGTTGGAGTCCTTCCTTCCTTCCCTGTCGTAAAAACTATGTCGCCTCGCTTGAAAATTAAGTCGTGACCCCTGAATCGTGATGACATTGTCGGCTGAACCTTACACTCTTCGGTTCGGATAGAATCCTCTCTCTCTCTCTCTCAATGGCTGTGGCTGTTCTGGCCTTGAACCACCAATTGTTTTGCTTCTCAAACTCAAAAACAAGTACAAAACCATGGCTTCCCACCTCAAAATCCACCCTTACCCATCTAAAACTCATTCACAGAAAAACCCATTATTCCTTTATCTCTTTTTCTTCTTCTTCATCTACTTCACAGTCCCCTGAAGCCAATACAGACACTGCCGAGTCTTGTGTCAATTTGGGTCTCCAGCTTTTCTCAAAAGGACGGGTATTACTTTTAATTTGTCTCTTTGCTTCTGCGCTGTAATTCCATTTGTTTGATGCTGTATTGTATTGCTAGCTTTCAATTGTTGGGTTCTGATGCCATAACTGGAGAATTTTGAGGTTTTGTGGTAGATGAACTTTATGCTCTCTTAAATGTTCTTTGTTGAGTTTCTTAGATGATGCATTGTTCATATTGATTGATAACATAGACCAAGTTTAGTTTAATATGTCTTTTTTAGATAATGTTGTGTTGTTACGCTTTCTTGCTCATTTAACAATACAGCTGCAAAATCAAAGTAAGTTCAACAACCCTGAACTTTGGACACTCAATAAACAATGAAGAACATGAAAACAACTTACACACTTGAATTAAAGATGTAATTCTATGCTCTCTAGTTACAACTTTCTGAAACAAAAGAACTCTCAAAACTTCTCAACCCAAAATTTTTGATATAACCAATTGACTACGTTTTTTTCTACTCTCTCACTTTACATTGCACGGTAGCTCGGTTTTAGAGTCAATGATCATACCAGAAAAACTCACTTTCTGTTAGTTACTGAAGATGAAAGTCAGAGCAAAGCAGAGAGTGTTATAACTGTAATTTATTTTAAGGACCAACCTTCACAAATATAATTAAATGCTGAATGTTTGTATAGAAGTTGGTTTCAAACCATATACGATCAGGTACTAGTTTCTTGTGAAAGCCTTTGCAATGTGTATTGTTTTCTTTACTTGTTTAGTTTTTCATCTTTAATAGTTATATTTTTCTTCGGGGGAACGTATGGTTGTTATGCAAAATTATAGAAATTGATGTCTTGTCTTTGTCCAATGTTCATGGACTTTCAGGTTAAAGATGCCTTGGTCCAATTTGAAACAGCACTTGATTTAGATCCCAACCCAATAGAGGCTCAAGCTGCACTGTATAACAAAGCATGCTGTCATGCATATAGGTATCAATCTCATTAAATTTATATAGTGTTTCTCTTTCAAAAGAATTCTTAGCTAAGTCGATGAGTACGTATTTGTTTTGTTTCTTTTTTCAACTTTTGAGGTAGAGGGGAAGGAAAGAAAGCTGCTGAATGTCTTCGTACTGCATTGAGAGAATATGACCTCAAATTTGGCACAATTTTGAATGATCCCGACTTGGCATCCTTTAGGGCCTTGCCTGAATTTAAGGAATTGCAGGAAGAGGTATGTTGCTAAACTTTGTATGTTCAATGTTATTGTTATAAATCTTTGATATGCTTAGGATGATGGTCTACTGTCCTTATGTATATGGTAAAAATTTGAATCTCGGTTGATTAGTTTTGACTTATAACTTATTGAACCAAGCTGGTTTGGTGCTAAGTGATAACTTCATAAGTTTTGCAAGATCTCTTCCATTCTATGCATTATACATACAAAGAAATTTCATGTATTACAGGCTAGATTGGGTGGGGAAGATGTAGGTTATGGTTTTCGAAGAGATCTCAAACTCATCAGTGAAGTTCAAGCTCCATTTCGTGGAGTTAGGAGATTCTTTTCTGTGGCCTTTACAGCAGCTGCAGGAATTTCACTGTTTCTCACTATACCTAGGCTACTCCGTGCAATTGAAGGCGGTGATGATGCTCCTGATCTCTGGGAAACCGTTGGAAATGCTGCCATTAACATTGGAGGTAAGTGTCAAGCATTTGTACTTCAATGCAAAACATTCTGATAATCACATCTGCTATAAGTATATGATGAATTTTCATTTGCATCAAGAATCATGTAGTGTTTTTAAATAGAACTTCTAAGTGTTTCTTAACATGGCTAAACTTTTGAATCAGCAATCTCCAGGTATTATTGCTTTTGTGGCATTATTTATTTGGGATAACAAGAAAGAGGAAGAACAACTTGCCCAAATATCCCGAGATGAAACTCTATCAAGATTGCCACTGCGCCTTTCCACTAATCGGGTTGTTGAACTCGTTCAGTTGCGGGACACTGTTAGGCCTGTTAGTATCAAAATTGAATTCTCTCGTACTATTAATGATGTGTGCACTTTTTTTCAACGTTAAAACTCAATCAAGCTTTGGATTTAGGTTATTTTAGCAGGGAAAAAGGAGACTGTGTCTGTAGCAATGCAGCAGGCAGACAGGTTCCGGACTGAACTCCTTAGACGTGGTGTTCTTTTGGTTCCTGTCATATGGGGTCAAAGTAAGGAGCCACAAATAGAGAAGAAAGGCTTTGGTGCATCTCAAAAGGCAGCAGCAGCCTCTCTTCCCTCGGTTGGGGTAAGATGTAAAAGCTACCGATTAATGTACAAATTTTTCCTTAAAGGTTGTAGTTTTGTTCCTAACTGACACTATCTTGTATAGGAAGATTTTGAGAAACGTGCTCAGTCTATCACTGCAAAGTCCAAACTGAAAGCTGAAATTAGATTCAAGGCTGAAATTGTATCACCAGCCGAATGGGAAAGGTCAGTTGCTACTCTATATTCCCTCTTTACAGTTAGTGCATACATATTTTAATTCTGTTCACATATGTGATGGAAAACGTTTGTTGGTACATCCACTGCTCTGAAAAATTTGCAGTTAATCTTGTTTTCACTCCTAAACATCATATATAGTGTTTCTTTTTTTTTTTTATTGTGTATCTAACATATGAAACTACGTACCGAATGCATTATTTTACTTCTTTCACCCGGATGATGTCTTCTATGCCTTAGTCACTGCAACCTTTTCCGTAACCTTGCTGTTTAGGTGGATAAAGGATCAGCAGAAATCTGAAGGAGTAACTCCTGGTGAGGATGTCTACGTTATATTGCGGCTAGATGGTCGAGTACGAAGATCAGGGAAAGTAAGTCCACTTAATCCAACACACTTTCTTTCTCATTTTTAAATTCATGTTGTTAAACTTTCTCCAGAGCTAATGTAGAACTTGGAAGACCACCTTTAGAGGTGTATGAAATTATAGGAAGAACAAGACATTAACAAACCAATTTGAGGCAAAACTTTGAACTTAGAAAGTTTACATTCAGAACAGCTCTCTTTCATCTTTAGTTGTTTAAGGTTTGAGTTAATCTAGAGCCTCAGAAGACCCTAGTTTCAAATTTGGGTTCTCTAGTGTTAAATAGTGATTTTTCTTTTCTGAAGAACAAAAAAACTGATAAAATTGTATCCAGTAATAAAATTCATCACTTGTTAACAGGGAATGCCAGACTGGCAACAAATTGTACAGGAACTACCACCAATGGAAGCATTGCTGAGCAAGCTCGAAAAATAAACTCTCAATATTATTGTATAGTAACTTTGATCAAGCCAAATTTCAATTTTGATGTGGAAAAAATTAATATAGATTACAAGTGTAAAATATATTTGGGCCAACTCCATATTCTTCTTGTATGTTTAAACCCATTAAAGAAAAGGGTGTCAGTGTCACTCTCTGATATGAGTGAGTGCATCTTCTTGGACCTTCATTCAATGATGTTTATTATTAGTATTTATAAACATCATAATGTCCCCCAACCGTTACGCAATTCTCTTCTCTTCCTCCATTTGGGTTATCTAGATAATAACGCTGTCTTGAGAAATTAAACCATTTTTCTTATTTTCATCATACAAAAATACTTAAAAATTCAACTCCAACTTAGTTATCATAATAAACTATTTGTTATTTGTTTTTCCTAGTTCTTGGTCCTCTGAAATTGGTCCAGGCTACTAGATAGATATCTTGGGATGGGAGTTTACATATAATGAACTAACTTCTCTATTCATAACCATCCCAAGTTCCAATCAACAAAATGGATCCAAAAAAGAGCATTGCTATTGGACACCAGTGATGCCTAGCACCTTCTAAGCGTGTTGTCTTACGTTTGGTTAGCAATACTCCATAAAAGTTATTATATTAAACTATATGGGACTCGATATTTAATTGCACCAATAGCGATATTTACACGTAGGTCGTAAGAGGGTGCTAGGCACCAGTGATGCCCTTTAACATTTCTCATCCAAAAATGAAGCAAGTTTTTCCCTTGGATTCTTTTATAATATAATATATACTTGTTGAAACACTAAAAGTGATTTATAGTTGTTGAAGTAATTTTTGAATTTATTTTTTCTTTTATTACAAAAGTAAAATCCCATGTGTCTTTTATAATTAGATAACAGATTAAAAAAATATCATGTTTTATTGATTAAGATGAAGATCTCATAAAAAGGGACACATCTTTTTTCTTCAGCTAATGTCATATTACATTTTAATGATTATTATTTAGCAAGGATAACATGCTTTGAATTTGAACAATAATAATGATCAGTTGTCCAAATCAAAGCTCACTCTTCTTTTTCCTCTTCTTTTCAGTGCCTCATTTCATTGTCTTGGTAGGTTTTGAAGAGGTCACACAATGTTCTAGCATAATTTAATTTTTTCTTTGATACAATTGGGAGGTGTTTGAATTTGAGAAAGAGTCATCAATTCTATAATCACATTCATTAGAAAAATGAGCCTCCATTTTGTTAAACTAATCTACCCATTATAGTATCTTCTAAGTTAGGTTTCTTTGTACAAACATATAATATAATTAACTATGGTTAGTGATGATAATATTAAAATCAAGTGTAAAAATTAAACCTCATATCAGGATTAAGACTGTCAAGCAGTCGAGGTTGTTGGGTAGAGGGTAGAAATAGTAGTAATAAACTAGATGTCTCTCTATTGTTGG
Source organism: Cannabis sativa (assembly GCF_029168945.1). Taxonomy (NCBI): domain Eukaryota; kingdom Viridiplantae; phylum Streptophyta; class Magnoliopsida; order Rosales; family Cannabaceae; genus Cannabis; species Cannabis sativa. The sequence continues at coordinate 18,410,399 of NC_083610.1, forward strand.
ACTTGGTATATCTCTTAGTCTCTTATGCCATTTTACTCGAACATTAATATTTGTCTTATTTATTTGTGTTCACATATGATGCTACTCTAGTTGGACAATGTCCAACTTTAATAAATATAGAAATTGTTTTTGTTTTGAAGTTTGGTTACATCACTATCAAATATGAGAAAGAGCAAAACGAAAGGATGACACATGATCTACCACCGTATCAAGACTTTTAGCCAATTTAATTACTCGTACAAATTTTATCCCATTTTCAAAATCTAGTTGATAATAACATTACACCGTCTCTACTCTACTAATAGAGTTTCCCTTATTATATTTTCCATGAAAGTTCCACTAAAACAAATTAAAATACATATGCAGTAGTTGGATTGCTACAATAAATATATTAAGATAACAAACACACTAGTTCAATATATAATTTCAAAAATACCAAGTCTTTAAAAAAGCAACATTAACTCAAGTCAAAGTAGGGAAAGAGGGTGTTTCGTAAATATGAACAAAAGTAGTGTTGTTTTCTAGAAACTCAACTCTCTCACTTTGTCTCAACCCAACTATATAAATATATGTAGTCACGACTCACTGCATATGTATATATGTAAAGAGAGAGAGAGAGACTAACAAAACAAAAATGATTCGTGGGGTGGGGTTTTGGTTGGTCATAGTACTAGTAGTGGTCATATCGTTGTGGTCGGGGGTTGAAGGGGGTAGTGGTGGTGGCATGGAACACCGGCTGAGCTGGGGACGCAGCACTAGTAGTGGTGGCAAGTGCGAGGGATCCATAGCAGAGTGCATGGCTGAGAACGAGTTTGACATGGACTCAGAAATCAATCGTCGTATATTGGCGACCACAGATTACATAAGCTATGGTGCACTGCAGAGGAACACTGTGCCTTGTTCTCGTAAAGGTGCTTCTTATTATAACTGTAAACAAGGAGCTGAGGCTAACCCCTACAACCGTGACTGTTCTTCCATCACTCGTTGCCGTAGTTGATTATTACTATTTCTCTCTCTCTCTGGTTCTTATTCCTGTTTTCTTTCTCTGATTTGTTGTAATATACAATAGCTAAATGGTTTGCAATAATAAAATGTCAATTCTCGAATCCTAAATATGTATGTGCTTGTACTTTTTTCATTGGCAGTATTAATAAATAATTTTGACTCTTTATGTAAATGTTATAATTTGCTTTTTTGTTTTTGTGGTATTTCGTACTTATTATATTTTCAATAAGCAATAAGAATAATCATCATATTTAGTGGAGAACGATCTTAACTTTGATTCTTGTGTTTAGCTTTCGGAATTTTATGCTCTTCTCTTCTCTGGGCAGATCATATTAGAATATAGAGATAATATATCGAATTTATCATATAAATTAAACAGGGCCGGTCCTATGTTAATTTATTTAGGCCCAGTGAAAAGGTGAGGCTATTGGAATTTGAACTCTCAACCTCTTAGTTGATAAATTAATTAAATTACCACTAAGCTACAACACATATTTAGCATTAAAAGTATTATTATTTATTTTATAACTAACTATATTTTAATTTTTTTTTCGAAATGGGGCCCTGAGCGGCGGGGGGCCTAAGGCGGCTGCCTCCTTCGTCTTAGCTCAGAGCCGGCCCTGCTGGAAACACAAGGGAAATAAAAACTACTGTCTACAATTAATTTTATTTAATAAGATCAAAGTAATATATGGTATGTCATTTGAAACTATTTACGGTTAAAATTAAATACACAAAAGTGTATAATTTGAGCATGTATATAGCATTCTAGCATTGTTATACTGTTAATGGTGTTGTATATTGCCTAATAGCAATGTTCCTTTTTAAAAACTCTTGCAGAGAAATTGCTATTCTTTTTCAAATTCTTCATTGGTTGCAACTCACAACAATTATGTAGGATTTTGAAAGTAAAATTTTGCATGAACTGACAAAAAAACAAGAGGAACAATGAATTTCCAAACAATTCTAGAGAACTAGACACCAATTCAAAAATATGGATTGAATTGGGGCCACTAGCATAGAATATGTAATCATCATTTGATTGCAATGTTCATGATCATAGTTGAAGTAACACACACAGCAGTTACTCAAAACATATAGGAAGTCAGTGACCTAAAATGAAAATAAAAATCAGCTGCAGCTGCAGCTGCAGCATAGCAAAAGCACATATATCCTCACATGAATGACTAGTCAATCCTCAGCCACAATGGTAGACAGAGAAAATCCAGCATGCAATGGAGAACTTGAGCTTTGGCTAAATCTACGCAGAGCCTTCCTCTGGTTTCATGTCATCGGCATTTGGTTTGGATGAGACCACGGGAGAGGGAGAGCCCTCCATGCCCATCTCTGTCTTTAGGTCATTGATACTCTGCTCCAAATCGTTTATTCGGCTCCCCATATCATCAAGTGCATTGCAGGTTAAGGAAGATGAAACCTCCAGATTTTAAATAAGTTTCAGAGGAAGCAAAAAGGTAGCAAAGTAGCGCAATAACAACAAAGCATACCGCAATTTAAGACACATTTGAAACAATCACCGACATCCCCACAAGCAAAATCAAGAACAGATACATATATTATTTTTCCTACTTCATTATACTTCAAATATATCAAGACTAGACCGTAGAAAATGATATGTTATAGTTCTCCATGCCTTTCGACCACTTTCTACGATAATTAAAAATTAAGTGTAGAGCTGTTCAAAGAAAAAAAAAACATAAAAAATTTTGAGCAAACATTCTCCACTAGAGGTAATATAAGTTTCAAAGAACAGCATAGAAAATGGTTGGGAAAGGTTGGCTTTTTCTTTTGGTTGGAAACAAAATCAAGATATCATCCAAAATCCAAATCACATAAACAAAAGGATATTCTTTGTGACAATGGAGTCAGACATTGATTGGAACCTGCATTGCTATAAACAGAATCCTCTAATCAGTAACGCTCACTTTAATTGCTGACCATGTACTTAGAAATTATAATTTAAAGTTTAAACTCACCATTTGTTGAAGAAGATCTTGCACCTGCAGAAAAAAAAAATGCAACCATGTTATGCCGAGACTTTGACAAGTAAAACCCCAGAAACAGTTAAATATCAGAAATTCAGAACAAATTCAGTTGGTGGATATATATGCAAGTCAATCCTTGATATACTGTTAAATTGTTAATTCAAAAGCACATTCAACAAAAATATACAATCTTATCATTTTTCGTTTCTTTTTTGGACCCAATATTTTAACTAAAGAATTTTATCTTTGATATGATGAATAACTCAAATAAAACAAATGAGTGAATAAAGGAACAATGATGAAAAAATAATTAATCAATATGATAATAAAAATTATCAAACAGAGTCAAATACGAAAAAAAAAATTGAGATTCAAATTCTTCTGCAGCTGCTGCGACCATATAAAAGCCTATATGGCATCTGGAATGGTTGAACTCAGATAGGCAGCAAGTGTTTAACTCAAGGGGATATGTTAGCTATAAAGCATGTGACAAATCCATTTGTCAAGACAGCAATAACTAGTGTCGTTAGTTACTCTGTTATTTTAGGTATGAGTGTTTGTTGTCATTAGTTTGTTAAACGTTATTTTATCTAGTCATTCATTTTCAATATGAAGTACATTGCTTCAAACCACATTGAAATACATCCCTCCATGTGCTTCCACTTATAGCATGCCATTTGAGCATTTTGATACAAGTATACAGTCTCAAAAAAGTTGTTCCAAATAAATGTCCTTTTACAATAAAATTCATGTACATACTAACCTATCTTCTGTTTTACTGAGTTCAACACACAAAATAGTTATGTTATTGAGCCATATCCCAAACTACATATTCAGATGCTAAAAAAATCTCAATATCTGATTGAATTTGATCCTTGATTTTTCTTTCTTTTTTTTTTTAACTAGGATTCCCGCCTAACCCTACAATATTTGGGGACCAAGAAACTATAGCAATTGCTATGTAGGTACCCAAAAAGGGACTCAAATCTCAGACCTTGTGGGAGCAAACCACATGTCGACCATTTGAGCTACCCCTCTTGGGTAAAATGAGTGAACAAACAAGCGAGTAAACAAACAAAACATTGATGGGAAAGGAATTAATCTAAAGATGACTATAACAAACGATCATATAGACAAACATTTCAGAGGAAAAAGATGTATGAAAAAGAAAATTTGGGATTCAAATCCTTATACCATGTAAAAGTCTATGTGTGATTGAGAATTAAATTATGTTCTTGTTCTATTTATATACAGGTGTTGGTGAATAGTTCAAGGAGGAAGGCATTTCATACGAAAAAGACACTTCATATGGCTTTGATACTTCATGGAAGCACGTAAAGGGAGGTACTGCATATGAGTTTGGTACATGTTTTATGGCTAACAACATCCTTGCAATAGGCACCAACTATATCAATGTTAATCCAATGATTATTAATTGCATGATAAGTATTTTACAATTTAAGGGTATTGTGGTGATAACATTGTATGTAATCCCAATCTGACAAAAGATTGATAAGGTAAAATTTAACGAATTCTAACTGACACAGAATTGCTCAACAACAAAGTTCCAACTTCATAAAGAAATAAGGTACTCACAAAAGCAGACATGTCCGCGGTACTCTCCTTTGATTCCTCTGAATTGTGACCGTCCTGACAAGATTAATAATCGAAACAAATCACATGCAATACTTAAGCGCAAACGACAAAACGTAACCAAACATTAACATATACCAATTGTTTAATAGATCAATTGTTTCCATACTACTAGTTCATAAACAGAATAACCCAAGAAAGAGAAGACAAAAGACTACTAATGAATGGCTTGAATTTAAGATTAGCTGTAGAACCGATAAAATTTCTGGGAAGACATTGCATTGTGGTTCGAAGAAATCATAACCAATTGAATTAGAAAACAGAAACCACATTTGAGCATTTCAAAATTCTGAAACCCTATCTGTTTAGATGTACGAAATTGGATCTTCCATCTCAAAGGAAGAGGAGAAAAAAAACAATAGATCCAGCTTAGAACAAGATTTGAAAAGCAAAGAAAGAGATCGATGAGGATAGATACAGAGATTACCCAACTCACCATTTCTGTCAAAACAAACTGACAAGGAATGATATGATCTTCTGCTGATTTTCTTTTCTTCTTCTTTGGTGGGGAAAGTAGAGTCAGGGTGTGGAGTTGAGAGCGTTTAACTTCAAATGCAATATTTGTTTGTTGCTCTCAAATCAAATCTATTCGTATGTGAAATGACTAATTTGTTACTTAAAGTACGTTTATACCAACGAAGTACGAAATGCCTATGTTGGTTTGGTGGTAGTAAATCCGGGAACATTTTAGTCATTTCCTAAATGTCCTAAAGTAAAGTTGACAATGTTCTATACCAAATAAATGTACTTAAGCTTATGTATTTGTAGCGCCAATTCATATTCAAATTGTCAAAAGTACCTCCAATATTTTATTTATTTATTTTAGAAATTTGAGGCAAAAGTCTTTAAAAAATAAATTTATTTTGAAGTGGATTAGTACTTAATCTCTAAAAATAACGGTAATAGTCTTTAAGCTCACATTTTTTTATAAGTTCATTAGTCTTTAAATCCATGCAAATTTGGGCTAACGAAATACGGTTCATCGTTTTACAAATGGGTAACTATTTCTTGGGCCAACGGTTAACCATTTGGGTACAGTGGCAAAATACAATTTTTTTTACTTAAATTGCACATAACTCTTAGCTCGTTTATCTGATTTTAAAAATTTCAATTGCGTTCTCTTACGGCTTTTACATTGTCTTTGTGGGGAAAAAATTTGTCTTTGTGGGAAAAAGCAGTATGAAGCTGTGGAAAAAGTAGAAATTTGAGTGTTTGGTAAATTATAATTTTAAAAGTGCTGTGAGTTGTTAAGATTCTATTACAATAATGATAATATTTTAATCTAGTTCATTATAATTACAAATATATATAAAAAAATATGTTATATAAATTTTTTATTTTTTTATATATTTTTAATTATTTTTTTCTATAGTATAAATTTATATGCATTTGATAAAAATAATTTTTAATATTTTTAAATTATATTTTTATCACTTGCAAAAGATAAAATTGTAGTTTATAAGAAACATAAATTGATATTATTTGTTAATAATAAAAATATAAATATAAAATATTTTTTAAAATAAAATAAAAAATTAGAAATTTAAATATTATTTATTTTTAAATATTTTTTCATTTAAAAAATATTTTTATTTTTTATAATATATAATAAATAATTAAATAAATTTTTAGTAAAAATAATTTATTATAAAGTCTTTTAATCAAAACAGCTTTTTCTAAAAGTTGGGTTGTACCAGCTTTAGCTTTTAGCTGTAGCTTTTCCATAATTTCTTCAATAAGCTATTTTTTAACTGCTTACCAAACACCTTTTTGTCACAGCTTTTTTGAAAAGCAGCTTTTAGCTTTTCCAAAAGCTGTGCCAAACGGGCCCTTAGTTAAAAGATGAATAATCTTAAAATTCAATTTAAAAAAAAATTATACGTCATTTTTGAAAATTAAATTGTCGCTCAAGTTAGTGAGTCAAACTTTGAACTTATAAATTCTAATGTACTATGCAAATCACTTTGACAAGACTAAACTAAACTTATACCTGTTATCCGGGTTTCCAGTAAGGGACACGTGGATTCTAAATATAAGCTTAAGGCCCATCGATGAGTCCAAATAATATAAACTAGGCTAAGCCCAAGATCTATTTTGCCTTATGAGAAAACGTCAATACAACTCGTCCAAGTGAGGTTCAGTCAAGCCAAGTTAGCATCCGAAAAGGTATATCTCCGTGTATCTGGAAGAGATCTTTAGTGTGTATCCAGAAGCCTAATATAGCCTCCCATTTACTGTCTCGCACAAAATAAGGAATTATTTTCCTTAAATCTCAGGCAGAGAATAATATCTTGCTAAAAAAGGAAACTATATAATTGGAAATCAGGTAATTAATATGTCATTAACTACCCATGAATATATGACACAGTATGAACAGCTAGCTTCGTGATAAGGCTTCCACGTCAGCAAACACAAGGTGTCTCATGGGCTGGGCTTCACTGGATAAGCCCGGAGTCAATGTATTATTTGTAAACTCCCCATTAGAGGGAAAATGGTAACTAGTATGACCTCTATAATACTATAAATACTCATTGAATCCTTCATGCAAAGGGTCGAAAAGTCTTGACTTACTTTCTCAGGAAAAGAATAGAGTGCTCATACTTATTGTAATCCCAAAGGCCTTTCTTAGCTAACTTCGTAATAATATTGACTTGTGCTCATTAACACCCCAACCACGTAAAAACATTGAGTGTCTTCTTCATATATTCCATTCTTAGTAGTATTTTCTTGAGCTCCTATATTTAATAATTGGTTTTTTAAAAAATTCGGTAAATATTTTGATGCTTTCATTGAGAACTAAAGAAAGCAGTGGTACTATCAAAGATTACGTTTTGAAATTATGGTACTCACCCGGACAAAATTTGGTCTTCGTTACCAAGATGATGTTGATCTAAATACTAAAATTGAGCTCGACGAAGATCCCACTAAGGTGACCAGTCGCCAAAAAGGGACAGATCAACGTGATGAAACAAACATTCACGATAAACTTATCGATGAAGGAGAAGAAGAAAACAAGTCTAAGGATTTAGATCCTATGGATCAAGAAGATGATGATGTCAATAAGAGAGATGAGCACCATGAACTAAACCCTAAGGTCGTTAAGATGTCCACAAAACTGGAAGAGACTGAACAAAAATTGGCGACACATGAAGAGTTTTCTCGACTAATGTTGAAAAAATTTGCGATGTTATAGGCAATATTGTTGGGTTTTGTGCCTTAAATAAAACTTATTTTAATATAATCAGATTTACTTATTAATAAAAGATCAGAAATCATTTTATGTTGCATGGTTCACATGATTTATTTCATGATTATGTTTAACGTATAAATTCTATTACGTCCATAACATATATATATATTTGTTCATGATTATAGTATCGTCAGCATAGTGGAATATAATCATGATAATATGTTCAAAAGTTTAATTCCCATGATTTGTCAGTTTACTGGATTTAGACTAACATGATAATCGGCGATAAGGTATACTTACACCTTAGATAAGTGTTATGTCCTTTTTAGGGCATTGGCAAAGTTTACCAGTATCGAATGTATGGTCAATATACATTGGAAGGGACCGATATTGATCTTGGATAAGATATCATAAACTTACCGTTATATATTTCTAAGTCAATATCAATGGTTGATCTTAGGTCTATGGATCTTAATCCTGATATGGTTATGTTCAACTTAGTTGTATTATTTATATTATTTAAGTTGTTCGTGGAAGCTAACTTATGATTCTGGAGGATATTTACATCTTGGGAATATGGTAGTTCAATTGAGTGATACCGCTGATTATAGATATAGAATCTGTAGCTTATATAAGTATTTAGAAGTGAAACGATAATTTCCTTTGAGTTTGGCGGAATAGAAATAAATGAATGAGACCTCATTTCAGTAATTATATTAGTTTACCGAAGTATCATTTATAGACAGCTAAGTGTTTTAAGGATAAAATGCATTGAAGGGTAGAACGGTAAATTTGTCCCTATTCAGTGTAGATCATCTATAGAGGATCGTTGACTATTAAGATTGTAACAATGGATAATCATAACGTATCTATATCGTGTTACATATAGAGCGTTCTATATAATTGAGAGTGTTATTCAATTTCAAATCTATAGTGGCGCACGGCGGAATTAATAAGTTAGAAAATTTACTTGGTGAATTTTAAATCTACTTATTGAAAACTCGATTATATAAGTCCATGGTCCCCTCACTAATTGAGATAATACTGCTTGCACACTCAGTTAATTAATTTTAATTAATCAATTATAATTCTAAAATTAGACTATGTCTTATTTAAGAATTTTCACTAAGCAATGGCTTAATTATAAAGAAATGAGATTTTGGGGTCAATTTATTAATTAAGTGATTTTGCATGGTTTAATTAATAAATTATATAAATGATAATTTTATTTGATAATTAATTATAATTATTAAATAAATAGTTTTTACATTTATTGGATTGAATTGAAAAATATAGTATTATTGAAAGAAGAATAAATGGTTGAAATAAAGTGGCAAAATTGTAACTAGAGATTGGTCCTATTAGTGGCTGGCCCTAGTGTTGATTTTTGCCAAATATTTTATTCTTTTTTAATCCATATAATTCAGCCCTAAGCCCTAAGAAAATGGTTTATAGAATAATTCTCCTATTTTTTATGGCACAACCATATTTTCTTATGGTCCCGTATGAAACAACCCATCGAAAAATATGGATAGTATGGGTGTTTATTGGATCACATCTAAATGGATTTGGACTCAACTGATCAAATTCAATCTAATCCAATCGAATTGAGTCATTTGATTCGATCCAATAGATGTATTAGATTAGATCGATTTTAACCATTAGATGTATTAGTTGATTTTCTATTGAATTGGATTTGGATCCATCCAATCTATTTTACTATTTAAGTTGATTTCATGAAAAAGAAAAATATATTAAAACATAATCTAAAACTTAATAATCCAACATACATAATAATTATTAGTTTAGTCCAACCTAATTCTCATGATCCCATAATAAAATTGCCAAAAAATAAAATTTATTCAATAAGCATTGACAATTTTATTAGTGTTTAAGGAGATAAAAATAAATATTTTAAATATATAGTAAATCAATTAATATATATTTTTAAATAAAATACATCAATATATAAAATTATAAATTATTTTAAAAATATATAAATATAATTAGATAATAATTGGATTGGTTTGGTTATCGATTCGGTTGAGTTATATATTGAATGGGATGTGACATTCAATAATCGATCCGATGTGATTGGATTTTTAAAATTTAAATCCGATCCAATTATAATTGATTATCCAATTTTATTAAATTGATTAGAATTGGATGTATTTGAATGAGATGACTCTGTGGACATCGTAATGGGCCGGGTTAGCAATCTTGAACAAAATATTAAGAGAAAATTACACTCTATACCCTTTTTATATTGTCCTCTTTTATTTTTACCTTCTTTTTAAAATCTATCATTTTTACCTCTTTTTTTAAACATTGTACCAATTTTACCCCTATCACTTCAAGATACTCTCTATGTGATTCTCTTATTAAGGGTATTTTGGGTACAATACATATAAAAAGAGGTATATTTCAAATAAACATAAAATTAGAGGTAAATTTGATTAATTGATGAATAAAAGAGGCATTTTTCAACTTACCCCCAAAATTAAGTTGGCTCCGAATCCTCAATATTAAACCGGGTCGTTCCAAGCAAGCCTTTCAAGGTCGATTCAACCATGGCTGACAAATCGGCGACGCGACGGCACACATCGGAGAGAATGGCTTCCAAAATTTTCAGAAACCCAAATCTAATTTTCCCTTTCGCTTTGATCTCCGCTGATGCGCTGCTCATATCTCTAATTATCGCTTACGTTCCTTGTAAGATCAATTTCTCTTGCTCTATCTCTTTAACAAATTTTGTAATTGTAATGTCATAATTCTCCCCCACCATTATCAGATACGAAGATCGATTGGGACGCTTACATGTCTCAGGTAACAATTTTTCTCAATCTTGTGTTTCTAAAACTTTCAGAACTATTGAAAAAGGAAAGCTGAGATTGAAGATTTTTAATTGAATTCTATTTTTTTTTTAAAAGGTTCAAATTGACTTTCTTAGCTTCTCAGTGGATAGCTAGATAATTTTTAGTTGATTTGGATTGATTTTTTGTTTTATTTATTTATTGGGGTATGATTATGAAGAACAGGTCATTGGTTTTCTTGGCGGGGAAAGAGATTATAAGAACTTGAAAGGTGACACAGGGCCATTGGTTTATCCAGCTGGGTTTCTATATGTTTATGCTGCTATCAGATATGTTACTGGTGGAGAAGTTTACCCGGCTCAGGTAGTTGATTTATTCTATCTTTTAAATCAAAATCTGTGTTCCTGATCAACAATGTTTGATTTTTTGTTGTTGTAAAAATATTATTTTGGTGGGAAATACTTGGCTTGAACTAGGAAGAACCATAGAAACTACGCTATATGAGGAGAAAGAGAATGGGATGATTTGCCCGAGATTCGGTGGATTATTGCTGTGAAGATAAATGAAGAATTAAATTGATGATTTGGATTTAAGAATAAAAGGGATGACAGGATATTATGATTATAACTTTGCTAACTTATCTATTTATCTTTCAAAGCTTAAAAATTCCCTTGATTTCTTTCTTTTTCTCTTTTTCAGTTCTCATCATTTTATTTATGTAATATACTAATTGCATTTAAATATATTAATTGACTCTTAATCTCTTTGTTACAGATTTTGTTTGGAATTTTGTACATCATAAATCTGGGAATCATTTTGGCCGTCTATTTGAAGACTGATGTGGTATGAAAACAATTTGTACATTTTTTTAGTGTCTGACACTAGTAGTATTTTTCCTTGAACAACTATGTAAAACTGCATTATTTGTTGTATTGCTTAATTTATTTTTAACCTTATTGAGTTGTTTAAAGCTCTTGTTTTTGGGATTTGCATAACTTAGGAAATTCTGATATTTTACATGTTTTGATTTAAATGCAATCTGCTCAATTATTTGCTTCTTCTACTTAAAAAGGCCTTGTTTTTTATTTTTGCTTGGACTCTTAATTGTCTTGCAGCTTCCTTGGTGGGCTCTAAGCCTGCTTCTTCTTTCAAAACGAGTTCATTCTATTTTTGTTCTTCGTCTTTTTAACGACTGTTTCACTATGTTGCTCCTTCATGCTTCACTGGCTTCCATTATTTACCAAAGGTGGCATCTGGGGTTGATCATTTTCAGGTATGTCTTTTGCATCTTCATTCCTTTTTCATAAGGTAGATGACGTTGATTAAAGTTTGTTTCTGGCTTCTGTAGTGGGGCAGTTTCAATAAAGATGAATGTACTACTTTATGCTCCACCTTTATTAATCCTAATGCTAAAGGTACATTCCATTTAGAATTATATCTACATGCAAAAAGTTATCTAATTGAACGTTTTACAGGAGCAGGCATTTTCTTTATAGTTTATATTTAATATTAATTTGTTTTAAAATGTCTTTTACAGGCTATGGATATTACTGGAGTGATATCTGCTTTAGCTGGTGCTGCACTTGTGCAGGTGCTTATCATGCCCCCTTTTGCTTTCTAAGGATTTAAGTTTTCTGATTATTTGGTTTTGAGGGCTCTAAATTTTGCATGTGTATACTGTTATTATTGTTAATATTTACAGAGTACTCGAGTTTTTAAATGCAGAAGTTGGATGATAAATTTTATTGATCTTCTTTCAACATGACTAGGTGAGTTGGACTTCGAGAGCATTTCCTGATTGTGATGTTCAGTTTCTTTCCCCTCATTGATGAATGGTTGTGCAGATACTTTTGGCACTGCCTTTTATCATATCATATCCATTTTCATACATATCAAGGGCCTTCAATCTTGGGCGTGTCTTCATCCATTTTTGGTACATTGGGCTGGTTCATGAAATCTTTCAAGATTTTGTCATATGATTTTTTAGTTCAGCTAATTTAATAATTTGGACGATGCAGAGATGAAAACTAACATCCACTCTATTTTTTTCAGGTCAGTTAATTTTAAGTTTGTTCCAGAGCCAATATTTGTTTCAAAATCATTTGCAGTCTCTTTGCTGATTGCTCACCTCGGTCTGCTTATTGCTTTTGCTCATTATAAATGGTGCAAGTAAGTTGAAGAACTTTTTATCTTCTGTTTGAGTATGATTTAAAAGTTAACTAACATTGCAGAGATCAGGTAAGGAAATTCATTTTCTATGTACTTGTGTTACACATCTTGACATTATAATTGGTATAAGCCTCTTAAACCCGAATTTTCACTCAATATGTTTATGTGATTGTCATTTGCAGGCATGAAGGAGGCCTTCTAAATTTTTTGCATTCTATACTGGTCTCTATAAAGTTAAGATTATCACCTTCCACCTCGAAGAATTCTAACGATGGTCATAGATCATTGAAGGTGCTCAAAGCAGAACGTAAGCTTTGGAATTCTCATAAACTTTAGTTCGATTTCCATTTTCTGCTTCCTCTTTATTTATTTACATGCCATCTTCTCTGATGTTTTCAGATATTGTCACAACAATGTTTGTCGGAAACTTCATTGGCATTATATGTGCCCGATCATTGCATTATCAGTTCTACTCGTGGTAAGTTCTGGTGGACCAAAATTATTGCCTGTATGCCATGATTTTAGTATCTTTAAAATTGCTCCTCGCTGCCACGCTCATGTTTGTAGATCCTGAGGCTTTTAGCCGTTAAAAATTTAATTGGGATTCACCAAAGTTGTCCTCTTGACTTAAATCTAGCTTATCCATTGTCGTTTAATTGCAGGTATTTCTATAGCATACCGTATCTGCTTTGGAAGACTCGTTATCCTACTTTGTTACGGTATGTTTGTTTCCATTTCCGGCCTTACTTTATCCCACTTATGAAGTTGTATGATGATTTTGTTTGCCCTGCAGTGTACTTTTGTTTATCGGAATAGAGTTCTGCTGGAATGTTTATCCTTCAAATGCTTTTTCATCAGCACTCTTGTTATGTCTCCATTTAGTAATATTGTTTGGTCTATGGTCTGCTCCATCTGAATTTCCTTATGTGAGCAATACAAAAACTGAATAGACACAAGAAAAGACCTATAAAACACATTAAGTGTTTCTTTGTGTTGTTCTGTCCTTAATTTTGCATTGTTTTGTATACTTGATTATACATAAACCACAAGGAACACCATGATTGCAGAGAAGAACTAGTAATTTTCTTAGCATCTATTGCCTAAGGCGTTGTTGTTGTTGGGTCTTTTTGTAGTAGACTTTACTATTTAATTTTAAATTCAATTTATCAGTTCTAATTTTTTGTTTACTTTACCATATAGTACACCACCAAAAATGCTGTTATCTCGAGACAAAAGCTAACTTATAAAATGTTGGATAGTGGGTTTCACAAATTTTATTTTTAATTTATATAGGGCTAGTATAGTTGTATTGTTGGTGCTATTAGCAATTCGTATTATTATTTCTTGTTTGGAATTGGTATGTATTGGACTCATATTTTGATAGTTGAATTATTTTTAGATAAATACTATTAATTTGGACATTTTCTCTTTATCCTATGTTTGGTACAATGGGTGGAAAATTGAAGAGAGAAAATGGGGGTAGAAAGAAAAATTAGAAAGAAGTAGATGAAAATATGATGCTTTCTTTATTATTTGGTATTTAGGAAAGAAAAAAAAATTACTATATTATAGTGCATTTTATAACAACTTTTTTAATCAATTGTTTTCTTTTTATAAAATGTGAATATTTTCAAGAAATGTGTTCTACAAAATTATTTTTACTTTTTCAATTTTTGAAATGAAAATAAAAAATTTGAAGAAAAAAGGAAAAATTTACGTAATAAACTAAATAGAACCTCTATTTAAGAATACCCTTTAATTTATTATAAAAATATCAAGTCCCAATTTGGACCAGTTATAAATAAGAATAACCTTTAAATTGTAATTAATTATACATTTTCTAAGTCTCACATTAACAAAGTATACATCTATTTAAGAATAATTACATCTTTATAAAATATATACGTATATTTTGTAAATTTGTTTACATAAAATTAATAATTTTATTCCAAATTGTATTATATGTATTAACATTATATTTACTTTTAAACAATTCTATTATAATATAGTATTAATAATTATTTATTGTTATTATTATTACATTGATATTTTTTGGTATTTTATTTTTTTTTTTCTAGTGTAACTCTATTTACTTATAACTTCTCAATTAGAATATAATTTGCTTAGTCCCAAGTGTATTCTTGAATAGAGGTTCTACTGTATTTAAAAAAAAAATTACAAAAATACATCAACATGGAAAAAAAAAATTACGCTTTGAATTTTTTTATTTATGCAAATATCTTTTTTGAAAAAGTAATAAACTATTTTTTTTATATATATAGTTTATTTATAGTTGACATGAAGTTATTATTATTTTTTTTTTTGTTATTTTATAGTTATCGCGAGATTTATTTCTTGTTGTCTTTTGGTTGTCTTCTTTCCTTTTACTAAGCAAAGTGTATTTTTGTAATTTTAAGACTTTACAAGTGTGTTTTTTAAATAAAAACTTAAGGCCATAAAATTTTAAAAACATAAAAAAAAAAATTATTTTTGAAAATTACTCCTAAAAAAATCACTTTCAAAATTTATTTATATATTTTTTTTTCTTAATTATAATATATTAGCATTCTCTTTCATTAAATTTTGGAACGTGATCTCAATTTGGGCCCCAAACCTTAGAAGCTGGCCCTCAGACCAAGAACCAGACCCTAGCCCAGACCTGACTCTCGAACCCATACTCAACCCCCAAACTTGTACCTAACCCCAGACCCAGACTCGAACCTCAGACACAGTCTCGGACTCGTACCCGAACCCCGACCCGGACTCGACCCCAGTACCTAAACCCCGCTCCCGAACCTGCACCTGTCCTGGACCCTTACCTAGCCCCGAAACCCGTATCCGACCTAAACCTTGTACCCTAGCTTCGAAAATCAAACTTGAACCCAGACCCTGGAATCAAGACCCCAGCCACGACCCCCGAACCTAGATTTGGACTCAACTCGAATGTTGGATACAGACCTAAATCCTAGCCTAAACTCTCAACTTGGACCCGAACCTAGACCCTTTACTCAAACTCAGGCCCTGATCTCGTACCTAACCGCAGATCTCAAACTCAGGCCCTGATCTCGTACCTAACCGCAGATCCCAAACTCAGACCCGGGCCCTAAACCCACACCTTTGTCTTTTACTTTATGTTATTTGCATAAGATTCTTTTTCCTAATTTAGAGAGAAAGAAAAAACTATGTAAATGTTATTAGACCTAATTTGATTGAGTTTGGTTGTTAGATTTAAACAGCCAAATTCAATCGAATAAAGAAGAAGATCTAGTCCCATAGTACACTCCAATCCCACTATTAAGGTTAAAATTTTTGCATAAAATAAATGTGAAATTTCATATTATATAAGAACCCTACGAGTATTTTATTTTTGTGATTCAAAAATTTGACTGAAGGAATTTTATTATGAATGACTATATAGTATAGAATAGGTAGTATACTCTAAATAATAATACTACAATAATAGCAATAGTATTCAAACTTGTAGCAATAGCAAGTATAATGATTATGTACATTATACATGCATGTATTCACCTATATATATGTGTAACTTTGATAAAGAATATGAAGCAAAGTGAAGAACAGAAAAGAATACAAAGTTTATTACTCGGTCTAAATTTATAACATTTTTAATTTTTTGTTGTTTTTTTTGTTGGGCAGCCTATCCTAGTCTCCATTTGGCCATGTGTGTCCATCCATGCTCACTTCATTTGGTTTCTTATTAGTAATTAGTGTTGTTTTATACAGTACACACTATACATAACACCAATTAACATAAAGATTAAAAAGCTTGATACATTTCAGTTGGTTTCTAAAACTCAAGAAAAGAATTGTTTTTTTTTTACTTTTCTAATCTATTCGTCAACGTTATACAAGTATATAATTTCATTTTCCTTCTCTCTCGCTTCTGAATAAAACTTTTGAAATTTATTTTATTTTTATTTTAAAATCAAAGTTGCAAACATGAACTAATGTGTTTGTCAACTAAACGAATATCATTAGAAAAATTTAGGTTTCAATGGTTAATCTTTTTAACTAATTAAAAATAATATCTCATATTTACATTATATATTTGTTGAGAAAAATAATAATAAAAAAAAATTATTCAACCAGAAAAAGAGAGAACAAAAAAAGTTACATTTGAGTTAATAAATGTAACTTTAATACTTTTAAAATTGATTTTATAGTTAAATTTTCTTTTTGTAACCTAATACCCTTTGAGAAAAATATATATGTTTGAGCCTTTCACACCAATTTGTGAGCATGGTTGGTGGTCTAATCAAAACTCTACTACTCAACACATCGAAGCTTTCTCAGAGTAATGGACGTTCTTGTAGCCTGCTGTAGTTCATGGCCTTCCCACATTTGAACCCCTGGATTGCGATTAATCTCATGCTTCCATTCATATCTTGCTTCTCCAGACATCAGAATCAGAGAGCCTGGATTCAGATAAACTGGGATCTTCTTTCTATTTGCACTACTACTACTACTACTACTCTCACCACCTTCAGCTTCAACTTGGCTGAAATGCATTACACATGATGACTCTAAAGAAACAATAGCAATTCCATCTTCAAATCTCATAAGGTCAACATGTGCACATATTCCCTGTAATAATCAAAATATGGGTAAATCTTAGTCTCAATTCATGAACAATCAAAACCAATATCACATTTACAATACCAAGTTTTTTAGTACTATTTTTTTTTTTTAGAAATTTGCCGCGAAACACTATTATGTTTTAATTTTTATACATTTAATCTTTTATTTTTTAGCAAAACTCCTTTTATTTATTTATTTATTTATTTATTTTGCAAATTCAAAGTGTCCATTAAATATTACCGTTAAATTCTATTTGAATTACTACTATATCGATTTTGAGATTTTCCTACTACATATACACACAATATACACACAGATGTACAGTGGTCATCCTGTTGATATTTAACAGTAATATTTAAATAGCGTGTCAAATTTATAAAAAAAAAATAAAGTTAAAGGGTTTTACCAAAAAAAAAAAGAAAATTAAGTGTATAACATAAGGGTTTCCCTGCAAATTTCTCTTCTTTTTTTTTACTGTAATTGGTAACAAAGATATGTCACAATAGCAAAAACTGAAAATTTGTATCTAATCCATATGAATGGGTGTAAGAATTTGTATAAAAATACACACATTTATAACAATCACATGCCACTTATATTATATCTGCCCTAAAAAAACTATAATATTATGAATCATTTCGCACCTCACCTGGATGGTACAAATTTGCAATAAGTTGATCAAAGAGAGGTTGTCTCCATAACAAATCTGATGGAAAAGGGGAAAGCAGCTCGTTTCTTCTGCCATTGCAGCTTTCTAAATCCGTAGGGACATGAATGGAGCAAGAAAGAACTGCATCATGAATGGAATCTGAAAGTGCCATTGCCCAAGATGGAAGCTCTCCAAACCTCATAGCCTACCATAGGGATGTCAATAATTGAATTTAAAACAAAACCCATTTATCTACATTCTTTCTATCTAGTTCATATATACAATAATACATAATATTATATTATTGCACCTGGTTATGAGAGGCTTCAGACAACCATCCTTCTGCAACATTGAGTTTATATAGAACATGTTTATTAATGTCGGGTAATTGGATTGAGGAGAAAAGGAAATAGCAACGAAGAGAAGAAAAACGCACCGTTTTGGAGAGCGGAGAGCAATGAGGACTGGTGATGGGGAGAGAGAAAGTCTCTGCAAATCCATAACCCTCTAATTTCTTCGAATCGTTCCCAGAAACAAATATTTGACTCAGATTGGTCCTCTGCTTCTTCTTCTTCTTCCGATGATTCGCCGAAGAGTTGAACGAGAAGTTGTTTGTCAGTATTCATTTTGTCTCAAAAATCAAATTGCGAGAGTTTGGATGGGCAATCACTCCCTATTCGTGTTTTGTCCTTAGTAATATTTCCCAAAATACACAGCTAAATATTATGATTTTTTTGCAACACAATTTTTTCAATATTTTTATTTTTTAAAAAGTAAATACTATTTTAGACTTTATGTTTTGTAAAAGTTATCAATTGAATCATTTATTTTGTTAAATGATAAAATAGACTCTGTATTTTTCAAAATTGTACAAACAGGACTCTGAACTATTTTTTGTTAATCAAAATAAAGCTTAATAATAATCTGATTTAGAGATGTTATGACAAAAATAATTATATTTTATGTATCTATTCATATTAGAAATTGTTTTAAAGTTGGTTATATTAAAAAAATAATTTTTTTGAAAATTGAGCTCAATGTCCTATTTTTATCATTTTGGAAAAGATAGGGTCCAATTTATTTAACAAAACAATGGTTTAATTGATAATTTTCGCAAAACACAAGATCCAAAATAGTATTTACTATTTTTTAAATGGACTTTTTGAAGCAAAATTTAGACAATGCTTAGTAATTATTTTTTAAAAAAATATAAAAATTATTAAGCATTGTCTTCTTTACAAAATAAAAATTTGTTTCCGCATCCAACAAAAGTACTTTGTCTATTTTTTATTTTTTTTTTTATTTTTTCACTGTTTATCGAGATTTTTAGAAACTAAGACCATCTCTAATGAGAAATGTAAAAATTGTAATATATTTGACACAAAAAATAATTTTATGGTAAATTTACATCAAATTTTAGCTTTGTGCTCCAATGAACAATTGCAAAATTTTAATGTAAAATTTAATATTTAATTAATGTTTTATTAAAAAAATAAAACACTAAAAACTTTATAACCTATTTTATTATTATTTTAATATGTAAGATAATAAAAAAATAATATAAATATTTGATAATTTAATGTCATAGTTAAATATACTAATAAAATAATACGTATGACATAAATATAAATAAAAAAGGGGATAGTGCATTTATTGTGGTGTAAATTTTATATCATAGCAAGTGTTGTGCCAAATTTGATAAAAAAATTTGCCATGTGCCTAATTTACATCACTTTTTGGCACACTTTTTGTTAAATAAACTGTATTTTAGCTTTATACCACTTGTTTACATCTCTATTAGAGATGCTCTAATAAAATAAGAGCTTAAGAAATAATAAAATACAATAATAAATAAGATAAAGTTTTTTGTGTTTTTACAATAATATTTGCAAGAAATCCTAACCCTGCCCTCTTGGTTTCTCTTGAAGAAGAAAAAAGCTCAAAGTGATTTTTACAGAGCTTTGACTACTTGATTTTTCAATCACACCTTCGTATGGAAATAAAAGGGTATTTATAGGCTAAATGACGAGCATGACCCCCCTAGGTTTTCTGTAAAAAGTCCACTACCACTAGTAGGGTAAAATACATGCAAAAAGCTAATTATTGGGCCCCAAAGATTGTTTTGTGCTCGTGCGTTGAAGCAGCTGGACAATAGGGGACCGTCATTCGTATAGGACACGTGTCACCAAAAGGTTTAACCTTGAAAAGTAAATGTCTGAAATAACCGTCTGGCAAAAAAGTGTATATGGTGTGTGCACTACCATGTTTTGGCACAAGGGACAAGATTTGATCCTGTGTTAGAAAAAGCATAAATGTCGTTGGGCGATCCAGGTTCTTCATCAAGGTAGACGTCTGCATTCCTTTTGGGCGGTCGGCGTCCGTGATAGGCCCTTTGAGTAACCTTTTAGGTATCGCTTGGGCAAACTTCTAACCTGGGTATCTCTGGATCCTAGAGTGATGATAAGTCTTTTGTGTCCCAAAAGCCAAAATAAGGCAGTATAAATCTCTGCATATCCTTTGGTCTTTACTTGTTTTCGAATCCACAAGGCTTCTCCATGACTTGGTATAATTGGGGGGATTTAATTAATGAGATCTTGAAGTTGTATATTGTTGGGATTGTATGCCTTAAATAAAACCCAATTTTATTGTAATCTTATTTACTTACAATAAATATCAAAAATCATACAATGACTCAGTCATAAGCTTTGATTCACATGATTGTAGGTTTAATAATTAGTTCTATTAAATTTCGAACATATAATTATTCACAATTATAGTGATGTCATCACAGTGGAAAGTAATTGTGATTATATACTTCAAATTATTTAATCTCACGATTTATCAGTGCACTAGATTCATACTAACGTGATAATCAGTGATGGGGTTTACTTATACTTGAATAAGTATAATGTATTTTCTAGGATATTAATAAAGTAAACTAGCATCAGATATATTGGCCATACATAAGAATAGACTGGTATTTACAACAGAATAAATATAGTAAACTTACCGTAATATCTTTTTTAGGTAAATCTTTAATAGTTGATCTTAAATCAATGATCTTAATCTTGAGATGATTAGGTTCTAGCTTAACTGTGTTATTCTTGTTCCTTGATTTGTTTGTTCGAAGCCTACTAGTAGGTTTGGCTCAATACTTACATCTTGGGAGCAAGGTAGTACAATACCTCTAGTCATAGATATGGAATCTATAACTTCTATAAGTTCATAGAAGTGAAACGATAATTTTCTTAGAGCTTGGCTAAACTCGTTTAAATGATTGAGGCCTCGTTTCGACAAACACATTAATTTCCTAAAATATTATTTACAAGTAGCTAAGTGTTTTAAGAATAAAATACATTGAAGGATAAAACTGTAATATAGTCCCTATTCAATATAAACCATCTATGGAGTACCATTGATTATTTAGATTGAAATAATGAATAACTTATAGCGTATCTAATCCTGAAGAATAGAACATTCTATGTAATCAAGAGTGCAATTCTGAATCTATAGTGGAGTCAGAAGAAATTAATAAGATAGATATTTTACTTGGTTAATTCTAGAACTACTTATTAGAAGCTTGACTATATAGGTCCATGGTCCCCAAACTACTTAAGATAATGTTCCCTTGTAGACTCAATTAATTAGTTTTAATTAATCAAATAGAATTCTAAATGAGACTAGATCTTATTTATAAATTTTACTAAGCAAAGACAAATTTGAAAAGAAAAATGAAATAAAAGGTTTATTTGTTATATAAGAAACTTTGTTAAGTCTAATTAATATATAAGATAAATGGTAATTTTATTTGAAAATTATTTATAATTATTAAATAGACAAAATTAATTTTTATAGACTTAGAATAGAAAAATATAAGTTTAAATAAAATGGCAATTTTGAAACCCACGAGCTTCTACTATATAGAATTCAGCCATGGGGTAATAAAAAGCCATTTTATGTCTCTTTTTTTATTCCATTCAATTCTAACTCCAACCCTAAGAAAATACTATAAATACCTCAATAGCTCTCACTATTCTACACCTCTCTCAATATGAGATTCACTTCTCTTCACTTGCCTATAAGAATTTTCAAATTCCTCTCTCTCTTTTCTCTCTAGTCTACTCGCATATATACTCTTATATATAATGTATACAGCTTAGGATGATCATAGAATTCTAGCCAGATAAATGAGATTTTGAGAGTTATTATATTATAGTATATACAAATATTTTTCATTTGTTATTCTTCTCTAGTTTTTTGTGAGCCACAATATTCAAAACTTGCCCAGACATGTCAAGGCAACACACAAGCAGTGTGGAAGACTATGTAGCCTTTCACATCCTAAAGGAGAATCGAGGTTATGTTCCTGATTACACTCCGCAACAGAAAGGAATTAAGGGTGATAGAACATAATGAAATGAGACATTTAATTCCGCTGCAATCACTATAGGGTTTTCTTAAACTTTATGTGTTTAATTTGAATTATTTTAAGATTCCATGTTTAGGATGTTAAATTAGTAATAATCAACATACTTGTTTAGTTAAAGTAAGATTCTGGTTAAATATGCTTTCCAACATATCTCTCTTTTTATGTCATGTGTCTCTCGTCTAAAAACACAGATAATATTCACCCCCTAAGCTTTCGGACTCTTTGAGTTGCGGGAGCTTGCAGTCTTACTTCAGATCTTTGAGGTACATTCATGATACGTGGGTGAATATTGAGAACACTGGCGGACATTTACATATCGGGAACATAGTAGCAAGTAAATTATTAAAAATCAATAAGAAATCTAACTGTAGCTGGTTGAATAGAGAAATGGGTTTGTGACAGAGATGTAGAAGATTGTATTGAAGTGAAAAATTCACATAATATTAGGTTGGGACAAACTGAAATTTTAATTTTTTTTTTTTTTTTTTTTTTTTTATGAATGAGGAAGATAGATCAAGTGGTTGTTGCAAAATAATAATTAGATGTAATTTTTAAAAATTAATTAAGTATTCCAAATTTATGTTAAAAGGGGTGGAAGTCTAAATTTTGTAAAACTAAAATAAAATTTTATTGTAAATATTATAGTTAAATGATTTGAATGTTAAAAATATCATAATAAGAACTTAGATATAAAAATAAAATTACTTATAAATATTTATGGCTAAAAGGCTCTTATTAAATATTTAAATTAAAATTAATTATTTTAGAAATATCGTTAATTATGATTAATTTAATTCTAATTTTTTTTACCTATTAATAAAAAAAAAAATAACCATTATTACAATAAAAATATAAACATTTATTCTTTACTATATATTAGAATTATATTTTTAAATAATTATTTATTATAATATTAAAAAAATTAAATTAACCGTCAATATATTATTTAATTTAAGAATAATTAGCTTTTTTAGTCCCTGTACTTATGACACTATACTATGATGCCCCTTAATTTATAAGTGTAGTTAAAAATACCCCCTAAAATATATCAGTTGGAATAGTATAATCCTTCTATCTAATTTTGTTAAAATTGACTAAAGTTGACTGTTAAATTAATAATGTGGCATTATACATAGATAGTAGTTGAAAAATTATATACCATTAGGAAAATAAATTACAAGTCATAAAAATTACAATCACAGGAAAAAAAATGAAAAATAACATCCCAAAAAATAGAATATCATTACCTTAATTTTCCAAAAATCCCATGTTCTTTCTAGTGATATCCATCTCTTCAAATACTGTAGAATCCTAATTTTACACCTTTTTCTAATTTGAACGGCTAAAAAGCGATTGGAATTATTTTAATAAAATTATTTTTATTAAAGGTTATGAAATCATTTTTTAATCATCTTTCATTGTCAGTTATTATGCCACCTCATAGTCAATTTTCCCTTTAAAAAGAGATGAAATTACTACTCTATCCTTTGTTATAATACCACATCATCAATACAAACGGTATGTTTAAACAAAATAAACAGAAGGACTAAATGTATGCATATAAAATTATACAAGGACTATTTATAACAAGCTGAATAGATTAAGGGGCATAATAGTATAGTGTCATAAGTACAGAGAGTAAAAAAGATAATTATTCTTAATTTAATTAATATATACGAAAAAAATATTTCCACTTTTCCGAAAATTCTTTCTAACATTCGTCATTAAAGTAGCAAAATATATTGGATTTTCAGTTATACATAATTATAATATGTAATATATAGGTTAGGAGCATACCAACACCTCCTCTTTCACCACTATTCAATCAAAGCTATTAATTTTTTTATTTTTTTGAGTAAAATCAAAGCTATTAAATTGTTTTGTATTTTTCCAATTTTTTTTTAATAAGATTAACTTTAAATAACATGAATATATATTATTATTTATTTGGGTAACGTTTTAAATAACATATATAATTCAAGATTCTTGTAGTAAAGAATTCCACAAAATTATTTTGAAATAGAAAAACATTAAATTAAAAAAAAAAATAAAAAGCCAGAAATCACTGTCTTTCCCCACCGCCTCATGACCTCCCAATTTATATAAATATAAATATAAAATACATATATATATAGGGACATGATTTGGTCCCGTTATGCCAAAATAGGGAATACAATCCCTGATTGTACTGTAGCCGTTGGATTGAATTGGGGGTTGATCTAAGGGCTGGGGTTAAAGTAGGGGTAGTTAGGGGGGGAAAAATGGTAACCGGTTGGTTTTTTGTATTTTAAATTAATTAATTTTTAAAAAAACTGACACCGATTGACGTTTGATGTACGTGACAGTTACCAATTTTTGAAAATACATTAGTCTTTCCTTCTTCTTCTTCGTGGGTATAAAGAGTTAGGTTTATTTTAGGGCAGTTGTTATTTTCTTTTTCTTCTTCAAATTTTCTTCTTCTTCTTCTCATTTTCTTCTTGTTCTTCGAATTTTCTTCTTCTTCTTCCCATTTTTTTTTTGTTCTTCACATTTTCTTTGGGAGAGGAAACTGTAGTACTTTCAGAGTTGGTGCACTTGGTTTTGTTTGTCTCTGGCTCCTTCTCCGAACGAGGTGGGTTTGTACAAGTAATTTTCTCATTCTTTTGCATATTGTTTGATATTTACTTTAGATAATGTTAGATACTAGTTAGGAAGGAGGTCCTGACTGCCATTCCTCGTGATTTTTTATTTTTCAATCAATAAAGTACTAAAAAATTATATAGAAATTTGTTGGTGTTAATCTGTTTTCAGAAAAAAAAAAGTTGTTGTTACAGTAAAACGTTGTATGTGTTCTCCTTCGTTATATTTTACATATTATTGTTATTTTTTTTATTAAAATGGAATTTTTGTTGTAAAATATATAGTCAAAAAAGTGGAAATTTCAAAGTTATGCAGATAGAACAAGAAAACTTAATTTGTTTCTCAGTTTGGGTTAAGTT
Source organism: Cannabis sativa (assembly GCF_029168945.1). Taxonomy (NCBI): domain Eukaryota; kingdom Viridiplantae; phylum Streptophyta; class Magnoliopsida; order Rosales; family Cannabaceae; genus Cannabis; species Cannabis sativa. The sequence continues at coordinate 18,435,887 of NC_083610.1, forward strand.
GGATAGTAATGCATTTGTCATTCATGGAAAAAGAAAACTTAATTTGTTTCTCAGTTTGGGTTAAGTTGGATAGTAAAGTATTTGTCAAAATTGTGATGTGGTGTTCAATCCGTGTATTTGCATTGCGTATTTATTTTTTCTGTTCCATTTTTGGTTTATTGAGTAGTTTTAATCCGTTTTACTGTGCCTTAAATCTCGCTTATTCAAGAAGTTTTGATTCACGGGTTGCGTAAAATTGAAGGTACATTTTATGTTCCCCAATTTTACACAAGTACTAGGAAGTAGTTTTGATTCGATTCATGTGTTTACCCTTTTTGTTTGTTGATTTATTGTGAAAGTGTGTTGGATTAATTTATACCCTTGCAGTGAAACAATTTTAATGAAAGAATGTAATGAAAGAAAGAAAAACAATGTAAACATTGGTATGTACAGTGTTGCTGAAAAATAATTGTTTTCGGAAATCAATTTTATTGACCAAAAAAAAAAATTGAAAGAAAGGAAAACAATGAAATGGTGATGGCTGTCATGTGTTGGGTAGTGAGTGATTTTTGTACTTTAATTAGAAGTTGTAGTTTGTATTTTCCTATTGTTATGAATTTATTTTGAAAAATTGGATGGTTTAGACAGAAGATTCATGAGTTAATGAGATACACTATTGATAAAAACTATGGCAGTTTTGTTTTTGTGTATATCAATTATTGGAAAAGTTATTGAAATGGTTATGACAGTTAGTAGTGAAGCATTGTTTTGTTAATTCTGATATTAAATGTTTTCCAAATGGCTTTGTACTCTGTTCATCATGAATTAAGAGGTACAAGGTACCTAGATTGGTTAAGTTTGGGGGAATTTTGTCTATTCATGTGTGTGCTTTATGTTGTTGGTTCTCACGAATTGTACCAACTCGTTTGTACCACTTTTTGGTTATGAGAGTTAGTAGTTAAGTGTTGTTTTGTTCATTGTTTTGGTTGTGGAAGTGTTGTCGTATAAATTTTGAGTATTGGAAATCATTTAGTTGAAAAGAGTTTCACATCATTTTAATGTACTTTAATGTGTAACATGCAAGAAGCATGAAATGTGTGTTTGAAATCTGAATTTTTCCAATGCCGAATGGTTAAGTTGATTTGATGTGATTTTGGGTGATTACAATGCACGATTTTCATTGTGTTTTGGTCAATTTTTTTTTTTATATAGTGTATTTGTTGAAATATGTAGTCCTTATTGTTTAAATTTGTTTATCTTTAATTTGGTTAGGTTCATCATACATGGCTGGGAAACGCAAAAGGAAAGGGGGAAATGAACCCGTAAAGAAGGATGTCACCCCCGAGCCGAACGATAATGCGGTTGGTTGGAGAAATTTCTTGTAAGTTTTGAATGATGGATAGTTGTTTACTCGTGTGATTGATGGTTGACATTTATTTTATTATATATTTGATTGAAATTATGTCCATATGTAGCAATGCGAACTACAAAGCCCTTCGAGCAGCTGAGAAGGGATTAACTGAGAAAGAGGTTTGATGTCGGCTTGTTACTTAATTTTTTTATATCAATTGTACGTAATTGACGTAGGGTTGTTTGACGTACTTTACGATTCTTTCCATGTACTACGTAGTTGATGTAAGTTTGCCTCATATTACGGGCTACCGACAAATTAAAAGTGCAATATAAAGGTTTCACCGACGAGGAGAAGTCCGAGTGGAGAAGCTATGACCCTAACCCTAATCCCGCTAAGAGAATTTTGTGCAAACAAGGGGAGGAAACCAAAGGCGGTGATGCCAAGGGGAAGAAAGTGGAGGTGGATGAGGAAGAGGGTGCTCACGATAGTGAAGAAGCATACGTGTACGGTCGATGCTCCTTCAACCGTTTAATGAGGATTTGCAAGAACTCGAACTGGAGCAGAAAGATGTGATCCAAAATGCTGGATTTGGATCATTCATCAGAGAGGATGCACCATACGTTGACACCCGACTAGTGAGTTGGTTAATCAAACATGTTGACCCAACCACTAGCATACTGGATTTGTATGGGAGGAAAATTCACTTATCTGCCGCGATGTTCGGAGATGTTATGGGGGTGGACGACGGAGGGGATCCTGTAGTCACCGAGGGTGATAGTGACACTCGATATCTGGAGGAGATATTGAACGTTGTCGAGTACACCGTGTCCTTGACAATGTTGGAGAAATCTTTGTTGGAGTGCGTTGAGGCAGACAGCCTATTTCTCATTAAATTTTCTTTGGTGGTCATAGGGACAGTCCTTGCGCCGAAAACGGGGGTCGATATCACTTCGGGGTACTTGCACTCCCTTAGGGTTACCAGGGACATTCGCCACAAGAACTGGGCGGCTTGCGGGGTTCGTATTCGATGAACTCAATTTTCGGATTCCGAAATAAGGCGACGAAGAATGTATCTGTTGCACCTTATTCCTCCAGGTACATTGATTTTGTTATCTTTCAATTATGTAAATGTGTTTATTCAGTTTATAATATAATATTGTCATTTATTAGTCGAATGTATTACCAATACATTGTTTGTTTGTGACAGTTGGTGTACTTGACTCACGTGGAGTGGAACTTTGGATATGTCGACCGAACAGTGCTCCCCGTTGATTTTGGGGTAGTAAACAATGTAAGTCCGCTTACAAATTTGTGAAAGACAATGGCGGACACGACAGCCACAAGGTACATCGAATTTTGGTTACAATGTGGTAAAGTGATTTCAGTTGATATTAATTATTTTGGGTTTGAAAAATTAAATTTGTTATGTTTAACAGATAACGCTCACTTCGAATCCCGTAATACTGCCCAACTACTACTCGGACTCGGAAGGAAGAAAGAGCGGTGACCACTTTGTCGGCTACATCAACGAGTTGAAGGAGTACATCTCGAATGAGTTAAAGTCTCGGTTGAGATCATTTTCTTTGAAATTTATGGACAAAGGAGAAGGTGTAGGTGGTATTGACCGAGAGTTGGAGGAGGATCTTGCCGCGGAAACGGGGAAGAAGGCGGAGTGCGGCCGGAAGCCGTGGAGGAGTCCCCGTTGAAGTCCCCCGTCCGTTCGAAGACTAATGTTGTTGGTCTATCCGACGAAAATGTGGTGGATTCGTAAGTACGCCTTCACTATACGTTACAAAATCTGTTGAAGATGAAGGTGCTGCACATAAGACCTTCGACGATGAGGACTTTGATATACTCGAAGTGGCATCTTTCTGGAATAAAGGCAAAGCCCCCGTCAAATCAAAGAAGTCACAGTCGGAGAATGTGCCTTTAATTGAGGATGACTTCAACGATAAGGCGTACGAGCAATTCATTGAGTCGGGCGGAAGCTTGTTGTCGGGCCATTCAAGACGAAGGAAGCGATCCCCCGTAACCAATATGGGTTTTACAAGTTTATTTTTAGCAACACGTTAGATCCGGGGTAAGTAAATGTTATTTTCGTATTTCTCATTATGATATACTTGTAGAAATTTTTAATAACAGTTACATTGATTACAATTGAATCAGATATGTGCTTGCGAAATTTCGAAAGTTTGAAGTGGATAGGAGGTGCATGGCATCGTTGCGACCGTTGCGAGAAGTTGAGGGATCCGTAAGTGTCAAAGTATTAACTAAATATGTATCATTTATTGTACATGTGTAAATCATATTTCATTTTGTTGCAGATCATTGGCTTGTTTTTCTATACTAATGAACAAGTACGAACGTGATAGTCGATTACGACCAACCTCGTGTTTGGTACATGCCCACTCGCATCTCGGTAATTGCTTTCTTTGTACGACTTATTTTAAATTTTGTAATTCGGTTTGGTTGTAATTTCGTTACTTGAGAAGATGAACAATGCTTTTGCGGCAAAAAACTCTCGGTTCGTTTAATGTGAAGAGGATTGCGAAAGACCGGAGTGGTCAAAGCTGTTTTACGAAGACAACTTCGAAAAATGCGTCAAGGTACTTCATCATATACACATGGTCGTTCTTAATTGTAATTTTGAAAAGTGAGATATGTTAGCGATGCATATTGGTCATTGTAGTGTCGAATATCTATATGGTGTGTAATTTCAATTTATTTTTGACTTTATTGTTCCTCTATTCAATTGTAGATGTTTGTGCGGTGTTGACTCTAGAAGGTGCACCACATTGGTTTGGTGCCGAAGTAAATATGAAGTCGAAGGTTGTCTCATTTATGGACTCCCTACACACCGCAATGAATGAGAAGTATCGTGTGGAGGCTACGAAAGAAATGGTCAACTTGCAAAGTTTCATTGTTTGATGTGAATAACTCATTGTGTACTTGACTCTAACTAATTGTATACCTTTGCGGTTGTCGACGTTGGACCTTTTGTTTGAGGAGAATAGGTCGAAGAATGTGACTTTCGTGGATTTCAGAATTGACAGGAAAGATCGCGGGCTTCCTCAACAAGACAATGACCGAGATTGCGGAGTATACGTCATGAAGTACATGGACGCTGTGGCCAATGAGGAAGAAGTAGTTGATGAGGTATACCACTTTTTAAATATTTCGGAATGTACTACGCAAGTTTGATTGAGATTAACGTTGTGTAATTTAAATTTTATTCGGTGTTTTACCGTGAAGTTGATTAGAGTTAATTACATTTTCTAAGTTTTTGTTTTTGTTTCGTATTGTGGCACGGTTTCACCGGTTGAGGCACGTTTGGAAATCATTGCGAGGATCATAAGCGATGAACAAAATGAAATTCGTACCAAAGTGGTTGAAGATCGTAGGGCTGCACAAGGCGGCTCATTTGCATCGTCCTCGGCCCCTTTGCGTAGTCCGTCAAAGTCTCCACGCGATCCTCGGTTCGGTACGGCGAAGTCTCGCAATGCAAACATGTTTCCCCGTCAAGAGCCTCCCCTAGGCTTCGGTCTACCAAGACTAAGATTTCATATGGTGAATAGTGTGTGAAAAACACTTGTGTTATTAATAGGTTGTGTTATTAATAGGTCGTGTGATTAGTGTGTTGTGTAGTTTGGATTTGGGAGCATAGGTTGTGTTATTTGTGTGTTGTTTAGTTTGGATTTCGGAGCATTTGGATTTAGACATCTGTTTTTATTAGTTCACGTTTGGGCTGGTTATTATGTTGACGGACTTGTGTTTATTTTAGTTTTGACAATATATTAAACCATACTTAGCAAATCTTTGTACTCATACCATAACAACTCTTACAATGTACCCATACTTGAAAGTAGTTATTTGTACTTCACGAAATTATTTAACCGTAAAACAAAGGTGACTTCTTAATTTTCTTTATTTGTTTTTTTGGTGAAGAGGTGACTTCTTCTTAATTATTTGAAGGAAATCATGTTACTTGCCTAATCTTACCAAATCTTTGTAGTCATTAAACTTTAAACCGATTTTTCCTTAAACCGTATTTTCAAAACACATGTACTATGACATTACAAATAACGACAAAGGTCACTTGTTAATTGTTTGATGTTAGTTACCAAATCTTTGTAGTCATTCAACTTTAAAGCTGAGTTTTGAGAACATTTAAAAAAAAAGATTGAAACCATACCATATCAACTCCCATTACTCTAACCAAATGTACCATTACTCTAACCAAATGTAAATAAACAATAGCCCCCTTAAATATGGTTTTTCATAACATAGTAATGAGGAAAAATATGGAATATAGAACATTCTCATCGCGCTTACTTCACATAACAAATACGAAGATGTGAATAATATACAATTTTGCAACTTCACATTGAACCCATTGACGAAATTTGCTACAGAAATTAGAAATGTAGAAAACATAAAATTTTGAGAACGTTGTGGGTACTTCATACCAAATGAAATTTTCGTCATCATCCACACGGTTCTATTAAGATCTACACAATTAAGTTAAACAAGTTTTGAGAACATAAGACATACAAAACATTTGCATTTTGGGACAACCCATATCTTCAACGCAATATAAGTTGGACAATGATGAGAAGGCAAATAAAAATGATAAAAATTAATTTTCTAATAACATTCTCATTGCGTTTCTTATCTTCTTCGAAAATCTTGATTTGGTTTCGCAATCCAGTGTAGCATACGTACTTCTCTTACCATGTGATTTATCGATCCAACAAAAGTAATCACATCCTCGACTTTCATCGTTCTCCCGAGTTGAAAATAACCCTATTAGTTTATCATGGCTGCCTAAGTACAGAAAACATAAATGAGAAGTACTTTTGAATCTAAAAAGACAAAACTCTTACATAGTGTGGACATCCGAAGAATCGACGACCAGGATTTGCTCTACTACTAGAAGTCCAAACATAAGCTAGATCACCACAGTAGCAATGGGGGTGTCCCTGAAGTGAATTTCTCCAAGGCGGACCACCCCCATCGAACCCGCATGAGTCTTCTCCACCACCCGCCACCATGTGCGATGTACTATAATTTCTGAGTGAGGTGTACAAATTTTTTTTTTTTTTTTTCTAACTATGGTGGAGATAATGTGTGTCACTCACAAGTAAAGGGGGCACTTTTGTTTATATATAGGTCGTTCCAAATGAGTTAGTGGTGTGAAAATGAATTTTTTTAAAAAGTTTTCTAACATTATCAATCTTGGTGCCAAAATAAACCCCAATTTCAAAACCTAATTCGTACAACATAATAGGGCATGGGCGATTGTTTCGTTGGGAAGCGTATCATGTCATGTCTCAACCTAGGTCCTTTCTTTTAAAATAATATTTTAGTGTTGTGTGAATTGACAAGGTCCATCAATTGAACAGTGTACGTCCCATATTACATTACTAAATATTTGTTAAATCCATTAAATAATATTAGTAGGGATGCCAATATTAGTAAACATTAAATATTTTAATTTACGTTGATTGAAATTTAATTTTTCACAATTGTTACTCAAGTTTTGTTGTATTTGTGATAGTTTAATTATTGGTAATAGTCCAAATGGAAAAAACGATGCCGCATCGCACCATTTTCCGCGATGCGAGTTACGCGATTTTTAGTTTCGCGGTGCGGCTGCGGTTTGAGAAATTGGAAAAACCGCATGTATGGATTGGTTAAAAAAAAAAGGGTCAAAAACTACACTACCGACACTGCAAACACCCGAATATATTATTACCACACTTAATGATATAAAAATACAAACAAATACATTTATAAAAGTCTTGATTAATATTTCTTTATAATTATGTAGTTTTTTTTAATATTATATATAAAAAAATAATGTTGTCTACAGTGAACATCCTGTTACTATCAGTATCTCTGTCATGAAGCCGAAAATTACATGTTGGAATATTTTTTACAAATTTACAATTCTTCACGGGGGGTTCGTTATGGTAACAATGAACATCCTGTTACTATCAGTATCTCTGACACACAGGTTAATGCGAGTCACAGTAAGTACTCAGGTTAGCATTGGTGTAGCAGAGTCACTATCCTCAGGATCAACTCACTGAACGTCCTCTCGGGCTAGGGTTCTAATGAGCGGCAGTCAACCTTTCACAAAGACTCACCTTTGCTACGGGCGGTGTTTTTGGTTAATGCGAGTCACGGTAAGTACTCGGGTTAGCATTGGTGTAGCGAGTCACTATCCTCGGGATCAACTCACCGAACGTCCTCTCGGGCTAGGGTTCTAACGAGCGGCGAGTCAACCTTTCGTAGCACTCACCTTTATTCTTGGGGTGTTTTCTGGTTAATGCGAGTCACAGTAAGTACTCAGGTTAGCATTGGTGTAGCAGAGTCACTATCCTCAGGATCAACTCACTGAACGTCCTCTCGGGCTAGGGTTCTAACGAGCGGCAGTCAACCTTTCGTAGCACTCACACTGTTACTGGGGTGTTTTCTGGTTAATGCGAGTCACAGTAAGTACTCAGGTTAGCATTGGTGTAGCGAGTCACTATCCTCGGGATCAACTCACCGAACGTCCTCTCGGGCTAGGGTTCTAACGAGCGGCGATCAACCTTTCGTAGCACTCACATTGTTCTCGGGGTGTTTTACGGTTAATGCGAGTCACGGTAAGTACTCGGGTTAGCATTGGTGTAGCGAGTCACTATCCTCGGGATCAACTCACCGAACGTCCTCTCGGGCTAGGGTTCTAACGAGCGGCGATCAACCTTTCACATCACTCACCTTTGTTACGGGCGGTGTTTTCTGGTTAATGCGAGTCACAGTAAGTACTCAGGTTAGCATTTGCGTAGCAGAGTCACTATCCTCAGGATCAACTCACTGAACGTCCTCTCGGGCTAGGGTTGTAATGAGCGGCGATCAACCTTTCGTAGCACTCACCGTTCTTGGGGTGTGTACTCGGTTCATCATGAAGCGTACGGATTCACTATTCTACAGTAATGATCATTTAAGTCTAGCGACGGCTACTCTGCGAAGAGTCACGTCAATCATAAGAAAAAAAGGACATTCTCCATAAAAACCCTACAGCACCTAGGGATTTCACCATGCATCACCCATGGTATATTCATCGGAAATGCCCAACTTTATGGATACTTACAGACACATGTGTAAGTACAACTCTAGGGATTGCCCCACTCAAACACTATAAATACCCCCTCAAAGCTCATTTAATGGGGTCGGAGAATCTTGGCTGCTTAAGAGCAAACAGAGAAAAAACTCACCAAGAACATTCTTTGTATTAAAGAGAGAAACATTCTCCCAAGTGTAAGAGCTGTATTAAAACATCCATAAATATCAGTGGCTCGTGGACTAAGGCTCATTAACGCCCCAACCACGTAAAAAGTCTTCATCTCGCTTTCTTATAGCTCATTATTATATTCATATTTTATTAGTTGCCGAAAACCTCGGCCAACAACTAGAGTCACTTCTTGTCTTAAAGTACTATTGTATTCATAACATTATACGAGTTTGTTATTAAATATCTATATTTATATAGTATTCAAAAAATTATTGTAATCAATGGCGGTACTATGTTCTTTGGGACCATGGCCCCTCCTCACATTTTGATTTTTAAATGTATATCTATATTAATTGCTTTTTTTTTAAATATATATTTCTTGATAGAAAATTGACTATTTCAAAACTCAAAAGCTCATAAATGGGCCAATGATTATTTATGCTTTTATACTAAAACAATTTTGTTTAGAATTGTATCAATATCGTTCTGGTAGACGTGCTTTATCTATTTCGGCATCTAAAAAAGTTTTGGAAAATTTTACAATACACCACTCCTTTTTAAATGAATATATTGATGCACCATATTTGTTTTAGAATCTAAATAATTTTCTAGTCAAATTTTTTCTTATGGTCGTGTACGTTATTTCTATTTAAGATATCCTGTAAAATTTTAAGAAATTTGAAAAATTTTAACACGCCGAAAAATAGGATTCAAAAAGTGTGTTGCACACGTGACTATTTTATTTTATAAGCGTGTGAAATAGATTGTTTGAACACTACTTTCTATATTGTAAATTATTCCGAATTTGTCACAATTTTATAGAATATCTTAATTAACTATAACGTAAACGAATATGAATATGAAAAAAAATTACACTTCAAATTTATTCTCAATGTCGAAATAGGTAAGGGTGCATTACTGCACCCCTTTTAAGGGGGTGCATTGTAGAATCACCCAAAAATTTTTGGTCTTTTTTTTTTTTCATAATCGCATACGATGTACTTATTTAGGACCATATATAAAATTTTCAAAAAATTTTTAATAGTTTACAGTACCGAAAATAAAGCTCAAATAGTTATTTACCACACGTATAAGAAAAAACAGTCGTATATTCAACTAAATATTTAAACCTTATTTTTTACACTATATACTATTCGAAATTTTCTAAAAATTTTCAATAATTGTAATGTACGCAATTATGGAAAAATAGTTCACTAAAAGTTGTCCTGAATGCTAAAACAAATACAACCCCTTAAGGGGTATACTATAAATTTACCCTATGCTCTCAATGTACTAAATTCTTCATATTTGTCCTACAAAAGAACAAAAAATCTTTATCCTTATGCTAAAAAAAATCAACATACTTAGGCCCCTCCTAAGACTAAGTTTGGTTCCGCCACTGATTGTAATCTTGATTCCAACGATTGATACGTTAATGTAATCTTACAAAAAATATTGCAATATTTACTCCAACGAATAATATTTTAATGAAATATTAAAATCGTATTTAAATAAATATTGAGTTTTCATTATTAGTAAACATCCTAATTTAATTTCTTATTCATTTGGCCACACATGTTTAATTGGACATAATATTAGGATATTTGTTGCTACATGTGATAACAATGGGAGCAACATTTACCTTATTTAAATACATAATTTTTGTTTAGCACAGTGAACCAATTCAATGTTGTCACCGAGCATGCATATTGGTTCCAATTACGTCTTCCAAGGAAAAGTTAGTAGGGGGTTGGGTTTGTTGATACTACGTTTTTCAAGGGATTGAAAAAGTCAAATAAATAGCTTTAGGTTATTTGTAGCAGTACCTAGGGTTATATTATTAATTATTATTTTTAAATTTTTGTGAAGACTACACTCAACAATCACATCCACAAGTACTATATATACCCCTCTCCCTCTCCTTACTCCTTCACAATTTCGTAGTGTTTTCTACCCTACGAACTCACTCCCTATATGTAGACGTGTGTATAATATATTAAAAAATAAATTATGTATTGTTGTTGCACCAAAGTGAAGATGTGCAAACGTAAGGATTGGTATGCACTTTGCAACCGTGTGTTGTAGGTGCATCAAGGGAATTTCAGAATTCAATAAATCATCTCATAACAAATTTTGGTAATAACTCAACTCTTTATGTCTATTTATTTCAATATTATATTATTACAAATTGTTTCTTAAAAATTTTATGTATGTGGTACATGTGTATTCAGGAAATGTTGACGAAGGTTTGGGATGGGTGGACTAGGGTGGCGGGAACTACTTCCAAAACGGCCACCCAAATATGTCATCCTACCGAACCTTAACCTCCAGGAGTGCACAAGGCGACCGAGGAATGAGTGTTATTATATTTGACACAACGGTGCGCCAGACTCTTGAAGAAAAGATATGCGGGAGGCGAATGTCAGCGTTGTTTACAGTCTTAGGTCAAATTGCTTCCTCATGTACAACCTGCGGTTGATTTGACCGTATATGGATTGATGGGAAAATATTATTAAAATGTTTATTATTTTAAAATACAAAAAAGGTCTTCCTCATTTATTTAAAATTGTTTTTTAGGGTTTTGAAGGATTTGTTGTTTACTTTAAGTGTTGAAATTATTATTTTATTGTAAAAACGTACTTAGCTGAGTTTTACATAGTTATATGTCACATCGTATGTACTGTTTGAGATTCTATTAACATTAAGTTTCTTTGATATTAACCCAGTGAAAATTCAAAATGTATATTTAAATGACACACATTATTTTCATTCATATTGACTTCAAAGGTTTGTATATTTAAATAACTATTTTTTATTTTATTAAAGAAGGTAATACATCCTACACATGTCAACTGATTATTGGACATTAGAATTCAAATACAAACTAATAACAACTTTTTCTCTCACAAATTGTACTAATTTCTTACACGTACAAACTGAACCAAACCATAACAAAACCGGTCAATAGGTTGGTTCAAATTACGTCTTCTAAGGAAAATTTATTAGTTGGTTGGGTATGTTGAAGTAACGGTTTTCAATGCATTGACAAAATCAGGTTTGTATTGGTGTCATATCACCCCATCTTTAGCCGTACTAGTTTCTATTAATTATTATTTTTTAATTTTTGAAAAGACTACACAACACAATCACATCCACAAGTACTATATATACCCCTCTACCTGTCCTTACTCCTTCACACCTCAATTTAGTATTGTTCTCTTTCCTAGAGAACTCACTCCCTTCCTGTACACATATGTGTAGGGATAATATATGAAAAAAATAAATTATGTATTGTTGTTGCACCGAAGTGAAGATGTGTAAACAGAAGGATTGGTATGCAATACAACCGTGTGTTGTATATGCATTAAGGAAATTTCAGCAATTCAATCAATCATCTCATAATAAATCTGGGTAATAACTCAACTATTTTTGTCTACTTTTTCAATATTATATTATTACAAATTGATTCTTAGAAATTTTATGTACGCGCTACATGTATATTCAGGTAATGTTGACGAAGTGTTCGGACTGGTGGATTAGGCTGGAGGGAACTACTTGAGACGCCGCCAAATCTCCCACCCAACCGAACCTACCCAACCTCCCGTAGTCCACAAGGCCATCGGCGGATGAGTGTAATCATATTTGACACAGCCGTCGGTGCGCCAAACACTGGACGAAAATCGACACGCGGGGTGGAAAACTAAAGTCTTGAGTCAGATAAAGCATCATGTGATAATAGTACTGATATTATAGTATATCTCAATACAACCTACATTTTTCAGTGTAAAAAACATCCTAATTAATTTATTTTGGGATACAACTAAGTTATGTACAAATTCTGTTCTATTGTGTATGTCTTTGTAACTGTAAACTTAAATTTTATTTGGAATGGAAATATGTTCACTCAATATGTGCCATTGAGTTTCACTATTTCCAATAAGTTACGAACAACACTTGCAATGTCAGATTTTAAAAAATAATTCCAAAATAAAATAAGTGGATGAGCTAGGGTTTTCAAAGTAGATGGTACACCCTAATGTTGTGACCTTATACGGATTAATGGTACAAAATTAGTGAAATAATGACATATAATTACTATCAAGTAATTAGTAATACCTTTGAAATTATTAATTATTATTTTTAAATATTATTTAATTTGAAATTTGAACTCACTTCACAATTTGGGTTGGATTTTCCAAATGTCTTTTTCCAATGCATTGACAAAGTCATCTTGATTGATAGGGTGTACAGTCTAGTCAAATCAGGTTTTAAATGAAAATATTTAATATTAATTTTACCAACACGGATTCATAACATCTTAATGGTAATGGTAGTTGGGTGTTCACTTTTAATATTGGAAATTTGTAATGTTTAAATAAATATGTGAAAAATTGTAATGTGGTTCCCAAAAATTAATTAGCAAATATATTTGTGACGTATTTCAATGTACGGCAGAAGATGGATCTCCCATATCTCAATAAGTTCAAGTTTGAAAATAAAGTACATCAATATCTGTGCACAGTACGTCACACCGTAAATACAGTATGGTGCAATTATGTTTACTCAATATTTGAATTTAATGAGATAATTAGAAGTTGTTGTCAAATGTAAACTATAATTTCGTACATATTTATTCGTAAAATACTTATTTTAATACAGTTTCAACCATTTCCTATTTACGAGTTGTACTAAATTTGGACTACTACCCATTCTTAATAGTCCACATTCTTATATTGTTGGGAATTATTTCAAAATTGTCCAAATATTGTAATCTTCTTACCCAAGTATGGACTATTAATTTCCTCTAATTTTAATTTACGCATACTCACTAAAAAAACCAATTGCTTTGTCTTATCAATATTTAATTTTCGTCTACGTCCTACGGTGTACTCACCGACGTTAAATGGAATATTTCATATGCTTTAAATAACGTACGTCGAGAGATGTCACGGTGTAACGTCAAATCAAATTCGGTACATGCGGATCTCATGGGATTCCCTGATTTGAGTTAATTAAGATACTATATGCAAACACGAAACCTAGGTATATTACTTAAGGAGATTTAATATTTGTTGGGCTGTAATATACTAATATCACATTTTTGTTATTAAAATTTGGACAAGTGAAATGTTAATAAATTATTGACTACTGAAATGAGTGGATGTCATATCACATTTTTTATTTCACCATTTAAACCATGTACTTATTATTTCAAGATGGTGATGTGACATTTTTTTTTTTACTTCAAATCTGGAAATTATTATTTAAATCAAAAAACCGTACGTACTATTCTTTTTAATAGAAAAATGTCACATCACATAGTACTTTTTTTATATTACTTAGATTTTGTTTGGATTTGATTCACTCTATTAACATTGGTTATCTAAATGGGTAAATTGGGATTTTTTAGATTGTCGTAAGTGGATATTACCATTGTCAAAATTTATTAACTATTAAATGGTTTAATTGGGAAAAAAAAAATCCATTATTAAATTACATGAACCGAATTACGTGTACATCAACCCACCAAACCACTATATAAGTAAAGGTTAGGTTTTACAAACTAAGCATTTATTTTGAAACCCCGTTTTACTATTTCCTAAATCAAATGGACCCTTACCAAAACTTCAACCCTTTTGAAACAAGTCCTCCAAAATCCCCACCGCATCCTTTCTCTTCCACAAGACCCGTAGGTACACCGTCACGGAGTCCAAGACTCCGTTCAGCCTCCATGTCAGGATGTCCAAACTGTGCAAGGCTGGAGTCTGTTCTCCACGAACACGAAAAGCTGACAAGGAAGGCTCATTCACGAGCCACGGAGGCCAAGCAGGAGTCGTACAAACTGGCGGAACACCTGTACCATACAGCCCACTTCATGCAAGAAGCCAACAACTTCAAGACAAAAATTAGAGGGTATCATGGATGACATTCTCGACTACACCGAGGTGTCCATACCCCACTACCCACTTCATGTAAAACAAGAATCACCAATCACTACTCCAAGAGAAACTCCTTCACGACCAAAGTCCCCGTTCGAGACAATAGCCCTCCGTCTCAACGGAAGTTCCCTCAAGTTATAGAACTTGATTGAACATCCGTTCGGTTTCAATCGTGGTATTTTATATATATGTAGTGTACTTTTGTTACAACTCATCTCATATGGCCGTTCTATCAACTTTTTGTTATGCCATTTAATGAGATTGAAGAACTTACCTCCATTATATATATAGTTGTGTGTAACTCTACTATATTATTTTAAGTCTATTTTCTTTACGTTTGCGGTTGTGATTTCACAATGATTCACTTCACTTTTAATTCCACAATTAATTAATGAGGAAAGTGACATTAATACTGCAAAATAAACCGAAGTACAGATTTCATAACAAATACTGATAGTACATTATAGCATCAAAATATAAAATAACATAACTTGGACACTAACACAAAGCATCATTTACTGTTTTTTGGAGAAGTATCCACTCCTTCTTTGTCCCCAACTTCTACATCATCTCCATTTCGGTCCTCACCTTTGTCAGTCGAATCATTCATGTTGTCCTGTTCGGGTGATTTATTTGCACCAGAGCATTCACCCTCATCAAACAGTGAGGAAACAGAATTCAGGATAGCCTCTTCATCATTATCATCATCAGAATCCCACATGCAGGGAAACTCATTAACACAGCAAAGTTGTCTAACTTGCTGCCCATTGAAGCATTGTCCCGTCTCTCCATGTAGACATAAAGCAGAGAAAGCTTCTATGAAAGATTCATAACGAATTATTTTTATGGACGCATCAGAATTAGTGTTTTTGCTTACAGCGTCTTCGTACCTACTATAGATACCTTCATTTGGTCCATTGAAAATAACCCAGTGTGGACCTGAACTCATACTTGATATATGTAATGCTAATAACTAAATTACAAGTTAATTTCTCTATAAACTTGAGGCTGGATTGGAAAACGTCTCAAGTGTGTTATATAAGTCGTGGAGAATAACCCTACAGTACGTTTTTTAGTTAGCTGTACTCAACTGGGATGTACTCCATTGGGCACATCTGATGTGTCAAAAGAGGGGTGGTTAAATTTCTGAATTACACAGTTAAATACACGTGTAGGCGTACGTAGTATGGTCAAATGTCAACATTATTCATCAATCCCGTTTTCCCAGAAAACCTAATGTACTACGGTACTGTTCTAACGTACAACGACGGTTTAATTCATAAGAAGATGTAGGTCAATGGCCCATTAATATCAGCCCAACATATATAAATGGGAGAAACTACCCATTCTACTAAAAAATGTCATCAATTCATACAAAAAAAAAACATCCTTACTTTTCAATCTTTATTGTCCAGAAATACAAAAATGTACTATTACTTTTATCCTGACGTACGAAGTGGTTTAATTCATTAAAAAAGGTTGGTAAAGGCCCATTCATATAAGCCCAACAATTTTAAATGTTACCACCAACCCATACAACTCAACAAAATATCTAAACCCAAAAATCATACAATAACATTATTTTCCAATTAATTTATTCAAAAGTAAATGTAATTGTACTATTTTACTGTTCAAACGTACGAAGAGAGTGGAATAGAGTTTCCAATATTTGAGAGGCCCATTAATATCAGCCCAACACACTTAAATGTGATCACCAACCCATATTACTCTACAATCTGAGGCATTCAATCTCATAAAATCTAATTTAAATCGACTCACCACTATCTTTCCCTTAGTCTTCATCTCTAATTCTTCGATATCAATAACAATCGAACACTGTAACTCCACTCCAGTACATTAACGTCGAAGGAACAATTGGTTACTTATCAGTAAGTCCTTTTTTTTTATCTTTCTCGAAAACCATTCCTTACCTATTAACTTTATCATTTAATTTGTTAATTCAAACAGATACAATATGGAGGCCGAGTCTCAGGCAGAGAACATGAATGAGGAACAAACCTACGAATGGGAAAGCATAACAACAGAGCTAAACATCACAAAACCAGTGAATGAGATTCAAATATGTGACGTCCTAGGCAAGAGTCTCGACAAACTGGGAAAATGGGAAGCATTCTACGAAATGTATGCGAAACGGATGGGTTTCGGCACAAGAAAAGATGATGTACGACGTTCTCACGGAGTCATCGTAATGCGCAGGTGGGTTTGTTGTTCCGAGGGTTACAAAAGAATCACAATAACGGAAACACAAAGAAAAAAGAGACCTCATGATGTCACTAGAACCGGATGTCAGGCAGCATTACGTATTTTACTCACACAACCATCTAACACTTGGAAATGCAAAGAGTTCAGCACAATACACAATCACGACCTCGCTTCATCAAGTGAGGTACAATTTTTGAGATCATACCGAGTAGTGTCCGATGGCTTGCTTGCCCAAGTTAGGTCGATGAACTCAGTTGGAATTAAAACTGCCAACATAATGTCTCATGTTGCTTTGCAAAGTGGAGGTTACGAGAGAATGCCATGTCAACTTCGAGATGTCTACAACAGGGTTGCTGGTGCCAAGCGAGAAGAAAAGATAGAGACGGACTCGGAAGGAGCGTTGGGATTTCTTGATTGTCTCGCAGAGAGGGATCCAAATTTCTTCGTTGTATATCAGGTGGACGAGGAGAATCGATTGGCTAACTTATTTTGGGCAGATGGAAACTCACGTGTCGACTATGTGGCTTTTGGGGATGTACTAGGGTTTGATACCACCTACATGACAAATGAGTACAATAAGCCTCTCACTGTTCTCATTGGCGTAAACCACCATTTCAACACATGCATCTTCGGGTTCGCTCTACTCCTCCACGAGAAGCTTCCATCCTATCGTTGGCTACTTCAAAAATTTCTCGAATGCCATGGAGATAAGAAGCCAAATGTTGTAGTTACTGACCAAGATGTGGCCATGAAACAGGCCATCATGGAACACATGCCTGATGTGACACACCGTCTATGTGCTTGGCATCTCAATACAAATGCTTCCAAAAAGGTTAAAGATCCGATCTTCTTGAAAATGTTTAAAGATCTAATGTACAACTACTACGAGGAGGAGGATTTCGAAGCAAGATGGTTAGACGTCGTCGAAACCCAACAACTAACAGATAATGAATGGTGCCAAACAACATTCGACACAAGAAAACAGTGGGCAGAAACTTATTTAAGGGGTTCATTCGTTGCAGGAATGAGAACCACACAACGTTGCGAATCGATCAACTCAAAAAAAAATTTTTAGAGAAGAATTATTGCTTGCGCGAGTTCGTAACAACCATAGATATGACAGTCTCAAAGCTCAGACACAACGAGACTGCAAATGACTTCAAAAGCAGATGCACTCGACCTCACCCACCTAATCCTACATGCTTGACCACGTACTACAACCAATGTGCTGAATTCTACACAAGAACTATGTACCACAAGGTTGCTGAGCAGCTTGATTTAGAGAATAATTATTTTGTCATAAGTGAGGAGCAAGAAGGAGAGTGGCAGATATACACCATTGGAAAGTTTCAGCATCCGGAAGTCCGATACCGAGTTCATTACTGTGAAGGCCAACGAGCACTACACTGTAGCTGCATGCTATATGAAAGTCAGGGGTACCCTTGTAGACATTTATGGGCTACAATGAAAAGATTAAACATCAGAAGAATACCTAATACTCTTCTCATGAAGCGATGGAGCAAATCCGCGAAGACAAATCTCCACCTACATTTTAACCCCCCGGCCCAAGAACAACAACACATTTATGAGATGGCTAGGTTTGGATCTCTCACCTCATTAACTTATAACTTGACTTTCTATGCAGCAAAAACAGAGGATTCGTACACGCGTGCAAAGGAAGAGATTGAACGGCTAACTCTAATGTTGAAGGAAGAATTTGAGATGAGTTCCAATCCAGAAGGACAGACGCCACAACCTGGAAGATATCGTAACAACCCCAACATTATTAAAGACCCTGAAGTTGTGAGAACAAAGGGTACGGGAAATCCAAGGGAAGGACCGAACGGGGAGCAGATCCCAAGAAACTCAAGACATTGTCGCATTTGTCGCTCATCAGGCCATGATTATCGGCGGTGCCCAAACCGTCAACAGAATACTGGATCTCAGGGGCAACAGTCAGCACACAATCAACCAACAACTGACTCATTCAATGAACACTCCAACGCGTATTTCCCTGAACCGCCTTCCACCACACAAGAATCATACTATGGTCATTCATATATATAACTAGCTATTTTTAACCGTTGATGTTTTAAGGTTTATGACTCTAGTTATTGCTTCAAAAACTCTACATTTATATACTTCATGTTATGTTTGCCGTGTTTAAGGTATTTATCTCAACAAATCTCAAATTTATAATTAATGAACAAATAAATTATTTTACCCAAGAAAATTCAATCTTATAAGGTCAAAAATTTCCATAGTAATTGTATTTTTTTATACACAATAATAAAAATAAAAATAATACACCAACTTAAAACTCAATATATACCAACACATAATTTCATAATTTATAACAAATTATTCTTAACAATGTACTACGAAACAAATATGAATGTACTCTGTACGTGATATTTTGTACTCGGTACGTGATATTTTGTACACTAATTTTACTAAACAGCATGCATAAACAATTAATGTACTCGGTACGTGATATTATGTACTCAACTACAATTCCAAAATTACATACATGATGTAAAATACCAAAATAACCCCACTCCGACAACATGGACCCACTGCCTACAGTATATTTGTACAATTAACTGCCACGAACAGTAAAGCTGTTGTACTTTTTTTTACTTTAACTGACGTGAACAGTAATTAAATTGTACCTTTTTATTTTTTAATTAAAAATACAAATTTACAACCGGTTACCTAACCTAGAATAACCGGTTGCCAACTTAAATAAATAATTAAAAATTATAACTATTCTAACGTGGGACCTACCTGCCGTACACGGATTCCATTCCGTGTTTTGCACATTTGGGCACAAAATCGGCTGCCTATATATATATATCATATATTTAATTTATTTTCAGATAAAAAGGGCAAAGAAAGAAAACAAATTGTGAAGAGAGATACAGGAATTTCGATAAACTGGTTTGGTCTTCCTCTTCCCCCAATCATTTCACCCGACTCTGTTTCCTCTCATTTCTTGCTTCTTTATCTCTCTCTCACCGTCACCGGACCTTGCTTGGATCAGAGGCGGAGAGGTTCTGCTCATCTTAAACGATTAACTTAAGGACTCAAACCACACCATGGTTGAAACTAGGCGGAGCTCTTCTACCAAACGATCCCTTTCTTCTTCTCCTCCTCCTAACCCCAAACGATCCAAGGTAATTGTGTTTTCTTTCGTTCTTGTTCTGGTCTGTGCAGGTTTCTTTGTGGTTCTCTTTTTTGTGTTTGTGAATTTTTGGGATTTTGCATGTGGGTTTCTGATTGTTAATCGATATTTGTTTCTAAACCCTAGGCTGCGGAGGCTTCTTCGTCTACCAATGAGGTTCAGGTTTCGGAACCGGCTGAGCTGTTAGCTCCGGTTAAAGAAGCTGTTTCTGAATCAGCAGGTTTGGAGCTTCGTTCTTCTGATCTGGCGACTCCTGATCCTTTGAAGACTGAAAGCGCTTTTGATGAGGCCTTGCCCGAGAAGTCTGCTGAGATTGGTGCTGATGGTCTGGCTTTGGTTTCGCCGCAATCTTTAGGTGCGATCTTTTGTACATAAACTGTTCTTGCAGCTACGAAGTTATTGGATTTTCGTTGTTTTTTTTTTATTGAGAGATTGGTTTTGGGGTGTCATTTTCTCTTTGGTTTAGGGGAACCTGCTGTGGATGTGGAGAAATCGAAGGCACTTGGTCCGGCCATAACTCGGTCTAAGAAGCGTCCAAGCAAGCTGCCAAAGTCAAATCCGAAGGTTGCATGGGGAAAGCTTCTTTCCCAGTTCTCTCAGGTGGATTTTTGCCTTTGTTTTGTACTGTTACTTCTAGCTTATCTGCATAGTATGGTGTAATTGTATACCTGGCGGCTATACTTTTTATTATTTTTCACTCTTATCCCATAAATGGTATAAATTTTCTTCATTGTTCTTCCCTGATTTTAATGGTGAAATGCTGCTTTGTTTTGTATGGGGGGACTGTTTACTTCTGTAGCAATGCACACTAACATAAAGAACGTTTTTGTAAGTACCGTTTATGGTACTAGTCCGGGCTTGTGGGCTGAACTGGAGATGTAGATATTTAGTCTAGGAGAGTGATTGTAAGGTTTAAATGTAAACAGTGTAACAGCATAGCTAAAAAGAGTAGCTTTCTCAAACTGTGAAAACTTCTCTCAAGAGAGTGGATTGGACCAGCATTGTTTCGTAATTAGTGTAAATTTGATGGACTTGAGAGATAATCTGGGACATGTTGTAGCCTTGAAAGTTGACAGGATAATTGCCATGCTTGTTCCATGAGGCTTTGTGTGCTGCATACTGAGACCTCAGCTTGACATTTTTTTTACCTGATACTTAGGACTGATTGTGTTGATTGTTTTTTACCAAGAGGGAAATGAATGAGAACTATGAATGTCTTTGCTTGTGATCAGTTTCCCAGTTTTGTGTTGTCCCTCTGTTATGAGAGGTTAGTAGATTTTAACCAATAGTGATCATATAAGATTGTACTGAGTTTGTTATTATTCTTTCAGCCCCAGAAACTAATGTTCATCTATATCTTCCTCAGCCTTTTTAAAGGTTCATGTACTTTATATCCTTGACCAAAGGATGTACAATGTTGTGAATGATTGAAATTCTAATTGGCATCTGAGGGATGTTTTTACAACAAGTTTTCTTTGGTTCATTTTTCCTTGATAAGACTCTCTCTCTCTCTCTCTCTCTCTATATATATATATATATATATATATATATAAATAACTGAATGTTCAAATGTTATTTGGCGCCCATCTTTTTCCTTCGTTGTTGTTAAAGCAGATGGATAACCTAATGCTGTTTTCTTTCCCTACTAGTTAGATTGAGAAAGGCATAAATAAGATACAATTGTTTCATGTGCTTTTTTTTGAATATATCTCATGATTTTGGTCGCCCTTCCAGAATCCTCACCTGTCGATCCGTGATTCTAATTTCACCGTTGGTCAAAGCCTTCAATGCAACTTAGCGATTAAAGATCCATCAATTAGTAATACTTTGTGTAAACTGAGGCACATACAGGTATGCCTATTTGTATCAAAGACAAGATTAGTTTAATATTTACATACCTCATAGTATGAAGTATATCTCTTGATTTGATTTGTTGGATACTGCAATGTCATATTGGTACTGACATATGTTTACTGTTAATTTTAAATCATTGTAGCGTGGTACTTCATCTGTTGCATTGCTGGAGATCATGGGGGGCAAAGGTGATGTAAAAGTGAATGGCAAAAGTTATCGGAAAGGTTCTAGTGTTATTTTAACTGGAGGTGACGAGGTCGTGTTTAGTGCGTCCCTCAAGCACTCATATGTATCCTTTTTATCAACTTTGCCATATTGCCTAATGCCTAGAGCAATGCAGTTTGTTATTTGCATTATTTAGCCTTTCGTGATAGCGTCTTCATACTATCTTCTATTGTTTTATTTTATCGAAATGAAGCATCCTGCATGATTACATTTCTTACCTTTTCTATAATTTGCAAAGTAATCCTTGACGTCGCTTAAGATTTTTCAGCAGCTTGTGAATGATAACTTTGCTGCTTCAGTTAGCATATTAGAAGCCCAGAGTGCTCCAGTTAAAGGAATACAAATTGGGGCAAGGTCTGGGTCTGGGGATCCCTCTGCAGTTGCTGGAGCATCAATATTAGCATCTTTGTCAAATTATAGGAAAGATTTGACCCTACTTCCCCCTCCTGGAAAAGCTGGTGAGGAGATGCAGCAAGATGCAGAAATATCCTCAGTACCTACTGGCTGTGCAGGATCAGGGGATCTTGCTGCCGATGTTGACATGAAGGACTGTGCTAATAATAATGATCAGAATGGTTTGTCAAGGGAAAAAGATATCACTCCATCTCCTGATGCTGGCAATGCAAACTCCAACCTTGATGGCATTGGACTGGATGCTTCTATAGATGCTGAAGTGGGAAAGGTTTCTGGGACATCTTATGAATTAAGGCCACTTTTGAGGATGCTTGCTGGTTCATCTTCTTCAGACTTTGATTTAGGTGGCAGCATTTCTAAATTATTTGATGGGCCAAGGGAAATTAGAGATCTTCTCAAGGATATTGATCGTCCGCTTTGGATATCAAGTAGGCGACAAGCTTTCAAAGATAAATTGCTACAAGGGATTTTAAATTCTGATGATATTGAAGTTTCATTTGAAAATTTTCCCTATTATCTAAGGTGCTGTTTTAAATCTTTCTTTTCTTTTCCCTTTTCCCTTTTTCTAGATAAAATATCTTTGGCTTTACTTATGTTTTGTTTGCATTCATCTGCTTCAATTATTCGTAAAACTATACTAAATTAGTGTGTGGTCCCTATTCTTTCTTCATCTTAGGTGATGATTGATTTGTAGATTATTTATACTTGCTGTTTATAGTCGGTTATTTGTGGGATTGATGGCAAGTTTTGGATTGTTACAGTGACACAACAAAAAATATTTTGATTGCTTCGACATATATACATTTGAAGTGCAACAAATTCGCGAAGTATGCTTTGGACCTCCCTTCAGTGAGCCCTCGTGTACTGTTATCAGGACCAGCTGGTACGTAAATTTACTTGCAAAACATTGGTTTATAATATGTGACCTCTGGTGATATTTCTTATTCTGATCCTGTCTTGCATGTAGGCTCGGATATATATCAAGAAACTTTGATAAAGGCACTTGCCAAACATTTTGGGGCTAGACTGCTAATTGTTGAATCTCTTCTCTTGCCTGGTGTAAGTTATTTAGAGTTTGCTCTTTGTTCAATTACCATTTTTTGGTTTTTCCTTCATTTTCTTTTCTATGTATGTTGTTATCGGACTCGGTTAGAAAATCGTCTCTTATAAAAGAAGGAAATGAACTAAAATTTAGTAGGAAGCTGTTTTAAGAATCTATTACTTGGGTCGGTATGATTTTATTGAATGCATATTTGTTTGGACATATTTATTTATATGTTGTCCTGTTAAACTTCAAATAGGGACCAATGCCAAAGGAGCTTGATAATGTGAAAGAAGGACCGAGACCTGAACGATTGTTATTTGCCAAACGGACTGTGCAGTCTACTGGATTATCACATAAGAAACCAGCCTCGAGTGTTGAGGCTGATATTACAGGTGGATCCACTGTAAGCTCACAGGTTCCACCAAAGCAAGAGTCTTCAACAGCATCATCGAGAGGCAATACATTTAAAAAAGGCATGATTTCTATTTATTTATTTATTAGCTCATAAATTTAATTTGTTTTACGTACTTGTGTTAACCCTTGCAATATATACTCAGGTGATAAAGTAAAATTTGTAGGTCCTTCTGGACTTGCTTCTCTGCAGAGTTGCCCCCTAAGGTGTTGTTTTCTTACTTTTTTTTTCCTTACAGAAAAGTTTCTGTATTTGTCAGTATATGGCGATTTTTTAGTTTTATATATATATATGCTAAATTAATAAGAAAGCAGTAGTAATGGGAATAGGAGTTGAATAATGTTTAATGGAAGTTTAAGAAAATTATTGTGCATAGGAATGGCCTTTCCTCATTTTTTTTTTGAGGAATAGCAATTCCACCAAAATGGTGGATTTGAATGGCATTCTAATGCTTTTATATTTTAACCAAACAAAGATTTGGAACTAAAGTGGATTTCTTCTCATTCTTTCCTTTTTCTCCAACCTAACTTACCCTAAATGGTATTGCTGCCATCACAAGAGAATTAATTTGGAATGCATTTCTTGATCCTTCATCTGCTAATTGTTTGCCGAACTTTTAATCAACCCTAAAACCTTCTCCATTTAGGAGAGTGACCTCTTGAATTTTAGCTTCTATTTTTTGTGCCCAGTGGTTATCGATAATTTTAGCATTTTGTATGTTAACAATTATCTATTAGTTCTTATTCCTTTTTTTAACAAATGTGAGACCATGTATTGGTGGATTATTTTCTGATATATGAAATTGTTGTATATATTTTTTCATGCTTGAAGCTACATAATTTGTCCTTCACTTTGTTTCTCAGTGGTCCTTCATATGGTTATCGAGGAAAAGTTGTCCTTGTGTTTGAGGGAAATGGGTCCTCGAAAATTGGGGTTAGATTTGACAAATCAATCCCAGAAGGCAATGATCTTGGTGGCCTTTGTGAGGAGGATCATGGCTTTTTCTGTTATGGTGATTTCTTGGCACAATTATTTTTTCCTTAGCTTACACTTTGATGTGGGTTTACTTGCCTGTTGTTAGTGTGATTTTAGTTTAGACTTATTTTATATATTTACTTTGCAGCCAATCATTTAGCTCGTTCGGATAGTTCTGCAGGCGATGATGTTGACAAGCTTGCTATCAGTGAACTATTTGAGGTATATTTTGTTAGTTTTTCAAAATTTCTGCTGTTTTTAGTTGTATTTGTTAAGATGAAAGGTGTCTCATCTACAGGTTGCATCAAATGAGAGTAAAAACACTCCCTTAATTTTGTTTGTCAAAGACATTGAAAAGGCTATGGTGGGCAACTCAGATGCCTATGCAATTTTAAAGAATAAGCTTGAAAATTTGCCAGAGAATGTTGTTGTCATTGGCTCTCATACCCAGTTGGACAATCGTAAGGAAAAGGTATGTGTTAAGAGTGTCACTATGTTAGCTTGTTTATAATAGCATTGGAAGCCTATTGATATATCGTTGAGTGTTTGACATAGCTTGTTGATCTTTCCAGTCACATCCCGGTGGTCTTTTATTTACGAAATTTGGAAGTAATCAGACTGCTTTGCTTGATCTTGCATTCCCGGTATGCAATCCATTTAGCAAGTTTCTATTGTATATTTTGCTCACATTTTGTCAAGAATTTATTATTAATTTTCTCCTGACTTGTTGGTAGTAATACTGACAGTTTTTTGTGATGCATAGCTTAGTTTTTTTCCAGAAATGTTTGACTTATTACTAAAAATGTAAATAATATCCTAGTTGGACTGTGCTATGCTAATTTGATTTTCCTGGTTGATTTGTAGCTTATGGATTATTATTGTATATTTTAGTTTATTTTTTGAAAAAAATTGACATGTGTTTTACTGCCTTATGTCCAGGACAATTTTGGTAGGCTGCATGATAGGAGCAAAGAAACTCCCAAAACAACAAAACAACTCACTCGACTTTTCCCGAACAAAGTGGCAATACAGCTGCCCCAGGTATGGATAATCATCTACGTACCAGTATAAACATAACTAACCATGGTGATGAATTATATTTTTATGGACTCGAATGGAGTTGTTTTACAAATGTGGTACTCGCAGGATGAAGAAGTCCTTTCAGACTGGAAGCAGCAGTTGGAACGCGATGTTGAAACTTTGAAAGCACAGTCAAACATTGTCAGCATTCGATCAGTGAGTATATTGTGTCAGACGAATGAAAATATTGTATAATTTTGTTTAGTTGCACATGCTTTTTTAAGTAAAAAAGCTATTAAAAAATAGGGAATGTGTCAAGACTATTCTCATGTCACCATTATGTCATTTGGAATGGCTCCTTTATTTTATCAAGGAGAATAGGTCAAGTTCAAGTATAAGTATATATAGCGCAGCAAAATGGATATTAGACTTTAGTGTGCATCTAGTCGGTACCTGTACTTTGGAGCAGGGCGAACTTGACAAGTATAAGTATATAGTGCAGCAAAATGGATTAGATTTTAGTGTACATCAAGTCAGTACCTGTGACTTTAGAGCAGGGTGGATTATTAAGGGGTTTTTATTGATCAAGTTATAATACAGGCCGATGTATTTATTCATCACGAGGTTAAGGTTTTTTTCTTTTCTGTTGGTTGCCTTTTCTATTAAAAAAATTTAAGATTTCTAATTTATCTACCTTATTAAGTCGAATATTATTTACGTTGGAGTTGGGATATTATTGTGGAGCTAAAAGTGTCGCACTGTTACCGCTATACAAGGATGTTTACAAAACACCAATCCTCCAAATTCTTATTCAATTTACTATGTTGATGATATGTTTTAGTATATAGTAGAATCTATCCTACAAACCCTAAGCTGTGGAATATTTACTCAATAGCATTGTGTTTCTTGCTGCTGTGTTATGGGTCTTTATGAACTACTGGTGCTTTGCAGGTTCTTGATCGGGTTGGCTTGGATTGCCCCGACATTGAGACTCTTTGCATCAAAGATCAAGCCCTTACAGTTGAAAGTTTGTATTCTTGAATCCATTCTGGTACTGCTACTTTTTATGCCAGTTGCCTTTATGCCAGTTTTCATTTATGTTATTTCCCCTTATGCTATTTTTAGGTGTGGAGAAAGTTATAGGTTGGGCTTTGAGTTATCACTTCATGCATTGTTCCGAAGCTTCAGTCAAAGATGAGAAACTTGTAATATCGACTGAAAGGTTGTCATTTTTTTTTTCTTTGTAATTATCCTATTTTATGATATTTATTGATTCATTTTGAATATTGAAGTTTAGATACATCTCTATATTCTTCATGCTAACCTCCGTATTTGGTTTAATACTGCAGTATTACAAATGGGTTGAGTATTCTTCAGGGAATTCAAAGCGAAAGCAAGTGTGTTAAAAAATCACTGAAGGTAAGCAAT
Source organism: Cannabis sativa (assembly GCF_029168945.1). Classification (NCBI taxonomy): domain Eukaryota; kingdom Viridiplantae; phylum Streptophyta; class Magnoliopsida; order Rosales; family Cannabaceae; genus Cannabis; species Cannabis sativa. The sequence continues at coordinate 18,463,218 of NC_083610.1, forward strand.
ATTATTGTTTTGTGTACTTCCAAGACCTCTCGGGGGCAGAATGTTCTTCCTCCATGGACTCTTTCACAATCCTCCGGCCCCCATGCTATTTCTGTTTTGGTTGTTTTGTTATTATTATTATTATGCCTTTTTGGATTGTGATCTTTCAAATGTTTTCAGGATGTGGTCACAGAGAATGAATTTGAGAAGAAACTATTGGCCGATGTTATTCCACCAAGCGACATCGGTGTGACTTTTGACGACATCGGGGCATTGGAAAATGTAAAGGACACATTGAAGGAATTGGTGATGCTGCCTCTTCAAAGGCCTGAATTATTTGGCAAAGGACAGTTAACTAAGGTAGGTGGCCTGTTCCTACAATTTCGTTTTCTAAATTATATTTTGATGTGCACTCAGGTGTTTTCTTCCTTGAATTGTGGTTGGCAAATATTTTTCTGGTGATTATCTTATTGCATTATGTTTATTTTATATGCCTTGTCATGCCACAGCCTTGTAAAGGAATATTGCTTTTTGGCCCCCCTGGTACTGGAAAAACAATGCTTGCGAAGGCTGTTGCAACTGAAGCTGGTGCCAACTTTATCAACATATCAATGTCCAGTATCACCTCGAAGGTTATTAACGAATATCAGAAGTTTTTCTTTTTCTTGTGCAAGCATGTACTTGGAAGTTGTATGACAAGTTTTATTTATGGTTGCAGTGGTTTGGTGAAGGAGAGAAATATGTAAAGGCTGTGTTCTCTTTAGCTAGTAAAATTGCACCTAGTGTGATATTTGTTGATGAGGTCAGTTAAATGCATCTGTGTCACTTTATTCTCTCATTGCTCTCATTTTAGTTTTCTTTAGGATTCTACTTGCCTAATCATGTCGCTGCCCATAAAATAATGGATGGTTATTATTGTAGGTTGATAGCATGTTAGGGAGACGTGAAAACCCAGGAGAACATGAAGCTATGCGCAAAATGAAAAATGAGTTTATGGTGAATTGGGATGGTCTTCGTACAAAGGATAAAGAACGTGTACTTGTACTTGCCGCTACCAATAGGCCTTTTGACCTTGACGAGGCCGTTATTAGGAGGCTTCCTAGGAGGTAAAAAGATCCTTTCTTTTTCTTTTCATTGATTTTTTGGCCAATTTTATTTAAGCATTAATTGATAAGTTCATACTTATTTGTTTGCAGGTTGATGGTAGGTTTGCCAGATGCTCCCAACAGAGAAAAGATTATTAAAGTTATATTAGCAAAAGAAGAATTAGCACCAGATGTTGATTTGGAAGCAGTTGCTAATATGACTGATGGATATTCTGGAAGTGATCTTAAGGTTTCCTATTGATTTTACCTAATATTATCTACTATTTCATTTTCCGTTTGTTTTGTTAGAGAATAAGAATTCATTCATTTAATCGTGTATTTAATTGCAGAATCTATGCGTGACAGCAGCTCATCGCCCCATTCGAGAAATATTGGAAAAAGAGAAGAAGGTTAGTTGTACTTACAATTTTACACTGTTTGCATGAACTATGGAAGTTGAATTGAGGAGTATAGCTTACATTGGTTGTCTGTGTAACTTGTTATCTCGATTGTGGAATTTGGATTCTGTGCATATGGTGATTTTTGTCTTTGTTACTTAATTCAGGAGAGAGCTTCAGCTGTGTCGGAGAGCAGACCTCCACCTGCATTATATTGTAGCTCCGATGTTCGATCACTGAAGATGGATGATTTCAAATGTGCTCATGAACAGGTAAGACAGTGTTGTATATTGCTAATAGTGAGATCATTGTTTGTGAACTTATCTGCTGCAACAGCACCCTCGTTGGGTTGCGTCAGGTGTTCTATTGCATTAACTTTTTGTTGATTTGAATGCAAAGGTGTGCGCAAGTGTCTCATCAGAGTCGACAAACATGAGTGAGCTTCTCCAATGGAATGACCTTTACGGAGAGGGCGGGTCGAGAAAGAAGAAATCTCTAAGCTATTTCATGTAGAGGAAGAAGAAGAGTTGGTTTTTTCATGTATAGGGGTGCGGCAGTGTTATTCTTGGTTCTTTGTCATGGTAGAAGCGTGGCAGAGTTGGTGGTGTTTGGGGCCTATTATCAATGGAAATGCCAATTGTAGGTCCTTTTGTATAATATACAGGGCTCTCTTCTTGTTTAATATTTTTTCCGCCCGAAATTTATTTATTTTCTAAAAGTTAATGTTAGAAATTTTACAGATGTTAAAATCAAAAGTCGTTTAATCTTTTTTTTTTTTTCCAAAGGAGAAGACTTGGTCCTGGGCCTTTTTGCCTGTACATATACCCAAATTAATCTATTAATGAATAAGAATATTATTTCTTTTTTGGTCTTCGTGTATTGTATTTTTCTTTAACCCTACCTATGGTAGAGGGAACAGATAGATGTAAAGTAAAATTTGCTGTGAAAAGTCTGAGTTAAAGAAAAAAATAAAGAGATTTGAACTAGGCTAATTAGGAGGTTGTTTTTTTTCTTCTATCATACCTTTTGGCCTTTTTTGGGCATGAGTGCGGTGTGATTTGGTCGGAGTTGTATTTATTTTTATTGATATTGTGTGGTTGGTTTTTTTTTGTTCTTTGATGGCTCGTTATCAAGTTACTATTAGTGGTTGAGAATAATAAGTTCTCTATGACTGAAAAGGTTGTTAGAAGTGTAGTTACTTATCTTGCATAATAATTGAGTGACTGAAAAGGTTGTTAGAAGTGTAGTTACTTATCTTGCATAATAATTGAGTGTTCAAGCTATGAGGTTGAATGAACTTGTTGTAACAAATTTTACTATTGTGTCTTCTGAGATGTAAGTGAAACTGAAAAAATGTGTTCTTAAGGTTAATTGTGATGCTGCAATCTTTTTTATATTATTTTATTTTTAGTGTTTTTATCAAACAATTTGAAAATTAGACGACCGATTATTTGACTTGTTTTTCTAATTCTTTACCAAGTCCATGTAGCTGAGACATTCAATAAAAAAGTTAAATTTTGATATTTTATATTTTTACGTTGGAGACCTAGTGCTTACGGTAAAAAGACTAGTTTAACTATGAGAATAAAAGGCAAATTTGAGACACAATAGGAAGGACTGTATGTTGTCATTATGGTCTTCTTAAGAGAGGCATATAAACTCTTAGATTCAGAAGGCCGATGCATTTACCTACGTGTCAACGAGAAGTTCATCAAAAAGTTTTCCACTTAAACAAAAGGGTCTTTTACCTATGGTGTAAACTGCGCACTTAAAAGAAAGAAAGTGTGCAATGAGCTACGCAAGGCTTGATCTCGTTCCTGGTACGTAACCAATTTAGTTTATAACTAAGCCCAGTCACACAAAATAAAAAAAAAATTATCTCCTCTCAAAAAAAAAAAAAAACCGCAATGAACTACGTAAGGCTTGATCTCATTCTTGGTACGTAGGCAATCTAGTTTATAACTAAGTCCAAGCACACACAAAAAAAATTATCTCCTAAAAAAATTGTAAAGAACTACGAATGACTTGATCCCTTAAAAGGGTACGTTGAGAATCTGAACAAAATTGGATGCAACCACAAAAATAAAATATATATTCCTCCTACAAGGAAATCAAAATTCTAAAATGTCTAAATGATAAAATACTATTTGTTCTCAAAGCCAATAAACAAAAAAATTAACAGAACTAAAAACTAAAACTAAATTTTTTAGAGGCAAAATAATGGGATCTTCAGTCAATCTTAAAAAATAAAGTCAAAGCGCCAAGTTTTCTCTGAAATTCTTCTTCTTAAACCTTGAGTGTCGTTTTTCGCTCTTTCAGCTTCATAGAATTTTTCAACACCAGCTTAGTCCTTTAATTGATTTATCTCCTTAGCAAGACATTGCTATTTCTTCAAAGAGAAATTAAAACTAGAAAGATTTTCTTCAAATGATGCCTTTCATATTCAAACCTAGCTTCTTGTTGTTGTATGGCCAGTTCCGCTCCAATAATATTTGCCTCCTTTGTCTTCAAATTTTCAAAGGCCTTTGTCTTGTTTGAGATGGATATAGACACACGATTCGTAGTTGTCGAATTATTCTCATCACGACGAAAAAAGTCACTGATAAGAGATTCATCAAGATTAAAGACATTTTCAACAATTTGAGTAAGCGACAGATTTTTCTTTTACTTTAAACGAATCATTGACAGAGTCAGTAAACCATATAACCTCTGTTAAGCCACATTTATAATTCTCACAAATGGTACTCAATATGCCGAGTTTCATGTTCACGTCAGCACAATATTTTGAAATGTCTTATATTATTAAATGAGAAGATAACAAATGAAGAATATCTTTCATGCATTCAATCACAAACCTCTTGGTATACTCATTTAAATCAAAATTGGTGATTGCTGAAGTTGACATTATCAATACAAGATTTGATAAAGAAATATGTGGACCTGAGAGAACTATTAATAGTGGAACAACAGTCTTTGGTGAAACTTTTGAACTAGCTGTAAAATGTAATGTCTTAAAACTTTTCTTTGCTCTAGCTATTGTAAACAACTGGAATTTACACAAAATGGACATCAACAACACTTTTTTAATGACGATTTACACGAACATGTCTATATGTCCATTTGCCAAAGATTATGTGGATGATGGGGAGCTACCCCCAAATGCAGTTTGTAAACTCAACAAGAGTTTGTATGGTTTAAAACAATCTTCCAAGCAGTAGTTTGCCAAGCTAAGCTCCATTCTCCTTAGCATTAGATTCAAATAGTCACCTAATGATCATTCTCTATTCATAAGGTCATCTCCTAATGTTTTCCTAGCCCTCTTAATTTATGTCGATAGCATAATAATTACCAACAATAATGACAAAGATGGCTCTCCATTTAAACTTTTCTTGCACTCAAAAATTCACCTTAAATACCTTAGCTATCAAGAGTACATAAATAAAATTAAGAAAATCATAAAAAATATTTAAAATCCCGTATAACCGTATATTTGTAATTTTTTTTTTATTATTTTTATATATTTGTAAAATAATTCCAATAAATAACTCACACAGATCCCATTAAGCAGATTATCCAAACATTGAAGGAGTATTAAACTAGACAAATTCATACCCCTCCTCATAATTAGGGGTTTCTTTAAAAGGTAATAAAAGAAACAACCGCTATGCACTTGGTAAAAAAAAAAAGAAAAAGAGAAGAAAGGAAAGGAAAATTGGTGTGGTAATCCTAATTCGTTATATATTTTAATATAAATAAATCATTAGAGTTTTCCTTTCTGTTTTTGGTTTTTCAGAAAAGTCAGAAGTTTTGATTTCATATTTGTCGGTTTGATTTGGAGTCTGTATTGACCTTCTCAAACCAAACCATAATAACCATGGTGATGGAGACCATGTCCCACTCTTCCACCTTCCTCCTTCCCACAATCCCGCCCTCCCTCGACCCACGCCCTCCTCTATCCTACGCACTCATCGTCCTTAACCAGCGCCTTCCCAAATTTGCTCCCCTCTTATGGGAGCACGGTACTTTTCCTGAACTCTTGCTTCTTTTTCTTCTTCTCTTGCATTTTATTAATGGGTTTATTATGGCTGTGTGCGTGTTTGTATAGAGCAGCAAAGCTTCGTTTATGCGCTGATGGAGGTGCGAACCGCCTTTATGATGATTTCCCTCTCTTCTTCCCTCACCAATGTCCTTCCGAAGTTCGAAACAGGTCTGCTCCTCTTTTTCTTATTCTTTGAATGAAATACTTGTTTCTGGTTTTGTTGCTGCTAAATCTACTGTGATTTTTGTTGATGGAATTGGTGAATTCCTTCACTTTCCTTTTATTTTTTTTGCCTCATGATCACGCTTTTCTTTCCCCCCCGAATATTTTGAATTTCTTTTGTTCTTATGATTCGTTTGATTGGAGGTCGCCTACCTCTTTTCAGTGGTCCAAGTTTGGATATTTATGAGTGGAAGTGGAATATATAAGGGGGCACTTTACACGGCTGTTTTTTTTTTTTCTTTATAAGATTCATATCCCATGGAATTTATTAGTTTTATTTTATTTTTTGTTTTTATTATTGTCAAATTTTAAAATGGATG